>NC_137680.1:50000-57500 GCF_963989245.1 Nansenia antarctica | reverse complement strand
GTAGCGCATTCCTCTCTGCGGCTGTGCAGCTGGAGAACCACACGCAGATGCAGTAGGTGAGGATGCTCTCCACTGTGCAGCGGTAGAAGGTCACCAGCATCTCCTGTCTGATGTGGTCTTTCCTGAGGAGCCGCTGTTGTGCCTTCTTGATGATGGCTGCTGTGTTGTTCTTCCAGGACAGGTCATCCTGTATGTGCACCCCCGGGAATCAGAGGGTTGAGACTCTCTCCACGCTCCCTCCGTCGACGAGCAGATGCTGGACCTCAGATTTTTTCCTCCTGAAGTCCACAATGATTTCCTGGGTCTTTGACTGGTTCAGCAGCAGGTTGTTAACCTTGCACAGCTTGCTCAGTTGCTCTACCTCATCCCTGTACGCCGCCTCGTCCCCCCCCGAGATGCAGCCCACCACGGTGGTGTCGTCTGCAAACTTTACGATGGAGTTGCTGGGGTGGACGGGGGTGAAGTCGTAGGTGTAGAGGTTGTAGAGGATGGGGCTTAGCACGCAGCCCTGGGGGGACCCAGTGCTGAGTCTGAGGGCTGTGGAGGTGTGGGGGCCCACCCGCACCCTCTGGGGGCAGTCGGACAGGAAGTCCTTGATCCACGCACATATAGAGTGTGATAGTCCCAGGTCTAGTAGTTTGGTCACTAGCATGTCTGGAAGGATGGTGTTGAAGGCAGAGCTGAAGAATGGTGGTAGAATGGCGGTAGAATGGCCGTAGAATGGTGGTAGAATGGTAGTAGAATGGTGGTAGAATGGTGGTAGAATGGCGGTAGAATGGCGGTAGAATGGTGGTAGAATGGTTGTTATGTGCATCATATGTTCCAACCTGATAGGACAATTTTGCAGAGTTATGCTAGCTTGCAACTTTGTAGATAATGGAAGGAAAAACTGAATTGAGTTGAATCTGTACTTTAACCTCATTAACTGTTTGATTTCAAATCTAAACATTTGGAGTATAGAACCATAAGAAGAAATATTTCACTGTCCAAATACTATTTTGTTGTCATTCAAAGTGTCGCCTATCCCTTCTTATGATGAAGAATAACATGAAACTGAATTGAATTCATACTTGGGCGCTAACCAAGTCCCCTAAAACACTGACTCACTCTCAGTGCCTCGTTATGCCAGTTAGATAAAACTGCCCATCTCTCAACCTTGTCCATTGCTATGGCTTTTCATTCTACAATATTAAGGTATATGGATTTTAATGTCATGCTCTTTTATGAGGCTCTACCTCTTCACTCATTTTTCTCACTCACAAGGATTTCCTCAATTGCGTCTGCTGACTGCCAAATCAATCCAGAAGCTTAATCTGCAATTAAAGAGCTTTTAACCATTTTAACCACGCTGTTAATTCATTTGTCTTTGTCTGCCTCTCTCCGTCTGTCTCTCTCTGTCGGTGTGTTTTCAAATGGGTATAATCAAGACTAGTGTGTTGCTGACATTCCACCCCCACCCCCACCCCTCCCTCTCTGCCTCCCTCTCTTCCTCCCCCTTCATATCTGCTGTTCCTCTGCTGCAGCACGTCTTGTAGACAGCTGCACAACAGCTCTCACTGACCCCAAGCAGAAGAGGGGACAGAGAGAGTCGGCTAAATTGCTGGGAGGGATAGACAGAGTGTGAGAGAGGGAGAGAGAGAGAGAGAGCAGGGAGTGGGAGTGAAAAGAGCACTCTCTCTTCAGCACTCTCATTGAGGTGGAGGTGGAGGGGGAGTGAGCTGTGCTGCATGTTCCAGAGGACCAGGTGTGACGCTGAGAGGAGGAAACAGAGTCAGCCGCCGTTGGCTGATTGATTTCTCCAGACTGTTCTCAGGTTTACTGCTGCAGTGTTGGAGAGAATGGGACAGGACCCCACTACAGCTGAGTGAGGGTAAGTGGCATTTGTAACTATCTGAATCTAGTATTTCTCTACTAATTCTAAAGTTGTGGGTTACCTGCTTCTGCTACTGTATTTAACGACCCCTGTGTGCGTGTGCTCGTGAGTGTGCTCGTGAGTGTGCTCGTGCGTGTGCTCGTGCGTGTGCATGTGGGGTCAACTTGTTTTCACCTGGAACAGTCCAATTACATTCACTCTTAATTGAAAAAGTCATGGTGAAGATGGTTATTACAAACATCAGTTTGACATTTCAATAACACTGTACATAGGTGTCCTTTATAAAGGGTTGATATGTTGGTGTGCACATCATAGGCGTTTGTTAATGCATTAATACAACATTTCGAACAGAACAGCCTCATACAAGCTCACCGTTATTTTGTCAAGCACCAAACGACTATTACATCATTTCAACCAACGAGTTTAACTGTATTATGCTGTTTAATAATACACAGTCACTACATATGAAGCCTTTATAAAGACTATATTATATAGATATATTATATTATTATTATTATTATTATAAAGACAACCTTGATGCTAAATATTGACCTCTTATTTATCGACCCCTCAATGTGACTTTTTCTTCCTATCTTTACTTTCTATTGAAGTTGTGGACGTCCACAGTCGTACTTCCACCTGGTCTCTGTTTCCCCCTCGTCATCCTGCTGTCTGATCTGACCTAACCTAACCCTGCTGTTTGATCTGGCTGACCTAACCTAACCCTGCTGTTTGATCTGACTGACCTAACCTAACCCTGCTGTCTGATCTGACTGGCCTAACCTAACCCTGCTGTTTGATCTGACTGACCTAACCTAACCCTGCTGTCTGATCTGGCTGACCTAACCCTGGGTTGGGGAGATCAGAGTTATGCCAGACATGTAGATTTGAGAAGACACCATAATGTAATGATCCCTCTGCCTATCCTGATTAATGTAATGATCCCTCTGCCTATCCTGATACAAATAAATGGAGTATGCCATATCCAAGAGCGCTCTCTTCCTCTCCCTCTCTCTCATTCTCCTCCCTTTCTCTCTCTCCTCCCCTCTCTCTTGATCACCTGTCCCCCTATCTAATTATGGTTAGATGGGCTCACCTCACACACACACACACACACACACACACACACACACACACACACACACACACACACACACACTCACTGTCACACAAAAAAGAAAGAACACTACAAAGAGCCCTCACATTATTAGTGTGCCATGCTTTCCTGAGAAGGTTGCTCATTACGATGCAAGAGCTGGAGAGGCCTAGCGGAGAGAAAGAGTCACGACCCTTCGGTCTAGGGAACCAGGGCCTAACACAGTGTCACAACCCTTCGGTCTAGGGAACCAGGGCCCAACACAGTGTCACAACCCTTCGGTCTAGGGAACCAGGGCCTAACACAGTGTCACAACCCTTCGGTCTAGGGAACCAGGGCCCAGCACAGTGCGGAGATGCTGCGGGGTGTGGGTGGGGGAGATGCTGCGGGGTGTGGGTGGGGGAGATGCTGCGGGGTGTGGGTGGGGGAGATGCTGCGGGGTGTGGGTGGGGGAGATGCTGCGGGGTGTGGGTGGGGGAGATGCTGCGGGGTGTGGGTGGGGGAGATGCTGCGGGGTGTGGGTGGGGGAGATGCTGCGGGGTGTGGGTGGGGGAGATGCTGCGGGGTGTGGGTGGGGGAGATGCTGCGGGGTGTGGGTGGGGGAGATGCTGTGGGGTGTGGGTGGAGATGCTGCGGGGTGTGGGTGGAGATGCTGCGGGGTGTGGGTGGAGATGCTGCGGGGTGTGGGTGGAGATGCTGCGGGGTGTGGGTGGAGATGCTGCGGGGTGTGGGTGGAGATGCTGCGGGGTGTGGGTGGAGATGCTGCGGGGTTAGGATGCTGCGGGGTTAGTATAGGATGCTGCGGGGTTAGTATAGGATGCTGCGGGGTTAGTATAGGATGCTGCGGGGTTAGTATAGGATGCTGCGGGGTGTGGGTGGGGGAGATGCTGCGGGGTGTATATGCTGCGGGGTTAGTATAGGATGCTGCGGGGTGTGGGTGGAGATGCTGCGGGGTTAGTATAGGATGCTGCGGGGTGTGGGTGGGGGAGATGCTGCGGGGTTAGTATAGGATGCTGCGGGGTGTGGGTGGGGGAGATGCTGCGGGGTTAGTATAGGATGCTGCGGGGTTAGTATAGGATGCTGCGGGGTTAGTATAGGATGCTGCGGGGTTAGTATAGGATGCTGCGGGGTTAGTATAGGATGCTGCGGGGTTAGTATAGGATGCTGCGGGGTTAGTATAGGATGCTGCGGGGTTAGTATAGGATGCTGCGGGGTTAGTATAGGATGCTGCGGGGTTAGTATAGGATGCTGCGGGGTTAGTATAAGATGCTGCGGGGTTAGTATAGGATGCTGCGGGGTTAGTATAGGATGCTGCGGGGTTAGTATAGGATGCTGCGGGGTTAGTATAGGATGCTGCGGGGTTAGTATAGGATGCTGCGGGGTTAGTATAGGATGCTGCGGGGTTAGTATAGGATGCTGCGGGGTTAGTATAGGATGCTGCGGGGTTAGTATAGGATGCTGCGGGGTTAGTATAGGATGCTGCGGGGTTAGTATAGGATGCTGCGGGGTTAGTATAGGATGCTGCGGGGTTAGTATAGGATGCTGCGGGGTTAGTATAGGATGCTGCGGGGTGTGGGTGCGGTAACAAACAAACATGCTGCAAAACCGGAACTAAAATGAAAGACCACAAGGAGACCCAGGGGACACTGAAGGACAGGAAGCCCAAAGCCCCGTACCCACCTATACCCCGTACCCACCTAGCTGCCTGACCACACCAGCACACAGGGTCAGGGTTAGCTGCCTGAACACACCAGGGGGGTATTCCATCAACATCGCTGCCTGAACACACCAGGGGGGTATTCCATCAACATCGCTGCCTGAACACACCAGGGGGGTATTCCATCAACATCGCTAAAGGAAAATCGGGGCAGTCTCGCTTCGCCTCGTGCCACAACCCTGTACCAGTGGTAAATGAGTCACAACCCCCTTCCTCTCACGGTCACCTGCTTCCTGTTCACCCCGTTGGCAATGAGCAGTACTTAGACTACCTGAAAGGCTTTACATTAAAACATTATTATGTGGCACTGTTTGGTGTTATACAGTGTTTGGTGTTATACACTGTTTGGTGTTATACAGTGTTTGGTGTTATACACTGTTTGGTGTTATACAGTGTTTGGTGTTATACACTGTTTGGTGTTATACAGTGTTTGGTGTTATACAGTGTTTGGTGTTATACAGTGTTTGGTGTTATACAGTGTTTGGTGTTATACAGTGTTTGGTGTTATACACTGTTTGGTGTTATACACTGTTTGGTGTTATACAGTGTTTGGTGTTATACAGTGTTTGGTGTTATACAGTGTTTGGTGTTATACAGTGTTTGGTGTTATACAGTGTTTGGTGTTATACAGTGTTTGGTGTTATACAGTGTTTGGTGTTATACAGTGTTTGGTGTTATACAGTGTTTGGTGTTATTCACTGTTTGGTGTTATACAGTGTTTGGTGTTATACAGTGTTTGGTGTTATACAGTGTTTGGTGTTATACAGTGTTTGGTGTTATACACTGTTTGGTGTTATACAGTGTTTGGTGTTATTCACTGTTTGGTGTTATACAGTGTTTGGTGTTATACAGTGTTTGGTGTTATACAGTGTTTGGTGTTATACAGTGTTTGGTGTTATTCACTGTTTGGTGTTATACAGTGTTTGGTGTTATACAGTGTTTGGTGTTATACAGTGTTTGGTGTTATACAGTGTTTGGTGTTATACAGTGTTTGGTGTTATACACTGTTTGGTGTTATACAGTGTTTGGTGTTATTCACTGTTTGGTGTTATACAGTGTTTGGTGTTATACAGTGTTTGGTGTTATACAGTGTTTGGTGTTATACAGTGTTTGGTGTTATACACTGTTTGGTGTTATACAGTGTTTGGTGTTATTCACTGTTTGGTGTTATACAGTGTTTGGTGTTATACAGTGTTTGGTGTTATACAGTGTTTGGTGTTATTCACTGTTTGGTGTTATACAGTGTTTGGTGTTATACAGTGTTTGGTGTTATACAGTGTTTGGTGTTATACAGTGTTTGGTGTTATACACTGTTTGGTGTTATACAGTGTTTGGTGTTATTCACTGTTTGGTGTTATACAGTGTTTGGTGTTATACAGTGTTTGGTGTTATACAGTGTTTGGTGTTATACAGTGTTTGGTGTTATTCACTGTTTGGTGTTATACAGTGTTTGGTGTTATACAGTGTTTGGTGTTATACACTGTTTGGTGTTATACAGTGTTTGGTGTTATACAGTGTTTGGTGTTATACAGTGTTTGGTGTTATACACTGTTTGGTGTTATACAGTGTTTGGTGTTATACAGTGTTTGGTGTTATACACTGTTTGGTGTTATACAGTGTTTGGTGTTATACAGTGTTTGGTGTTATACACTGTTTGGTGTTATACAGTGTTTGGTGTTATACAGTGTTTGGTGTTATACACTGTTTGGTGTTATACAGTGTTTGGTGTTATACACTGTTTGGTGTTATACAGTGTTTGGTGTTATACAGTGTTTGGTGTTATACAGTGTTTGGTGTTATACAGTGTTTGGTGTTATACAGTGTTTGGTGTTATACAGTGTTTGGTGTTATACAGTGTTTGGTGTTATTCACTGTTTGGTGTTATACAGTGTTTGGTGTTATACAGTGTTTGGTGTTATACAGTGTTTGGTGTTATACACTGTTTGGTGTTATACAGTGTTTGGTGTTATTCACTGTTTGGTGTTATACAGTGTTTGGTGTTATACAGTGTTTGGTGTTATACAGTGTTTGGTGTTATACAGTGTTTGGTGTTATTCACTGTTTGGTGTTATACAGTGTTTGGTGTTATACAGTGTTTGGTGTTATACAGTGTTTGGTGTTATACAGTGTTTGGTGTTATACAGTGTTTGGTGTTATACACTGTTTGGTGTTATACAGTGTTTGGTGTTATTCACTGTTTGGTGTTATACAGTGTTTGGTGTTATACAGTGTTTGGTGTTATACAGTGTTTGGTGTTATACAGTGTTTGGTGTTATACACTGTTTGGTGTTATACAGTGTTTGGTGTTATTCACTGTTTGGTGTTATACAGTGTTTGGTGTTATACAGTGTTTGGTGTTATACAGTGTTTGGTGTTATTCACTGTTTGGTGTTATACAGTGTTTGGTGTTATACAGTGTTTGGTGTTATACAGTGTTTGGTGTTATACAGTGTTTGGTGTTATACACTGTTTGGTGTTATACAGTGTTTGGTGTTATTCACTGTTTGGTGTTATACAGTGTTTGGTGTTATACAGTGTTTGGTGTTATACAGTGTTTGGTGTTATACAGTGTTTGGTGTTATTCACTGTTTGGTGTTATACAGTGTTTGGTGTTATACAGTGTTTGGTGTTATACAGTGTTTGGTGTTATACAGTGTTTGGTGTTATACAGTGTTTGGTGTTATACAGTGTTTGGTGTTATACACTGTTTGGTGTTATTCACTGTTTGGTGTTATACAGTGTTTGGTGTTATACAGTGTTTGGTGTTATACAGTGTTTGGTGTTATTCACTGTTTGGTGTTATACAGTGTTTGG
>NC_137680.1:20000-45000 GCF_963989245.1 Nansenia antarctica | reverse complement strand
TACAGATATTAACTTCCATGTCAGGGTTCACTGTCTACTAAGTTAAGTGGAAACTGGGAATTCGATCACTGTCGCTTCCAATCAATAGTCTCAGTCGCTTCCAATCAATACCACTATCAATGAGCTAATTCTAGCAGTCTGGCGGGAGCGCTTTCTATAGTAGCATTCATCTAACCTTGACGGAAATCATTCATTTAACCCTTTGCCTAACAAATGTGTTTCTATGTGTATAGTCTACTACTACATGATAATAATGTAAGTAAGTAACATTTATTTATATAACGACAACAGCCGCCCAAAGTGCTTAACAGATAAAAGAAAACAGATCAAATAGATAAAATACAGATGAAAGAAAACAGATCAAATAGATAAAATACACTAAAAGCAGCAAGGTGCAGTACAAATGAAGACAGGCTCACCTCAGGTCAAAGGCCGGGGAGAAGAGATGTGAATGTGAAACATTCAGACATGTATATCCTTCTATCATTATTGATTGACAGTTGGGAGAGTATTGACACATACACAAAGTAGTTGCTGGTCCTTTAATCTCTGTATCGTGTCTATGAATGTTGAATCAAATCAATTAAACATTCGGACACACTACAACCTAGATGAGATCCAGTGTCATGGCAAATATTGTCCCGGAGGCTCAATGCTGTGCCGATGCTAGCATTAGCATTCTGGACAGATTTATTGAGATGTAGCTAGTGTTTTAGAATGTACTGAAACTACCTAGCTAGCTAACTACCTAACTAGCTAGCTAGATTTGTCCGGGCTGCCAGAATGTGTCCGGGTGACGTAATCTCCGACGCTAGCATTCCAGACATTCCTGAGTAAACTCTACTGCTCGCTGCGATGTACTTGAGTTGCCTCGCACACAATCCGGACATTTTAATCTGTGGTAGAGTTTACTCAGGAATGTCCAGAATGTCCGGAATCTGTCTAGAATGGTAGCATCTGCATAGCAAGGGCATTCAAAAGTCCTGCTGACGTTACCCAGACACATTTTGTCCACCCGGACAGTATTTGCCATGACAGTTCCAGTAAGCTATACAATACACACTGAAATACTGTGGCTATTTCCTAACAGAGGTCATGCCTAGCCCTGTTTATCATAACTTCTATCTAAAGATTCATCCATCAACAAGGGGAAGTCAACATGCCTGTGATATGCTACTGGTTATTCTCTGGTATCATGTGGTGATGTCCTTCATTCAGCCCAAAGGACTACTACCATCCACAAAGAGAACATTCCATGGGAGTCTTGTAAAACCTGTATTTCATCTTATTATTCTGCAAAGCCTTTTCACATTTGCTCACCCTGAAACACAACAATTCTCAGTGGTTTTCATCGATCCAATCCAAGGCTAAAACCTTAATTGACCGTTCAGATCAAGAATTCCCCTGAGCCAATCAATACCTGCAACTCGTGTTCAAATGCCATCCTCTCAGAGTTCAGAAGTTGAGGTCAGCGATGTGATTTAGGTCAATAGGATCTATTGGAACTAGTCTTAGATCATTGCTCTCTGAGAGGCTGGCATTTCCTCTCCGTTCCATCAGGTGGTTTAACAATCCCATTGATTTCTGGAAGGATTGTGATAGAAAGGTTATACAGTAGTGTTGCCAATAGGGAAGAGGTTTGTGAGGCGATGTTGTGATTTTAGCCTTTGATTATGATGAGGTAATTCTTTTTCAAGATAGTTAGTGGACAGCAGAGGTTATCTATGGGTACTAGAGAGGTGGGTCGATAATGAAAAAAAATAAACTACCAATATCTTATGCCTACATTTATCCTGAAAACAGAGCACGCCGATTAGCTAGACGTGGTAATATAATTTATGTGTTCACTTAATATTCAGCATGAACACATGATAGGCTATCGCAGTAACAACTACTGCTAGACTAATGCTAGACGTTTCCATTAATCCAACTTGTATTCTGCTGAAGCACCAATCAATATCTATGTTTCTGATGTTATATGGGCTTGACTGATCCCTGGAGTGGAAACATTCCATGTCAGCATTCCATTACGTTCATACCTTCCAGTAACTCATTAAACTGACCCGGGATGCAGACTAATGATGAATTGATAACATCACAATTTCACTTATTACATATATAACTGCTTCTTTTTTAGTGGGGATTTAATCTGAGTGGGAATGTTGAATGTATCTCTCATGTAACCCTAACCCTACATCTCTCATGTACTTAAGTAGCTAGTATACCAAAGTTGTGTTGATCCAACCTCAACTCGTTATTGGCAAATGTTAATCAGCGATGATGATGTGACATCAGGAAACACTTAAACAAAAACAACAGATAGATCCTTCTACTTTCAGATAATGCTCACCGATACACAATAGTATTGATTTTTCATACTTTGGTGATGCTGATTTCATCTGCCTTGGTCCAAATGTGATTCAAATTCTATATAAATCACAGTTTTCACTCGACTTCTCCTTTAACACACCTACCTCTACACAGTAAAAAAAACTAGGGTTAGGGTTGGATAAGCTAGTATAAAGCTATTTTGCAGTTTTTCTGTGTAGGAAGCTAATTTACAAGCGACAATCTAGTGGTCGTTGTGCGTAAATAGCAGCTTTTCCGAGGCGGCTCTTTTAGTAGGTAAAAAGGCACGGCTGTTCTAGTGTTAACTATTGGAAATTGGAAACTATTGGCTGTGATTTTGTCTTCTTTGTTATTTGCCTTCCAGACTCGGTCCAGAGGAGCATGACGATGACATTTCCCAATAAGACAGATGAGGCGTTCCTCCTCTCCTCTCTCTCTTCATCACCTGCCTCCTCTCCCTCCCTCTCCTTCTCCCTCACCCCCGACCCTTCCTCCTACTCCTCCTCTTCCTCTCTCTCCTCCTCCACCTCCTCACCCTCCCTCGCTTCATCATCATCATCCAACTGCTCCAGTTACCCATCTCCCTCCTCTCCTCCGTACAACTTCTATGCGGTGCTGCTCGTGCTGTTGATCTTCTGCGTGGTGTTTGGCAACGTGCTGGTGTGCGTGGCGGTGTCGCGGGAGCGCGCCCTGCAGACCACCACAAACTACCTCATCGTCTCCCTGGCCGTCGCCGACCTGCTGCTGGCCACCCTGGTCATGCCCTGGGGGGTCTACCTAGAGGTGTGTGTGTGTGTGTGTGTGTGTGTGTGTGTGTGTGTGTGTGAGCATGTGCGTCCGTGCGTATGACTGTGTCTGTGTCTGTATGACTGTGTCTGTGTGTGTGTGTGTGTGTGTGTGTGTGTGTGCGTGCGCGCGTGCGTGCGTGCGTGCGTGTGTGTGTGTGTGTTACTAGGTGGTTGGAGAGTGTGTTTCAGATTCAGATTCAGATTCAGATAACGTTTATTGCCATTATGCTTCACACATATAGGAATTTGCTTTGGCATTACAGAAGGTGCATTTATGCTTTTTTCACATATATATGAACAAAACAAGTACAATACAAATGCAAAAACAGGCAAAAACAGGACAGACAGTGCATGGATAGTGCTGTAAATAAAGTGCAGTGCAGAGTTTACAAGGTCTAGTGCATGTTCAGTCCTGGGCAGACTTGGAGGCGGGGGGGAGGGGGAAGCCAGAGTCATTTAGCAGCCTGGCGGCTGAGGGGAAGAAACTGAGCCTTTGGCGGGCCTTCAGTGCCTTAGGCAGCCGCAACCTTCTTCCAGAGGGAAGCAGGGTGAGGAGGCCGTGGCCGGGGTGGAAGGGGTCGGCCATGATCTTTCTTGCCCTCCTCAGAGCCCTGGGGCCCTATTATGCACTTCTTAACTTGCCGTCTTAAGTCTTAATTAAGACGCACCGCCAGGTTAAGACCTACCGCCACCCTTATTATGCGCTTCATACGCACTACTGCTATTATGCAGGTGTCGCTAGGCGCCCACACATAAGACGTAAGACCCTCGTGCATATATTACTCATTGTGGGAGTGTTCATATGTTAATGAAGTGCGCTAGGCGCCCCTGCTATTATGCGATCTGACTTTGCGCCTAGCGCTAAGAAGTGGTTTGAAAACTTCTTAGGCGCTAGACTTCATGCACGTTTTTAAACACGAGCGCGCCTCCGCGGTTTGCGCATGCGCGCCGACCGACTTCTTAAGAAGTGGGTCAGCGCGCATGCGCAAACCGCGGAGGCGCGCTCGTGTTTCAAAACGTGCATGAAGTCTAGCGCCTATGAACTGCATAATAGCATAGCGCTTATGACTTAACGCAGCCGGTTCTTAAAGGGAATGGCACCTGGCACGCTGATTGGGTTGATTGAGAAGACGCCCAAAACACACCCATGACTAATTTCTGGGCTTAGCGCCGGGTCTTAGGCGCCCACTACCGCACGCATAATAGCAAAGTGGCCTTGACCACGCCTCCACGTCTTAAGTTTAGATCTACCGCCTCGTCTTATTGCTTAAGACTTATGAAGTGCATAATAGGGCCCCTGGTGTCATGCAAGGAGTTGAGGGAGGGCAAGGGACAGCCGATCACCCTCTCTGCTGAACGTATCACCCGCTGCAGCTTGGCCTTGTCCTTGGTCGTTGCAGCAGGGAACCAGGTGATGATGGAGTGGGTGAGGATGGACTCTATGATGGCCGAGTAAAACTGGACCATCATGGACCTCGGCAGCCTGAATTTCCTCAGCTGCCGGAGGAAGAACATCCACTTCTGGGCCTTCTTCGTGAGGGCCTCGGTGTTCCGCTCCCACTTAAGGTCCCGGGAGATGGTCATGCCTAGAAAGCGGCATGACTCCACGGAGGCCACCGGGGTACCTCCCAGCGTGATGGGAGGGGGCAGGGCTGCTTTCCTACGGAAGTCCACCACCATCTCCACTGTTTTTAGAGCGTTTAGCTCCAGATTGTTTAAACTGCACCAGCTCTGCAGCCCCTCGATCTCACCCCTGTAGGCAGATTCGTCCCCCCTGGAGATGAGGCCCACCAGGGTGGTGTCGTCTGCAAACTTCAGGAGCTTGACCGAGGGGTGGCGGGAGACACAGCTGTTGGTGTATAGGGAGAACAGTGCTGGAGACAGGACGCAGCCCTGCGGGGAGCACGTGCTGGTGGACCTGGAGCTGGAAATGCTCTTCCCCAGCTTCACCCGCTGAGACCTGTCAGTCAGGAAGTCTGTGTGTATGTGTGTTACTAGGTGGTTGGAGAGTGGCGCTTCAGCCTCATCCACTGTGACGTCCTCCTGACCCTGGACGTGATGATGTGCACCGCCAGCATCCTCAACCTCTGTGCCATCAGCATCGACAGGTCAGGGCCTCAGCAACACACCAGATCATGGACTGATTTCAAAGAACACTTTCCTGCTCAGGGGGGGAATGGCCCCCAGGTTGCTGCTGAACGGGTTCCTCAGGGGAAATGTCCCTCTTTATGCCAAACAATAACAAGGAAAGCAATATGTCAATGTGAGTTATTATCTTGTGATTGATCTTCAGTGCTCCTCCTTTGTCCTGGATCATGTCTTCATAGTCAGCCCTTGTCTTTCACAGACAGACAGACAGACAGACAGACAGACAGACAGACAGAGACATACACAGAACCAACCTTGGAGAGCTTTGGAAGTGAATTCAGCATGAAGGGTAGTTTTGCACATAATATGAATATATTGAGGATATTATTAATTAATATGGAGAATATTATTCTCCTTGATAATACTGTGAGGAGCAGAGAAGCCATTCAAGTGTGACTTTCCCATTTCCACCAAATTCAATGAAGGGGATCTAAAACAAATGAAGAACTAGTCTACAGTCGGTCAAATAGATATAGACCATAAATATTCGGCTCTATATTATTTTGCTCTACATCTTTTCCCCATGTGCTTCTCTCTGTCGGGGTGTGACCTCTGACCTCTGACCTGTAGAAGGGTTTGGCCTAATGACACTGACACACTGAGCATCCACCCAATGGACACAACTCAAGGGCATCTACACAACCTTGAATAGGTGCTTGAGGGAAACGTTACTGATTTCCTGTCTTTCTGTGTCATCTGTCAGGGGACCAAATCTGTCATCTGTCATCTGTCAGGGGACCAAATCTGTCATCTGTCATCTGTCAGGGGACCAATTCCTCACACCGTCCTCACACACATCACACACAGCACACACATCACACACAGCACACACAGCACACACACCGTCCTCACATCGTGTTTCAACTTTAGTCGAGTTTATTTTGAAAGCCAGACGCTTGTTGGCTGCTGCCCTCGATCACCTGGGATTACCTGCCTTCAGTGGTGTGTGTGTGTGTGTGTGTGTGCGTGTGCGTGTGCGTGTGCGTGTGTCTGTGTGTCTGTGTGTGTGTGTGTGTGCGTGTGCGTGTGTGTGCGTGTGTGTGCGTGTGCGTGTGTGTGTGTGTGCGTGTGTGTGTGTGTGTCTGTGTCTGTGTCTGTGTGCGTGTCTGTGTGCGTGTGCGTGTGCGTGTGCGTGTGCGTGTGCGTGTGCAGGTACACTGCGGTGGCCATGCCCATGCTGTACAACACCAGATACAGCTCCAGGAGAAGAGTGGCTCTGATGATCGCTGCCGTGTGGTTCCTCTCCTTCGCCATCTCCTGTCCTCTGCTGTTTGGACTCAACAACACAGGTAACAACCTCCCCTCTTCATCCACATACAGTTACACACAGGTAACAACCTCCCCTCTTAATCCACATACAGTATACATACAGTATATATATACATTCATATACACAATCACACTTGGGAACAGTTAGTAGTTCTGAATACTATCGTTCAGAAGAAGGAGAGCCTAGAACCAGGGCATGCAAGGCGCACGCACGCACTCACTCACTCACTCACTCACTCACTCACGCACTCACTCACTCACTCACTCACTCACTCACTCACGCACTCACGCACTCACTCACTCACTCACTCACTCACTCACTCACTCACTCACGCACTCACTCACTCACTCACTCACTCACTCACTCACTCACTCACTCACTCACTCACTCACTCACTCACTCACTCACTCACTCACTCACTCACTCACTCACTCACTCACTCACTCACTCACTCACTCACTCACTCACACATAGATAGATAGATAGATAGATAGTTAACATCCATCCAAAGCGAGGCTTTGAGCACACAGAGGAAAACTAAAAATAAAGGGCATTCAGTCGTCTTACTGAAGCTAATGTTGGTGTACGTCTGATAATGTCTGGAATGTTGGGCACTGATATGTAAACTCCATATCGATATCAGTTGAATTCATTCAGTACAATATCGATATATTGGTTGGAAAAGCTGCAATGAAGGAGAGCTGCTGGGCCTTTTATCCTACAACTGTGTGATTCACTTCTCTGTTGACTTTCACTCACTAAAACCTTGATGAAATGAGTAAAGCAATCAGCTTCATTGATAGTTTCTGAATGCAACTAACTTAACAACAGATAGATCTGAAAGTGTGCTCTCTCTCTCTCTCACACACACACACACACACTCACACACACACACACACACACACACACTCACACACACACACACACACACACACACACACACACACTCACACACACACACTCACACACACACACAAACACACACGTGTGCCCAGACGTTTGCTACGCTGGTTATAAAACACAGAAGCTTTCTAACAAGAACCCTCACCAGCACAACGTCTCATAGGATTCTGAGTGGAACAGCTATGTTGTAGCTAGCTACGAGAAAACACCACAGTACGCTCTGAAAATCAGCAAATGAAGAGTGGAAAGAATAAAAATAGGTGTGCTGGCTAGATCCTAATTAAGCGTCACTGGTCTGTACCAAACATGAATGTTTAGGGGTCTTCAGCAGAGTTGAACTGAGTCGACCGAAAGAGAACTTTGCTTGCGTTGGAATAATCACTAAACTCAATTTGGTTTATTTCTTCACTCCATTAATTCATCCCCTTGAGTCAGACATGGTTGACATGTTTGAAAGCTCTGACATCTCCTAAATATCATTACTTATTCTATTCTACACTAATTCAGTGTAATCTCTTTTCCTCACTTCACCCTCTCTCTTCCTCTTCTCCTCATCCCTCATCCCTCTCTCCTTCCCTCCCTCCCTGCATCAGCCAGTCGGGGGGGGGATTAGAGTGAAGCTTCTCTCTGGTTTTAATGCAAATCTTTTCTCTTTTACATCCACTCCCAAACATCATTACTTAAATTCGGTGTAATCTCTCTCCCCTTCCCTCTTCCTCCTCTCCTCGTTCCTCATCCCTCTCTTATTTATTTTCCTCTTACTATTCCCTTTCCCTCCCTCAGCCAATCGGGAGGGGACTAAGTGCAGCTTCGCTGACCCGGCCTTCGTGGTCTACTCGTCCGTGGCGTCCTTCTACGTTCCCTTCATCGTGACGCTGCTGGTCTACGCTCAGATCTGCGTGGTGCTGCGTAGACGAGGCCGGCGCACAGCCCCGCCCCGCAGACACGGCCTGCAGACCCGGGGAGGGGCAGAGACAGGGGAGGCACAGAGACACAGGAAGGTAAGTAGCTGTCAATCAATCAGTAAGTTAACTTACAATCCAACAAGAAAGTAGCGATTAAGTTAAGTCAGTCAGTCAATCAATCAATAAAATCTTCAGTGATTTAATCAATAACAGACCAGCCTGACCAGACCATTTAATCACTAAATCACTTTACCTCAAAGGATCCGGCTGGTCTGTGGCAGACGGCCCTTTGTCTCTGAGGGTTACCCTCTTTGTGAATCATCATCATCCATCCCTCTTCTCCGTCCCTCCGTCCCTTCCCAGAGTAAGTGTACCGGGACTCATCCAGAGGACGTGAAGCTGTGCACTCTGATTCTGAGGCCCCCTGCCGACTGCCCCCAACGCAAGAAAGTGGTGAGTCACTAGAATCCAGAATAGTATTATATATAATATAACCCTAACCCTATATACTGTGCACCGCACTCTGTATCTACCTCTGCTCTACTTCCACTCCTCCTGATCCCCTATCCTCCCTCCCCCTTGCTCTCTCTCTCTCCCCCCCTGACTTATTTGACCTCATTCTATTATTGTTGATATTAATAAAAAAAAGCCTAAGAATGTTATTCTCATACACCCACCCTCATATACCTCATATACCTCATATACCTCATATACCTCATACGCCCGTACATTGGATTTAATAATAAAAGCGATTCTGATCCTGATTATCCGCTGTCTCGTCTGCCTCCGGTCTCTCCCCCCTCCCTCCATCCCCCTCCCTCCATCCCCCCTCCCTCCATCCCCCCCTCCCTCCATCCCCCCTCCCTCCATCCCCCCTCCCTCCATCCCCCCTCCCTCCATCCCCCCTCCCTCCATCCCCCTCCCTCCATCCCCCCCCCTCCCTCCCTCCTCCCTCCATCCCTCCTCCCTTCATCCCCCCTCCCTCCATCCCCCCCTCCCTCCATCCCCCCCTCCCTCCATCCCCCCTCCCTCCATCCCCCCTCCCGCCATCCCCCCTCCCTCCATCCCCCCTCCCCCCATCCCCCCTCCCCCCATCCCCCCTCCCTCCATCCCCCCTCTATCAGACGTTAGTGAAGGAGGCGGTGGTGCATCCCATAGAGGCAGAGCCGGGGCGTTTCCTGTCTCAGACGGAGCAGAACCTTCCTCCGCCTCACCCCGGGCGAGCCAAGATCTCCCTCTCCGTCACGGTGGCGCCTGCCCCTCCGGCGCCGCGCCCCGCCCTCGCCCCCCGCCGCGCCACCATCGAGGACGGCGTGAGGGGCCGCGAGGGATGGAGGGAGGAGGGAGGGGGGAGGGAGCACAACGCAGACCAAGGGAAGGGAGGCACGACCAAGGAGAGGGTGAGAGGGAGGCTGTCCCAGCAGAAGGAAAGGAAGGCTACACAGATGCTGGCGATCGTTCTAGGTGAGATAAAGGAGTGTGGGGAGAGATAGAGTTATGGCTCTGAGGGTGTGGGGGGGGGGGGGGGGGTAGAAATAATAACACAATGGATGAGACTGAAGCACTCCCCAACCACCTAGAAAAGCACATACAGTATATATACCTGTACATAATCCTGCATGGGAGAAGCTTTCTGTACTATGTGGTGAGATGATCTGTACTACTTTCTCTCTCTCTCTCTCTCTCTCTATCTCTCTCTCTCTCTCTCTCTCTCTCTCCCTCCCTGCCCCGCCTCCCCCCACCTCTCTCTATCTCTCTCTCTCTCTCTCTCTCTCTCTCTCTCTCCCTCTATCTCTCTCTCTCTCTCTCTCCCTCTATCTCTCTATCTCTCTCTCTCTCTCTCTCTCTCTCCCTCCTCCCCCCCAGGCGTGTTCATCATCTGCTGGCTTCCGTTCTTCCTGACTCACGTGCTGAAGGCTCACTGTGGCAGCTGCTGCATCTCCCCTGAGCTGTACTCCTCCGTCACCTGGCTGGGTTACCTCAACTCTGCTGTCAACCCCGTCATCTACACCACCTTCAACATCGAGTTCCGCAAAGCCTTCATCAAGATCCTGCACTGCTGAGAGGAGGGAGGGGGGGGAGGGAGGGGGGGAGGGAGAGAGGGAGAGAGGGAGGGAGGGAGAGGGGTACGTAGATTTCAGGGATCATGTCTTAAAGGGTTAGTTCAGTATTTTTTAAACTCATCGTCAGTTGGTCCCTTACCTTGAAAGTAGTCTATGTAAGGCTGGTTCAGAGTTGTTTCAGTAGCTAATACTAAAACCATACTAGCAAATGTTGTTGTTTTTGTTCCCCAATCACTCACATGTCACTCCGTTTCCTTGTTAGCTAGTGGCTATTTAAACAAGGGTTAGGGTTACCGTAGGTTACAGTTTATCCTCCGTAGGTTACAGTTTATCCTGGACCAGACTTACTTGTTGTTTTTGTGTTTTCCGTATCCCCTATATTGTCAGCGTCTTTGAGCCTCGGAAAAGCGCTATATAAATTCAATGAATTATTATTAATTATTACTTTCAAGATAAGGAACCACCTGACTATTAGTCTCAAAATATTGAGCTAACCCTTTAATTTGCCAGTAAGGGTAGAGCAAGTTGATAAGAGGAAGAGATGTTAAGGCAGACAGCATTAGAAGGTGGTAGAAGTGAGTTGAGTGAAGGGGGAGAGAGAAAGAGACAGACACAGCTGGTTGAGAGAGACACACAATGAAAAAGAGAATGCAAAAGGAGAGTCAGACCGAAGAAAATCTGAAGCAAGCGACAAATACCAAAACAAAAACAAGCGGGAAAGAGGAAATAATATATTTAAAAGAAATATGTACTGGTGTAGCAGAGGGAGAGAACATGGATAGATTGCAGACATTGGCTCAGTTATGTCCCATATACAACTATCTATGTACACAACTATATAGATACAACTATCTCTCACTGATTTATGAAACAATCTGGCCGGTCGTATGGTTGCACATTAAATACAAACATGTAATTGTTGATAGAGCTTGTCTTAATTAGATATTTAATGACATCCTGTAGATGTGGGAATGACTGGACACACCTCCATCTCTGAGAGTCTTGCATGTCCATCGTTTGTGTTGAGTCTTAAAGCACGACCAGACCTCTTACCACTAATTGTCTTGTCATGTTGTTATACAATACTAAAGCCTTGAAGCCCAGATGATATATTGCAATAGTTAAACAGTTCTGATATGATGCCAGAAATAACCGCGCAGCTAAATGACAAAGCTAACAGATATCGGCTTCATACGCAGGTTGTTGGTACATAATGATACTCAGTGGCAGCTCATCTCCCTCTAGGGGCCAAGGTTGAGAGAGATTCATCGCAGGTTTGACAGATGTCCTGGTATCAAGGCGATCGGGTGATTTCAATTTTTTTAGTGCGCACATTTGAAACATAGCCTATCCCTTCAAAAAATTGGCAAGTGCTTTACAATGTGCTTTAAGTAAGTTTTTGTGAGCTCTTCTGTAAATAGATGTATTACTGTTTTTTGAAAACCAAGCACTGTTATTGTACAAATGAATGTAATAAAGAACCAATCATATTGTACTCGTGTTCTCTTTCGGTCGACTTGTTTCGACTCACTACGGGACACATTCTCTTGCTGGGTTCATTAGCGTTGAGCGGGTTAGGGTTAGGTTTAGGTTAGGTTTAGGTTAGGGTTAGGCTTAGGTTAGGGTTAGGTTTAGGTTAGGGTTAGGGTAAGTACATGCAGAGTGTTGTCAGGATATATATTTTTCAAAGGTCCTATTGTTCATTCTCTAGCACCAGCTGCTTAAGTCATGATGTTACATATCTTATCAGTTTTCCTGTTTTAATATGCACATTATCAGTATTGTATCCTAAGAACACATACGACCCATTGTAAGCTACTGTCTGGGAACTGTCTGATGACCATGAATCCGGGTGTTGTAAGAACGATAAGAAACTCTCACGTCTAACACAAGACAACACTCCATTCATAGTTCTAGAACATTCTAATTGGCCATTCAGCTCTTACATCATAGTGGCCAAAAGAGGAAGGGCTCTGTGTTTTGTGAAAGTATATAATGTTGTAATCTGAAGAAGAAGAAGAAGGTGCATCTCTGTCCTCCACTTGTGCAACAGAAACATCTCTCCTCCTCCTTGGAGCTTCAATCAAAAGAACCGATTCTGATTCTGATTCTAACAGTATTGCCCGGGTCTTTCTCTTGCTCGAGGTGGAGTCCCAGAGGAAGCATCTAACCCTAACCCAGAGGAAGCAGATAACCCTAACCCAAACCCCACACTGCTGATATACCAGTGACCCTGAACTCCTGCATCCCATGGTGTCTGCCAGCACCTAACACTACACACTAAACCCTAACCCAGAGGAAGCACCTAACACTACACACTGGTGCAGTAACATTAGTAACTATCTAACACTACACACTGGTACAGTAACGTTAGTAACTATCTAACACTACACACTGGTGCAGTAACGTTAGTAACTATCTAACACGACACACTGGTACAGTAACGTTAGTAACTATCTAACACTACACACTGGTACAGTAACGTTAGTAACTATAACACGACACACTGGTACAGTAACGTTAGTAACTATCTAACACGACACACTGGTACAGTAACGTTAGTAACTATCTAACACTACACACTGGTGCAGTAACGTTAGTAACTATCTAACACTACACACTGGTACAGTAACGTTAGTAACTATCTAACACTACACACTGGTACAGTAACTATCTAACACGACACACTGGTACAGTAACGTTAGTAACTATCTAACACGACACACTGGTACAGTAACGTTAGTAACTATCTAACACGACACACTGGTACAGTAACGTTAGTAACTATCTAACACGACACACTGGTACAGTAACGTTAGTAACTATCTAACACTACACACTGGTGCAGTAACGTTAGTAACTATCTAACACTACACACTGGTACAGTAACGTTAGTAACTATCTAACACTACACACTGGTACAGTAACGTTAGTAACTATCTAACACTACACACTGGTACAGTAATGTTAGTAACTATCTAACACTACACACTGGTACAGTAACGTTAGTAACTATCTAACACTACACACTGGTACAGTAACGTTAGTAACTATCTAACACTACACACTGGTACAGTAACGTTAGTAACTATCTAACACTACACACTGGTGCAGTAACGTGAGAGGTTGAACAAACACCTGCTGATGTGAAATAGGACTCAGAGACACACCTGCACATACACATACAGTATAAACACACATGTTGAATGCATCATCAGCACATTTTGATTCATGCACAAGAGAACAATTCAAATGTACTCATTGCACATGTTTTAACTATCCAGTAGTGTGAGTGAGTGAGTGAGTGAGTGAGTGAGTGAGTGAGTGAGTGAGTGAGTGTGTGAGTGAGTGAGTGAGTGAGTGAGTGTGTGAGTGAGTGAGTGAGTGAGTGAGTGAGTGAGTGAGTGAGTGAGTGAGTGAGTGAGTGAGTGAGTGAGTGAGTGTGTGAGTGAGTGAGTGAGTGAGTGAGTGTGTGAGTGAGTGAGTGAGTGAGTGAGTGAGTGAGTGAGTGAGTGAGTGAGTGAGTGAGTGAGTGAGTGAGGTAAGGTGAGGTAAGGTGAGGTACGTACCTCCGTACCTGCTGCAGTGACTCAGCTGTAGGGTGTACATTACCCTCTGACCCTGGCTCACAATTATTACCATATGCATATTTCATGACCCGCAATGATAGGGACGCACATATCCATTACTGGCCTGACTGCTACCCACCTACAGAGCATAAGAGAAGGATGAATGGAAGGTAAAAGGGTGGGCCGAGAGAGAGAGGAATGATGGGGCATAAGAAGATAATGAGAGGATTAAGTGAGGAGTCCAGTAAAGAGGGTGCAGGTGAGGAGGTAAAGGTGGAGTAGAGAGGAGCCGGTATGTATAAAATAGCTGAAAAAGAGGAAGAAGAAGCGAAATGGTCTTTTGATAAAAGATGCATCAGGACGAGAGTCTTCCTGTAACTCCTTGGCACTGGCTTTTGTGGCGTCATTGTTGCAGCTTTGGATTTTACGATTGGAGCTTCGTGAGGAGTGATAAGAGACAGGTGGATAACCGCCCAGTGAAGTAGAGATGGCGCTCACCCAGGTAAGATCAGCTCAGTTTCACAGACTAGAGACTAGGACAAAGAAAAGCTACGTCTGTGCTGCTAAGGTATTGCACTTTGCCTAATCTACAATTAGCGGTATTTGATTGATTTCCATCCATTTTCTCGATTTATATTGTAACCATTTAGCAGACGCTCTTATCCAGGGCAACTTACAATAAGTAAACTTGTCTAGTAAGTGAATCAACTATACATCACAGTTGTGGCAAGCAAGAATTTCTCTCAAAATAAGTATCACAAGCAGTCACAGTGCTAGAGAAAGGGAAGGAAACAATGGGGTTTTAATTTTTTATTTATTCACTCTATTGTGCAAAAGGTTCAGCTGCAGGGGCGGGGCTAGGGGGTGGCTACCCTGTTCAGCTGTACACGTGGGTATATTGGGCTGTGGCAGGAGGAGGAGCCAGGTGTAGGGTTAGGTGTCGGTGTAATAAGTATTATTACAAGTATTATTACCGGCCAGTTTTAAAAGTGAATATAGTTTTCTTTAAGTGTTGTACTGTACTCCTCGCACTACTTCACCCAATGATCTAATTTGAATACACCAAATTAATCACCAAACCTCTACAACTCAATGAAATAAACCAATAATATAGTTTGTTTATGTTTTATATCTCTCCTGTTTAAGCCAGTACGAGCAGTGCACACAGTGACAGCTCCCGGAAGCTACAGATAAGAGCGAGACTAGATTAAACTGGCCACTTAAAATGTTGTGGTACACAATCACAATGTATCCACTGGAGGGGCACTTCTCCATTACATGAATGTCTAGGGTTAGGAATGTCTGTCCTAACTGGACACTTTGTCATGTTCTCATCTGTAGTAGCACCCTATACAACACCGCATGCCATTTTCTCTCCTGGAAAGGGCTCCCGTTTGGACACTGTCATGTAGGGCCGTCATAGAGGGTTATGAACCCTAACCCTTCATAACGACACCCTTTTCCATTGGAAGCGCACCCATAGGGAACGTCAAGTTTAGACCATTGTAAGGGCACCTTATAGGGCACTGATTCACGTTTTCTCCACTAGAGAGGCAATCATTAAGACATGTTTTCGAATTTTCTTGCTCAATAATTTGTTCCCATGTAAAGGGCAGCCAATAGGGCATGTCCTCTCGTTTCCGTCACTATAGAGGGGGGGCAGTCACCCGCCACCGAGTCATTCATTGTTGCCTGTCAGCTTTAGAATAGATTTTAATATCCTTTTATTGGCGTTGAAATCACTCAATGGACTAGCGCCTGAATACTTATCAGACCTGCTTTATTGTATGCTCGCTCAGATTCCTCTGGCACAATGAAAAGGCAGTTGTTCCCTGGGTGAGGACAAAGAACTATGGGGGGGAGGCATTAATGTACTGCACTTATGTAGCGCCTTATTCCAAAGCGCTTTACAATGGCCTCTTATTCACCTATTCACACACCCTTTCACACACCAATGGCGGCAAGCTACCATGCAAGGCACCAGCCCACTCCTTGGGAGCAATTTAGGGTTCAGTGTTTTGCCCAAGGACACATCGACACCAGCCGACGACTGAACCGTCGAACTTGTGATCATTAGACGCCGGCTCTCCCTCCTGAGCCACAGCCTCCACCTCCTGAGACACAGCCTCTACCTCCTGAGACACAGCCTCTACCTCCTGAGACACAGCCTCTACCTCCTGAGACACAGCCTCTACCTCCTGAGCCACAGCCTCTACCTCCTGAGACACAGCCTCTACCTCCTGAGACACAGCCTCTACCTCCTGAGACACAGCCTCTACCTCCACCAGCCTCTACCTCCTGAGACACAGCCTCTACCTCCTGAGACACAGCCTCTACCTCCACCAGCCTCTACCTCCTGAGACACAGCCTCTACCTCCTGAGACACAGCCTCTACCTCCTGAGACACAGCCTCTACCTCCTGAGACACAGCCTCTACCTCCTGAGACACAGCCTCTACCTCCTGAGACACAGCCTCTACCTCCTGAGCCACAGCCTCCACCTCCTGAGACACAGCCTCTACCTCCTGAGACACAGCCTCTACCTCCTGAGACACCGCCTCTACCTCCTGAGACACAGCCTCTACCTCCTGAGACACAGCCTCTACCTCCTGAGACACAACCTCTACCTCCTGAGACACAGCCTCTACCTCCTGAGACACAGCCTCTACCTCCTGAGACACAGCCTCTACCTCCTGAGACACAGCCTCTACCTCCTGAGACACAGCCTCTACCTCCTGAGACACAGACTCTACCTCCTGAGACACAGCCTCTACCTCCTGAGACACAGCCTCTACCTCCTGAGACACAACCTCTACCTCCTGAGACACAGCCTCTACCTCCTGAGACACAGCCTCTACCTCCTGAGACACAGCCTCTACCTCCTGAGACACAGCCTCTACCTCCTGAGACACAGCCTCTACCTCCTGAGACACAGCCTCTACCTCCTGAGACACAGCCTCTACCTCCACCAGCCTCTACCTCCTGAGACACAGCCTCTACCTCCACCAGCCTCTACCTCCTGAGACACAGCCTCTACCTCCTGAGACACAGCCTCTACCTCCTGAGACACAGCCTCTACCTCCTGAGCCACAGCCTCCACCTCCTGAGACACAGCCTCTACCTCCTGAGACACAGCCTCTACCTCCTGAGACACCGCCTCTACCTCCTGAGACACAGCCTCTACCTCCTGAGACACAGCCTCTACCTCCTGAGACACAACCTCTACCTCCTGAGACACAGCCTCTACCTCCTGAGACACAGCCTCTACCTCCTGAGACACAGCCTCTACCTCCTGAGACACAGCCTCTACCTCCTGAGACACAGCCTCTACCTCCTGAGACACAGACTCTACCTCCTGAGACACAGCCTCTACCTCCTGAGACACAGCCTCTACCTCCTGAGACACAACCTCTACCTCCTGAGACACAGCCTCTACCTCCTGAGACACAGCCTCTACCTCCTGAGACACAGCCTCTACCTCCTGAGACACAGCCTCTACCTCCTGAGACACAGCCTCTACCTCCTGAGACACAGCCTCTACCTCCACCAGCCTCTACCTCCTGAGACACAGCCTCTACCTCCACCAGCCTCTACCTCCTGAGACACAGCCTCTACCTCCTGAGACACAGCCTCTACCTCCTGAGACACGGCCTCTACCTCCTGAGACACAGCCTCTACCTCCTGAGACACAGCCTCTACCTCCTGAGACACAGCCGCCCGCATGTAGTGTCTATGGTCCTCATGTAGTGTCTATGGTCCTCATGTAGTGTCTATGGTCCTCATGTAGTGTCTATGGTCCTCATGTAGTGTCTATGGTCCTCATGTAGTGTCTATGGTCCTCATGTAGTGTCTATGGTCCTCATGTAGTGTCTATGGTCCTCATGTAGTGTCTATGGTCCTCATGTAGTGTCTATGGTCCTCATGTAGTGTCTATGGTCCTCATGTAGTGTCTATGGTCCTCGTGTCTATGGACCTCATGTAGTGTCTATGGTCCTCATGTAGTGTCTATGGATCTCATGTAGTGTCTATGGTCCTCATGTAGTGTCTATGGTCCTCATGTAGTGTCTATGGTCCTCGTGTAGTGTCTATGGTCCTCGTGTAGTGCCTATGGTCCTCGTGTAGTGTCTATGGTCCTCATGTAGTGTCTATGGTCCTCATGTAGTGTCTATGGTCCTCATGTAGTGTCTATGGTCCTCATGTAGTGTCTATGGTCCTCATGTAGTGTCTATGGTCCTCATGTAGTGTCTATGGTCCTCATGTAGTGTCTATGGTCCTCATGTAGTGTCTATGGTCCTCATGTAGTGTCTATGGTCCTCATGTAGTGTCTATGGTCCTCATGTAGTGTCTATGGTCCTTGTGTAGTGTCTATGGTCCTCGTGTAGTGCCTATGGTCCTCGTGTAGTGTCTATGGTCCTCATGTAGTGTCTATGGTCCTCATGTAGTGTCTATGGTCCTCATGTAGTGTCTATGGTCCTCATGTAGTGTCTATGGTCCTCATGTAGTGTCTATGGTCCTCATGTAGTGTCTATGGTCCTCATGTAGTGTCTATGGTCCTCATGTAGTGTCTATGGTCCTCATGTAGTGTCTATGGTCCTCATGTAGTGTCTATGGTCCTCATGTAGTGTCTATGGTCCTCGTGTAGTGTCTATGGTCCTCATGTAGTGTCTATGGTCCTCATGTAGTGTCTATGGTCCTCGTGTAGTGTCTATGGTCCTCATGTAGTGTCTATGGTCCTCATGTAGTGTCTATGGTCCTCATGTAGTGTCTATGGTCCTCATGTAGTGTTTATGGTCCTCATGTAGTGTCTATGGTCCTCATGTAGTGTCTATGGTCCTCATGTCTATGGTCCTCATGTAGTGTCTATGGTCCTCATGTAGTGTCTATGGTCCTCATGTAGTGTCTATGGTCCTCATGTAGTGTTTATGGTCCTCATGTAGTGTCTATGGTCCTCATGTAGTGTATATGGTCCTCATGTAGTGTCTATGGTCCTCATGTAGTGTCTATGGTCCTCATGTAGTGTCTATGGTCCTCATGTAGTGTCTATGGTCCTCATGTAGTGTTTATGGTCCTCATGTAGTGTCTATGGTCCTCATGTAGTGTCTATGGTCCTCATGTCTATGGTCCTCATGTAGTGTCTATGGTCCTCATGTAGTGTCTATGGTCCTCATGTAGTGTCTATGGTCCTCATGTAGTGTTTATGGTCCTCATGTAGTGTCTATGGTCCTCATGTAGTGTATATGGTCCTCATGTAGTGTCTATGGTCCTCATGTAGTGTCTATGGTCCTCATGTAGTGTCTATGGACCTCATGTAGTGTATATGGTCCTCATGTAGTGTCTATGGTCCTCATGTAGTGTCTATGGTCCTCATGTAGTGTCTATGGTCCTCATGTAGTGTCTATGGTCCTCATGTAGTGTCTATGGTCCTCATGTAGTGTCTATGGTCCTCATGTAGTGTCTATGGTCCTCACCTCTGGAACAGCCTGCCAGGGGAGCTGAGGGCGTCACAATCTGTAAACACCTATAAAATAAATCTTAAGATATACCTGTTTATCTTACCTGTTTATCTTACCTGTTTATCTTACCTGTTTATCTTACCTGTTTATCTTACCTGTTTATCTTACCTGTTTATCTTACCTGTTTATCTTAGCATTCTGTTTATCTTAGCATTCTGTTTATCTATTTTACTTTAATCTATCCCCTTTTACTGTGCTACACTGGTCTCTGTGTTCTACTCATTGCCTTATTTATATTACCCTTTATTTTTTTACTGTATTGTTGTATTTTCATTGTATTGTTTTATATTCATTATTGTTAAGCATTTTGTATTGCAATTTTGCACGAAAAGCGCTAAGTCTTGATTTGTTTTGATGACGTACATTCCCACTTTCAATTCACTATGACGTGCTTGTTTTAATTCACTATGACGTGCTTGTTTTAATTCACTATGACGTGCTTGTTTTGTGTTTCTACATTCCTGCTGAAGAGGTCCCCTGGAGGCAGTTCAGTTGGGGTATCGTGTCCAGAGCCTCCCTCTCTGACCCCCTCGTCTACGGGATCTGACCCCCTGAAGCAGACACCTCCCAGCCCCCTGAAGCAGACACCTCCCAGCCCCCTGAAGCAGACACCTCCCAGCCAAATGCATCAACCACCTGACACCCTCCTCCAACCCCTGGAACATTGGTCTGTGACTGTCTATGCCCAACCAATGCTTACAGTACCCCATGAAAAAAAGTGTTTCTCCGAAGGTGTAGATATGCTGGCCCCAACTCTGACCCCTTCTCTGCAACAACCACTTAATGGGCCCCTCTACCCATCCCTTAATGGACCCCTCTA
This sequence comes from Nansenia antarctica, assembly GCF_963989245.1. Lineage (NCBI taxonomy): Eukaryota > Metazoa > Chordata > Actinopteri > Argentiniformes > Microstomatidae > Nansenia > Nansenia antarctica. The sequence goes on along the minus strand of NC_137680.1, from coordinate 24,673 downwards.
CCCATCCCTTAATGGACCCCTCTACCCATCCCTTAATGGACCCCTCTACCCATCCCTTAATGGACCCCTCTACCCATCCCTGGGAACATGCTCCTCTGTCTCCCACCAACTCTCCGGTCCTCAGACAGTGGGAGTATCTCAGTTAGCCTCCACACTCTTATCGCCCATGCCCCACTTGGGTAAGGGCATACTACCACCACCACCACCACCAACAACAACAACAATGGATGCCCATGGGACAGGTTCAGGCCTAACCCCTCCCTCCTCTGAGGGCCTCGGGGTCCAGGAGCCCCAGACGCTCCCTTCACCCCGCAGCTCTGCTGAATCACCCACAGAGGGCCACAATACAGAAACGTCCCCATCGCTCCTCCCTCCCTGTGGTGCTCCTCTCCCTCCCTGTGATGCTCCTCTCCCTCCCTGTGATGCTCCTCTCCCTCCCTGTGGTGCTCCTCTCCCTCCCTGTGATGCTCCTCTCCCTCCCTGTGATGCTCCTCTCCCTCCCTGTGATGCTCCTCTCCCTCCCTGTGATGCTCCTCTCCCTCCCTGTGATGCTCCTCTCCCTCCCTGTGATGCTCCTCTCCCTCCCTGTGATGCTCCTCTCCCTCCCTGTGATGCTCCTCTCCCTCCCTGTGGTGCTCCTCTCCCTCCCTGTGATGCTCCTCTCCCTCCCTGTGATGCTCCTCTCCCTCCCTGTGATGCTCCTCTCGACGTCCTGCCAATGAGGTCATCAGATGGGGGTCTGGTGGAGCAGTGCTCTGTTGGGCTCACGCCGCCCAAAGACCTCCCTGATGAAGAACCAGGTACTTTACAGACAGACAGACATACCTCAGTAACACCTCTGACAGACAGACAGGTACTGTGCAACATGTATAACATGTGTTCATGTGAGGGAGTGGCGTAGGTCAACTATGCAGCCAGGACAACGTGGCTATTAGTTTCTAGGTTAATAGACCTAAACTGTGGGCTGCTGTGGGCCCCTACATACTACTTTGAGGTTACCACTGTAAAACATGATTTGGGCATTTCATATTTGGTGGACTGCATGTTTGAGCTCTTACATGTCTATTGTATGCTTGCTCTGCCATGGACCTTTGTTGGGAAGATTAGTAATTTACCAATAACAATAAAGATAACTGATCAATAATATTGTGTTGATTGCATAAGTGTTCTAAGCTATCACTGGGCAACAGTGACAGCTAGCAAATAAAACCACAGAGCTTGGAAATGCTTGTATTGGAACTATTATGTATGAAGGTTAAGCATATTAAGCATATATTGAAGTATCTGTTGGCACATAGTCCTTTTGTGCAGACATCCTGTCCTTCAAAAATGTTTTTCATTTCATTCAGTGGCGATGTCAACCCTAACCCAATGCCATGTCATTAAGTCTTACTCCCTATGTCCCCAGGGCCAGCCTGTCCCTCACGTGTGACACTACTGACAGTCTTCATCCCTGTCTTCATCACTCTGCTCATCTCCATTGCCATCTTAGGTAACCTCAGTGGCTCTCCACACCGACACGTTGAAGTGCGCCCCTGCATAAATATGTATAAATATCCTAGTGCCACCCGGCAAGTTCAATTATCAGAAATATGCCAAGTTTTTTAAATAAACGTATTAATCTGTGTCTATGCTAGTTAGTTTTAGTCACGGCAGCCCAGGCATCTTCTTCCCGCACCTGAAAATAACCCAAATATCATTTAATTGGCTGCCCCTAACCCTGACCCTGACCCTGACCCTGACCCTGACCCTGACCCTGACCCTGACCCTGACCCTGACCCTGACCCTGACCCTGACCCTGACCCTGACCCTGACCCTGACCCTGACCCTGCCGTGGCTAAATGAAATGAACATCTGCTGACCTCTTGGCCTCCATCTGCCATGTCACTGATGAAACTCCCAGGATGCACCACTCCCTTCAGGGTGCACCATCAGACTGTCCATTTAAATGTACTCCACACTTAATGTTCATTCAGATTCCTGAACATTGAACATGGCCATATCTTATACTTATCACGAAGACATTTGAACATAAATCTGAAGTAAAAAGGCATTTTCTACTGCTTTTATCTCAAATGTAGCTCACATCTTCCTTTCTCTCTCTCCAAGTGAAGTTCTTGTGCTTGTCGAAATCGAGAGATATGGCGCCGCCGTGTGGCAGCAAGGGGAACTGCAGCATCACAACGCCGCCTCCAGTGCTGCCCAAGAACCCCATCAACCAGACGGGGAACGTCAGTGCAGGTAGTTATGACGTCAGTGCAGGTAGTTAGAACGTCAGTGCAGGTAGTTAGAACGTCAGTGCAGGTAGTTAGAACGTCAGCCAGTGGCGTAGCGGACGGGCCGGCAAGCGACGCACCGCGGGGGGGCCCCAGCCACTAGGGGGCCCCCTAACATTGGATCCAAACTTTTTTTTTTAAATATAATTTAAAAAATATAAAATAAAGAAAATAAGTGGCCCTTCATTGTGTCAACCTTAATTTTAATATATAGGCCTATATTAAAAATATATATATACATAGTTAGCCGTATCCAATAGCAACATGACTTTGACGTCACACGTAGGCAGCGAGACACAAGGAAAATGAGCAAGCGAAAATACAATACAAAGTACAATAAGCATTCTTTAGGTGGTGGTAGATTCTCTATTCGGACATTATAGCCGCTATATGTGGGACTGTCGGTCCGATATTGTAAAAAAATCAAATAAAAAATTATGTTTACGGAAGTACATGTCTCAAGTATTATCTCGGCGGTTAGTCGAGTGAAAGAAAAACAACATACAGATGATAATTCACACAATATAATACCACGAAAGCGTACAGCACTAAACAATAACATTTATTTGGGCAGCATCATACTCAAACTCAGGCAGAAAGGAACTCATCGTAGACTACAGGAGGAAAAAGTCCGAGATCCTGCCCCTGCTCATCGACGGAGAGAGCGTAGAGATGGTCTCAAACCTCCGTTTCCTGGGACACATCATACGGGATGACCTGGCCTGGAAGGACAACACTAAAGGCACCATCAAGAGGGCACAACAGCGGCTATACACCCTGAGATGCCTCAAGAAACAACACAGCAAGAAGGAGATGCTGGTGGCCTTCTACCACGGCGCAGTGGAGAGCATCCTCACCTTCGGCATCTCCAACTGGTACCACAGCTGCACGGCAGCGGAGAGAAACGATCTACAGAGAGTCGTGAGAACAGCACAGGGGATCACCGGCGCCACCCTCCCCTCTCTGGAGGAGCTGTACGAAACACGCTGTCTCAGGAGGGCCTCCAAGATCTCCAAGGACCCGACCCACCCTGGGCACGAACACTTTGTCAAGCTGCCCTCGAACAGGAGGTACAGGACCCCGGCCGCTAGGACAAACAGACTGAAGGACAGCTTCTACCACAGGGCCGTCAAGGCCCTGAACACAGAAAAGGCCTAAGTTCTGGGCCCAGGACAAGTCCGGACGGATTGTAATGGCAGCTAGTGCTGAGGCACAAACATGTACATTTTCAAGCCTGCAAACTGTGACACTTTAAAAAAAAATGTGAAAAAAATACTTTCTTGTGCAATATGACAACCCTAGTTGACTATCTGTGCAGTATAGTACAGTGGATTGTGTACATAGCCTCTATTGATGTAAACCAGCTCCTTATCTTCTTGTGATTTTATGCATCTATGCTTTTTCCAAAATGTGTTTCTTTTTCCTTTCTTAAACACCAGGGGAGCCTCCCCTCCTAAATTTCGTTGTTTGGTACCTGTACTGTACAATGACAAATAAAGTCTATCTAGAAAGGCAGGGTCCGGCCAGGTTCACAGTCACAGGCTGTCAGTGCATCATACAGGTACATACTGTAATTCAGCATGGTTAGGCTATATATAGCTGTTTCTTTTTTCTATTCTACTATTCGAATCTACTTCTGCTGTCTGCGTCTCCCTGGGTATTCCTAGACCAGATGGCAAACAGTAAAGAAATGCCACAATATACCAATATACGAGATGTCCAACAAAGGATTTGACTAACCCTGGCCAATTTTACGCAACAAGTAGACTCTGATGCAGCGGAGACAGGGTTGCCAGATGGGCTGGTTTTTGGTGGATTTAGACGTTTTTAGATTGATTAGGTTGGAAATTCTCAATCCCATCTGGCAACCCTTAGCGGAGAGTCTACAGATATGTTTACAGATATCACACTGCTGTGCACACCACACTTTGTTAAAAGAAATAAAGCTTGTACTATTCTACTTATAATACATTCTACTGATGTAGTGTAGTCTACCATTTGGTTTTAGTTATAGGCTATTGCTCTCACTTGTTTGTACCTTTTGCTAAGTCAAGCATTTAGAATGTAGAGTGCATATTGCGAAATTTCGCAACGTCAATAACGCATCGGCCTCTAAAAAACGTTTTTTTTCTTTTTTCTTTTTTTTTTACTCCGTTGCGAAAGGGCCCCCGCCGCCACCTTGCGGGGGGGGGCCCGGGATTTTGCGCTACGCCACTGACGTCAGTGCAGGTAGTTATGACGTCAGTGCAGGTAGTTAGAACGTCAGTGCAGGTAGTTAGAACGTCAGTGCAGGTAGTTACATCAACCAGACAGGGAACGTCAGAGCAGGTAGTTCTAGTTGCATTAGACCTGCTGGTTATTCATCTCCTGTGATTTGCAGATGCCTGTCTATTATGT
>NC_137680.1:0-12500 GCF_963989245.1 Nansenia antarctica | reverse complement strand
CACCTTGGTCCTAACCCTAACCCTAACCCTAACCCTAAACCTAACCCTAACCTTCTCTAAATCAGTGGTCACCACTGATCACCTTGGTCCTAACCCTAACCCTAACCTTCTCTAAATCAGTGAGGGGCTGGGAGGGAACCCTGTTGCCCATTCCAAGGCCAGGTTTGCTGACAACTGCCCTAAATTATTCTGTTGCAATCCTCCTCCCTCCCTCCCTCCCTCCCTCCCTCCCTCCACTTTCTCCTCTTTCTCCTTTAGTGTCTAACAGTGAGGGAGACCCCAGGACACACAGAGGGGTGTGTGACATTGGTGACAGGGGACCAGGACATGGCCTTTACTGGGGACGCTCTCCTCATCAGGGGCTGCGGCAGGACAGACTTCCAGCAGGGTAACTCTCTGATCATTGATGGTGACTCAGATATATTTTTCCACAGAGTTCTAGAAAGGCCACATGTAATCCACCTTCATTTCTATACCCATTGTGTCCCAATAAAGGGTCAGGGCCAGCAGTGAAGTTTGGTAATCACTTGTTGTGTTTATTTTTGTAGTAATGCTAAACGGCCACATGGTGGCAGTATTATACCTTTTTATTTTTATTTTTTTCAGACTTAGTTGTCCAGTAGTTACATGAAGCACCGCTGAGTTGTCTTTTCCTGTTATTCCCCAGGCTGCTCCAAGACCCTCTACGACTCAGTCCATCAGAAGATCTTCACCCTGCCTGCACAGTGCCTCATCTATCCTGCACATGACTACAAAGGTTCACTACACCTATTGGAAAAATAATGTGCTCTATACCATTTAGTAGACGCTTTTAATCCAAAGTGACTTACAATTAGAGGTTACAGGGACATTCTCCCTGTAGTAACTTAGGCCCAAGTGCCTTACTCAAGGGCACACATTAGTGGTGGTGTTCCAAGCGGGAATCAAACTCATGACCTTCCACCAATCACCAGTCCAACTCACTATCCTGCCTAGACCACCACACCCTGCCTAGACCACCACTACCGTCTGAGTACGCCCTCTAACCCTAACCCTCGACCCCCACTACCCCCATATCCCTTATACAGTACGCCCTAACCCCTGACCTGGAACTTTTCAGTTTAAGATATGTATCATGTGTTCCTCTTGGTATGACTACGTTTGTAATGAGGAGTGCTGCAAGTTTAAACGTCTTTGCACTTGGTGATTATCTTACCAATGGATTTGTACTGTGCTAGTATGCCCATACACTTGGCTTTCAGTTCTATCCTCTGCTGCATCTAGGTCGTTCACGTTTATCTGTCCAGTTTCATCCAACTTGAGTCCAACAACCATAATGTGTGCTTTCATTTGCAACTGTTTGATCTTGGTCAAGACACGGACCAGCTGTCTGTACTGAAAGGGAGGGGGGAGCTGTCTGTACTGAAAGGGAGGGGGGAGCTGTCTGTACTGAAAGGGAGGGGGGAGCTGTCTGTACTGAAAGGGAGAGGGGAGCTGTCTGTACTGAAAGGGAGGGGGGAGCTGTCTGTCCTGAAAGGGAGGGGGGAGCTGTCTGTACTGAAAGGGAGGGGGGAGCTGTCTGTACTGAAAGGGAGTGGGGAGCTGTCTGTACTGGAAGGGAGGGGGGAGCTGTCTGTACTGAAAGGGAGGGGGGAGCTGTCTGTACTGAAAGGTCATTGAGCTTGTTCGTTCTGTGCTGCAGGTCAGACAGTGTCCACCGTAGACGAGGAGAGGAGGTTTAACCCCCGCCTGACCAAGAGCATGGAGAAGTTTGTGGACATCATGAACAACCTAAACCTCCCCAAACCTGCCAAGATAGGTATCAGACTCTGCCTCTCCCCACTCTGCTATAGTAGACTTATTCTGATCCCTCAGGACCTGTAATCATGTGAACGAACATGACAAAGGTTAGGAACAATGGTATACTAATGTTAACTGTTTGCCTATTGGGTTGGATTCGTCTCCAACTCACATACAGTATGCATTGATTTAATTACTTGAGAGAATAAACACTTAACTAACTCATTGATAGAAACAAGATGTTTGCCTTTTCCTTGTTTGTTCTTTTCTTTTAGATATTGCGGTGCCTGCAAACCTGGTGTGTGGACTCCATGAGGTTTGAATGAAAACAAAAGGAAGGATTTCACTGGAAGCGATACGATGGAGGATTTCACTGGAAGCGATACGATGGTGTAGGGGGAAATACAGATGCTTTACATGCAAACAATATTTTGTTTCCAAGATTTCACCAAAATGAAAGATTTAATTGTACTGTATAACAGAATGTAATATAAGAATGTACATATTTTATTTTTGATTAGAACAGAAATGGCCTCATCCTTGCTGTTTAATAATATTGCATATATTATATGACTATAGTAGTATAGTCATCATCTGATGGATGTACAAAATTATTCTTGAAATGTTTCATTTTATAAATAATAATAAATACATGCACAGTGTAATACAGTAACAATTATGATACAAATCTTCTGGGGAAATATGAAAAATACAAGAACATGAATAAGACTTATTTTTATATTAAATAAAAATCTTTAAATTTAAAATTCAGAGTCTTTATTTTAATACACTTCTATATGAATTGAATTGCAGAGTTGTGGTTGAGGTTATAGCAGAGTTGTGGTTGAGGTTATAGCAGAGCTGTGGTTGAGGTTATAGCAGAGCTGTGGTTGAGGTTATAGCAGAGTTGTGGTTGAGGTTATAGCAGAGTTGTGGTTGAGGTTATAGCAGAGTTGTGGTTGAGGTTATAGCAGAGTTGTGGTTGAGGTTATAGCAGAGTTGTGGTTGAGGTTATAGCAGAGTTGTGGTTGAGGTTATAGCAGAGTTGTGGTTGAGGTTATAGCAGAGTTGTGGTTGAGGTTATAGACGTTATAGCTCTGCTCAGATAGAAATGTTCCATTCACCGTTTAGTATTCATGAATGCTGGACTGACACAATTGAGCTCTTCCACATGGCCTTTACAGTGATTCCAGGGTCTTCTAGCCAAGGCAACACACACACACACACACACACACACGCACGCACTACCCTGACTGTTGCCAGCATGGCCTTTTTGCATAGCAGGAAAATGAAGCTCCTATTTGCATTTGAAATCACTGTGTGCCAAGTTTCCATTACAAAAGTCCAAAACTCACTATGGGCAAGCCTTTGTGTGCTTGCTTGCTTCTTTGTATCCTAGGCAAGGCAAGGCAAGGCAAGTTTATTTGTATAGCACATTTCATACAACAGGGGCAATTCAAAGTGCTTTACATGCATTATTTAAAAATACAGCAAGAGGAGCATAAGAAAATAACAATTACAATGAATAAAAGCAAATATAAGAAGTAAATAGATAAAACATTTAAAAAGACAATAGTTAATGGGAAAAAGACATTGATAGAAGTGTTTGTGTTTAATCATATCCCTCCACATCCTTCTACATCCCTCTACATCCCTCTACATCCCTCCACATCCCTCTACATCCCTCCACATCCCTCTACATCCCTCTACATCCCTCTACATCCCTCCACATCCCTCTACATCCCTCTACATCCCTCTACATCCCTCTACATCCCTCTACACCCCTCTACATCCCTCTACATCCCTCTACATCCCTCTACATCCCTCTACACCCCTCTACATCCCTCTACATCCCTCCACAACCCTCTACATCCCTCTACATCCCTCTACATCCCTCTACAACCCTCTACACCCCTCTACATCCCTCCACAACCCTCTACATCCCTCCACATCCCTCTACATCCCTCTACATCCCTCTACACCCCTCTACATCCCTCCACATCCCTCTACATCCCTCCACATCCCTCTACATCCCTCTACATCCCTCTACATCCCTCTACAACCCTCTACATCCCTCTACATCCCTCTACATCCCTCTACATCCCTCTACATCCCTCCACATCCCTCTACATCCCTCTACATCCCTCTACATCCCTCTACATCCCTCTACATCCCTCCACATCCCTTCACATCCCTCTACATCCCTCTACAACCCTCTACATCCCTCTACATCCCTCCACATCCCTCTACATCCCTCTACATCCCTCTACATCCCTCTACATCCCTCCACATCCCTTCACATCCCTCCACATTTCTCTACATCCCTCTACATCCCTCTACATCCCTCTACACCCCTCTACATCCCTCCACATCCCTCCACATCCCTCTACATCCCTCTACATCCCTCCACAAACCTCTACATCCCTCTACATCCCTCTACATACCTCTACATCCCTCTACACCACTCCATATCCCTCCACATCCCTCCACAAGAGGAGCATAAGAAAATAAAAATTACAATGAATAAAAGCAAATATAAGAAGTAAATAGATAAAACATTTAAAAAGACAATAGTTAATGGAAAAAAGACATTGATAGAAGTGTTTGTGTTTAATCATAACTGGTGCAAAACATGAAGGTTTTTAGCTTAGATTTAAATATTTTAAGGGTTTGGGCCTGTTTGATTTCTTCAGGGAGTTTGTTCCAGGAGCATGCAGCAGCGTGACTGAAAGCTGCTGCACCGTGTTTTGTTTTTACTCTTGGAATTATTAGCTGATTTGTCTCAGCTGACCTTAGGGACCTTGCGGGAATATAGGGTGGGAGGAGATCTGATATGTATTTTGGTCCAAGACCATTTTGTGATTTGTATGTAATTAGGAGGATTTTGAATTCAATTCTCTGAGAGACTGGTAGCCAGTGCAGGGATCTCAGGATTGGTGTAATGTGTTCAAATTTCTTTGTTTTTGTTAGGACCCTAGCAGCGGCGTTTTGGATGAGCTGCAATTTACGAACAGCTCCTTTAGATAGGCCTGTTAGTAGACCATTACAATAATCAAGTCTACTCGAAACAAATGCATGGATGAGTTTTTCAAGGTCTTGCTTGGACATGAAACCTCTCATTCTTGTTATGTTTTTCAGGTGATAGTAGGCTGATTTAGTTATTGAGTTTATGTGGCTGTTGAAGTTTAGATCGGAGTCTAGAATTACACCAAGATTTCTGACCTGTTTTTTACTGTGAAGAGAGAGAGAATCAAGTTTTGCACTGACTTTCGATCTTTTGTCAGGTGCACCGAATACAATTATCTCTGTTTTGTCCTTGTTTAGTTGGAGGAAGTTTTGTGTCATCCAGGCGTTTATTTGCTCAATGCAATTACAGAGATTGTCAATGGGACTATAGTCGTTCGGTGAGAGGGCTATGTAGATTTGAGTGTCATCCGCATAGTTGTGGTAGGCAATTTTGTTCTTTTTTATGATGTGTCCCAATGGAAGCATGTAGAGATTGAATAGAAGGGGGCCAAGGATTGACCCTTGGGGAACCCCACATGTCATTTTAATTTGGTCAGATACAAAGTTGCCAATGGAGACATAGTAGCTTCTGTCCTATCTACTGGCCTGTCTATTCATACAACATATCAGTATCATATCTGTTCTATTCTATCTTTCTCTGAATAGTAGTTCCACATTACTGTGACCTGATATAGCAACATAACAGTGGACTCCTCCAGGATTCCTCAACGACGTGTAGTCATTAGTTTGAGTCCCATGGCCTGTTGACTGGACCAGGTAGACAGGTTTGGGGAGATGTGGTGGGCGTGTCTGGCTGTGACTCACGTGTCTGTGGAAGCTGCTGACACATTTCCATTAGCACGTATTGTAAGACCAGACTTCTCAGATCGAGTGTTGCAGAGGTTTGCTTTATTCTTAAACTAATAATTTGAACATTGCTAATGTTACCTGAGTCGGCAGTACTGTTGATGATATGACAATGAAGTGCCAGTTAGGTTATGGACTTCATTTGAAAGGCACACGAGACACACACACACACACACACACACACACACACACACGACACCTCGTATGAAATGATACACTTTTGTGGAAGCTGCTGTAAGCTTATGATGAAAGTAGAGAGGTTTGTTTTTGTTTTTGTTTTTTTAAAGATAATAGAAGAAAAGACACTGAAATATTAACAGATTGCATTGTCTTCTTGCAAGTTCAATAATTGTAAACACACACACACACACACACACACACACACACACACACACACAGCTTCGTCTACCAGCTGTCTGTCAGCATTGAGACAAACAGAGCTTCACATTAGGCAACTTCCCTCACCTCCTCACTGACAGACAGGCCTACATTGTTTTGTTTAGTTTTTTTAAATGCAGGAGGTGTAACCATTGCTATAATGCATAAGATATGTTGTTTATGTGGCTGTGTGTCTCACTGAGTGTTTTGCCTACTCAGAGAGGCCTACTACTAACCCTAACCCATTCTACTACTAACCCTAACCCATTAACCTACTAACTATTAACTATAACTAACCCTAACCCATTCTCAAACTTGTTTTGTTTTGTTGTTTTATAAACAAGCGGCCAGCTGTTCCCCTGCCCATCTGTTCTCTCTTTACCCCTTTCAGTCTTTCTCTCTGCCCACTCAGGCTCTGTCCATTCCCTCTCACCCATCAACATGTCACTGTTAAGTGAAGAGGGCGATGGAATCATCTATGATTACACTATCAGCTCACTCAGACAGAGCTGTGAAGGGGGCAGGGCGAGGAGAGAGGAGATCTGTGGCTGCCAGGGAACTTTCCTTCTGATAGCGACACAACCCGGCTAGGTGGGCTGCAGGGGCCCATGTTGGTTGACGTTATCTGGACGTCTCCCCTCAACCTCAACACACCGCAACTCAACTATGACGCTCAAAGTCGAAGTACCCGCCTCCCTCCCTCCCTCCCTCCCTCCCTCCCTCCCTCCCTCCCTCCCCCTCTCTCTCTCCCTCTCTCCCTCCCCCCCCTCCCCCCCTCTCCCCTCCCTCCCCCCCTCCCTCCCTCCCCCCTCCCTCCCTCCCCCTATCTCTCTCTCTCTCTCTCTCTGTCTCTCTCTCTCTCTGTGTCTATCTCTCTCTCTCCCCCTCCCCCTCCCTCCCTCTCTCTCTCTCTCTCCCTCCCTCCCCCCCTCTCTCCCTCCCTCTCTCCCTCCCTCCCTCCCCCCCTCCCCCTCTCTCTCTCTCTCCCTCTCCCTCCCTCTCCCCCTCCCTCCCCCTCTCTCTCTCTCTCCCCCTCCCTCCCCCCCCCTCTCTCTCTCTCTCTCTCATTCCATTTCACCTGTTGACGCGGACAGATTGCGGAGGTCCTTCATGTTCCCTGGAAGCGATACGGAGATACGGACTCGGGAGGGATTGAATCAAACAGAGATCGTTGGGGGAGAGGAGAGAGGATAGTTATAGTTATAGGATAGTTCTCAGAGAGGAACAGAGGAAAGTTCTCAACGCGCGACAGAAACACGACAGCTCAGAAACTCTGAAGTCTGAATGCGGCTGTGAGTCTGTGAGTTTACTTGAAAGCGAAAGCGCACAGAACCTCTCAGTATAACCTACCACCAGCTATCGCTTCTTTATTTTGTGGCCGTTTAGTTTTTGGAGGAAGCAGTTTTCTTCTCTTCTTCCAAAACATCAGCAGGTTTTTAAAGAGGAACTTTCACAGGTAAGTTAATGTTCATTGTAACTGACCAATGTTCCGATAACTCTGAACTTCTATTTGACTAATAGCCACTTCTGATAATGTCCTTATAGACTTCTATGTGATAATGTCCTTATAGACTTCTGTGATATATATATATATATGTAAAGACTTCTAGATTCTCCTAACTGACTGTATTGCTATCCTGGGATGAGGGTTTGAGGTTTGGGGAATACAAACCCATTCAAACAGCACAGGACTACAATAAAACACCATTTACAGTTTAATCAGAAACAGAAATCATAATAAAACAAAAACTTTAAATGGAACTGAACATGAAAGCAGAGGGAGCTCCCTAACCTATGTTCACCAGACAGACATACAACTGCTGTCGGAGAAACAACCTGATTGTTGTTTTACTCAGAAGATGACAGTGTCGCCAAATCACCAAACTATTAGGTGACGTGACGCGTTATAACTTTTATACGAATCAGAACAGTTTAGGATCTGATGGATAAAGCTGACTGGATGTATTATAGGCCGAGTAGTAGTAGTAGTAGGCTATATCAAATATACTTCTTCTTTTCGAGAACATCATATCAGTTAATGCAAACATGTTTTTCCCAGGACAGAGAGACAGAGAGACATGTCCCAGGACAGAGAGCTCAGTTATGTAAACACATGTTGATTAGACAAAGATGATCACATCTGCTTATCTCTCACTCAGAGAAGAGCCTGGGAGGATTACTATCAGCCAGGGAATGGACAGCATATCTCTCTTTCTCTCCAATGCCCAGCTTCATCTGTGTCTGAAACACAGCCTGTCATTAATGGGTGATCATTCCCCTGACCTCAGAACTGAGAGATCTGCTCAGGCCACTGGAATCCCCTCAGAGTGTTGTTAAACCACCGCTCAGACTAGCAATGTCATTAGTGGTGTCTTCAAACAATATTGGAGTGCTACACAGATCGAACTTATGTTCACTTTCAAAATGAAAACCGAGGTTATTGTGGGATAAACAAGTCAATGGCTAACTCATCTATTAATGACCTCAACTGTCTTCGTCCTCAATAACCCAAAGCACCAAGTAACAACAGCCTCATACAACATGTCAGGCCTATTCCTAGATACGAGTCCAACAATAGGCCCTCACACCTAGACAACAGTCAGGATCTCTCAGCTCTTCTCTAGAAGACGGCACACCACAGTCACGCCTCCCTCCTGTCACCTGCCCTTCCTGCTCTGGCCCCTGGGTGGTGATGACAGCTTCCTGCTCTGGCCCCTGGGTGGTGATGACAGCTTCCTGCTCTGGCCCCTGGGTGGTGATGACAGCTTCCTGCTCTGGCCCCTGGGTGGTGATGACAGCTTCCTGCTCTGGCCCCTGGGTGGTGATGACAGCTTCCTGCTCTGGCCCCTGGGTGGTGATGACAGCTTCCTGCTCTGGCCCCTGGGTGGTGATGACAGCTTCCTGCTCTGGCCCCTGGGTGGTGATGACAGCTTCCTGCTCTGGCCCCTGGGTGGTGATGACAGCTTCCTGCCTAGCGACCCAGAGACCACAACAGCCCAGAGCAGTAGTGAGGTTATATAGGTGAAGCTGGTGACTGGGGGTCACTTGGCGCCCAAGTGCTCCTTGGCAGCAGATCAGACTGATTATAGAGAGCTGGTTGATCATGACTATGTTCTTTGGAAATGTTGTTGAGCTTTGGAAATGCTGTTTTGTTTTTTACGTAACAACACTCACTTTATACCATGTTTGTATAGCGTGACGAGCAGCAAGCTTTGAGTTCCAGTACAAAAGTCACATCTGTTGCTGCCTGCCTGATGTTGCTGCCTGCCTGATGTTGCTGCCTGCCTGATGTTGCTGCCTGCCTGATGTGGCACACAGCTGCAGAAAAGACTGGTTCTTGCAGGATATGTCAGCTAGACAAAGGTGGAAGTGAAGAAAACATCATTATAGATGGTGAACGGTGTGAATGAGATGCGCTCGTTTCCAGATCAGTCCCGTGCCTCTATACCCCTATACCTCTTCATGCAGATCTGATAGATGTTAGCAATAGCTCCACCATGCCCTCTGATATTTTTTCGCTATTGCTTAGGCCTAACCCTAACCCTAACCCTAAGGCACTGTTTCAGATGGACAGTGCCCTAGTGCCTCAGGGAGTTTAGTAGGTCCTAGGTGTCCATTTGGAATTGTGCCCTTGCATTGAGCACATAGTGACAACAAGCCCTCTGCATTCAAACGGCATGCCATAGCCAACAATCTTTTGTTCGGTGTACGTTTGTTGAATATAGCTCTATAGCTACACAGTGCTTTTCTTTCAGGCATCCCCCCTACATGACAATGGGAGACCTCCTGTCATTATTGTTGCTTTGTAACAGTTTTAGGACTTTTAGCGATTAGTCTATAACTTGCTGTACCCCCCTGCCATAGTTGTGCAAACTACCCCCATGTTGACATCCAAAGTCCCATGGAAATTACATTGATTAGCATTTAAATACAGTTAAATGATCTTGGCACTTTTGATGCCAAAATGGCAGCCATTGAAAGAGGCAAACCCTGTTTTGACATCATTGTTGAGGGGTTTCATCACCTTGGAAGACAGACGATTCCAACAGCCAAACTAAACCCAAGCCTGGTCAAGGGAGGACAGGAAGGAGGAAGCAGAACAAGCTTGTGGAGTTGATGTCCTGCAGTTATCACAACACAGCACAGAGAGCACAGCAAACAGGTTAGAGACACTCCACAGGATTTTACTTATGCGTTTGCAGTGCATTTCTTTATTATTCCCACTCCACCCCGACACCCCTGCACGTGGTCTCTGACCTTAGTCGCCACTAGGCCACTAGGCCACTAGGCCACTAGACCACTAGGCCACTAGACTAGACCATTAGGCCACTAGGCCACTAGGCCACTAGACTAGGCCACTAGGCCGCTAGGCCACTAGACCACTAGGCCACTAGACCACTAGGCCACTAGACTAGACCACTAGGCCACTAGACCACTAGGCCACTAGACTAGGCCACTAGGCCGCTAGGCCACTAGGCCACTAGGCCACTAGACCACTAGGCCACTAGCCCACTAGGCCACTAGGCCGCTAGGCCACTAGACCACTAGGCCGCTAGGCCACTAGACCACTAGACTAGACCACTAGGCCACTAGACCACTAGGCCACTAGGCCACTAGACCACTAGGCCGCTAGGCCACTAGACCACTAGACCACTAGACTAGGCCACTAGGCCACTAGACCACTAGGCCGCTAGGCCACTAGACCACTAGACTAGGCCACTAGGCCACTAGGCCGCTAGGCCACTAGACCACTAGGCCACTAGGTCACTAGGCCACTAGGTCACTAGGTCACTAGGCCACTAGGTCACTAGACCACTAGGCCACTAGGCCACTAGGCCACTAGACCACTAGGCCGCTAGGCCACTAGACCACTAGACTAGGCCACTAGGCCACTAGGCCGCTAGGCCACTAGACCACTAGACTAGGCCGCTAGGCCACTAGGCCACTAGACCACTAGGCCACTAGGCCACTAGGCCACTAGGCCACTAGGCCACTAGACCACTAGACCACTAGGCCACTAGACCACTAGACCACTAGGCCACTAGACCACTAGACCACTAGACCACTAGGCCACTAGGCCACTAGACCACTAGGCCACTAGGCCACTAGACTAGGCCACTACGCCACTGGGCCACTAGACCACTGGGCCACTAGACCACTGGGCCACTAGGCCACTAGACCACTAGACCACTAGGCCACTAGGCCACTAGACCACTAGGCCACTAGACCACTAGGCCACTAGGCCACTAGGCCACTAGACCACTAGACCACTAGACCACTAGACCACTAGGCCACTAGACCACTAGGCCACTCTAGACCACTAGACCACTAGTACACTAGGCCACAAGGCCACTAGACCACTAGGCCACTAGGCCACTAGACTAGGCCACTAGGCCGCTAGGCCGCTAGACCGCTAGGCCACTAGGCCACTAGACCACTAGACCACTAGGCCACTAGTACACTAGTACACTAGGCCACTAGACCACTAGTACACTAGTACACTAGTACACTAGGCCACTAGGCCACTAGGCCACTAGACCACTAGTACACTAGACCACTAGGCCACTAGGCCACTAGACCACTAGACCACTAGTACACTAGTACACTAGGCCACTAGGCCACTAGACCACTAGACCACTAGTACACTAGGCCACTAGGCCGCTAGGCCACTAGGCCACTAGACCACTAGGCCACTAGGCCGCTAGTACACTAGGCCACTAGACCACTAGGCCATCATAATATTATTATGATTATTAATAATAATGTTATGCCAATAAAGCATCATTGAATTAATTGTCTGCACACGTGTGCGTGTGTGTGTGTGTGTGTACACTCGTGTGAGTGCAAGCGTGCCTACGTGTGCGTGTGTGTGTGTGTGTGTGTACACTCGTGTGAGTGCAAGCGTGCCTACAGTATGTGTTCACCAGGGGATATGGCAAGTCAGCTGTTGCTGGTTATTGCTGAGTGGTGGGGAATCGTTTTAGCACTACAGTGAGAGAGTCAGTGTCTTCTGGCATGAGAGTTGAGGGTTATGCGTTGTGTCACTTCTGGGTAGGAGAGTTGTTATATAACAGACACACACACACACACACACACACACACACACACACACACACACACTGGCTGTGTATATTCCTTATCGTAATCTCTACTGCCACTCCTCTGCAATTAAGAGCAATTTTGGACACATTAAAAAAACATTCAAGTTTCCTGTTTAATCTCCCTCTCTATACTGTCTACCTCTCCCTCTGCCCACTTCACCCCCCGCGTTCTGCCCTTCGTCTGCTGCCTTTTTTTACTCTTTTTCAGTCTGTTTATTCTCCCGTCTGTCTGTCCCACACCGTGTGTCCGTCCGTCTTCCTGCTTTGTTTATTTAGCCTTTGTTTGTTGCTCTTTGATAAACCTCTGTGTTGACATGAAAGCAGGACTTTACTCTTGAAGGGTTTGGTTCTCTCAGCTACAGGCGCTTT
>NC_137679.1:46842645-46853553 GCF_963989245.1 Nansenia antarctica | reverse complement strand
ACCCTAACCCTAACCCTAACCCTAACCCTAACCCTAACCCTAACCCTAACCCTAACCCTAACCCTAACCCTAACCCTAACCCTAACCCTAACCCTAACCCTAACCCTAACCCTAACCCTAACCCTAACCCTAACCCTAACCCTAACCCTAACCCTAACCCTAACCCTAACCCTAACCCTAACCCTAACCCTAACCCTAACCCTAACCCTAACCCTAACCCTAACCCTAACCCTAACCCTAACCCTAACCCTAACCCTAACCCTAACCCTAACCCTAACCCTAACCCTAACCCTAACCCTAACCCTAACCCTAACCCTAACCCTAACCCTAACCCTAACCCTAACCCTAACCCTAACCCTAACCCTAACCCTAACCCTAACCCTAACCCTAACCCTAACCCTAACCCTAACCCTAACCCTAACCCTAACCCTAACCCTAACCCTAACCCTAACCCTAACCCTAACCCTAACCCTAACCCTAACCCTAACCCTAACCCTAACCCTAACCCTAACCCTAACCCTAACCCTAACCCTAACCCTAACCCTAACCCTAACCCTAACCCTAACCCTAACCCTAACCCTAACCCTAACCCTAACCCTAACCCTAACCCTAACCCTAACCCTAACCCTAACCCTAACCCTAACCCTAACCCTAACCCTAACCCTAACCCTAACCCTAACCCTAACCCTAACCCTAACCCTAACCCTAACCCTAACCCTAACCCTAACCCTAACCCTAACCCTAACCCTAACCCTAACCCTAACCCTAACCCTAACCCTAACCCTAACCCTAACCCTAACCCTAACCCTAACCCTAACCCTAACCCTAACCCTAACCCTAACCCTAACCCTAACCCTAACCCTAACCCTAACCCTAACCCTAACCCTAACCCTAACCCTAACCCTAACCCTAACCCTAACCCTAACCCTAACCCTAACCCTAACCCTAACCCTAACCCTAACCCTAACCCTAACCCTAACCCTAACCCTAACCCTAACCCTAACCCTAACCCTAACCCTAACCCTAACCCTAACCCTAACCCTAACCCTAACCCTAACCCTAACCCTAACCCTAACCCTAACCCTAACCCTAACCCTAACCCTAACCCTAACCCTAACCCTAACCCTAACCCTAACCCTAACCCTAACCCTAACCCGAACCCTAACCCTAACCCTAACCCTAACCCTAACCCTAACCCTAACCCTAACCCTAACCCTAACCCTAACCCTAACCCTAACCCTAACCCTAACCCTAACCCTAACCCTAACCCTAACCCTAACCCTAACCCTAACCCTAACCCTAACCCTAACCCTAACCCTAACCCTAACCCTAACCCTAACCCTAACCCTAACCCTAACCCTAACCCTAACCCTAACCCTAACCCTAACCCTAACCCTAACCCTAACCCTAACCCTAACCCTAACCCTAACCCTAACCCTAACCCTAACCCTAACCCTAACCCTAACCCTAACCCTAACCCTAACCCTAACCCTAACCCTAACCCTAACCCTAACCCTAACCCTAACCCTAACCCTAACCCTAACCCTAACCCTAACCCTAACCCTAACCCTAACCCTAACCCTAACCCTAACCCTAACCCTAACCCTAACCCTAACCCTAACCCTAACCCTAACCCTAACCCTAACCCTAACCCTAACCCTAACCCTAACCCTAACCCTAACCCTAACCCTAACCCTAACCCTAACCCTAACCCTAACCCTAACCCTAACCCTAACCCTAACCCTAACCCTAACCCTAACCCTAACCCTAACCCTAACCCTAACCCTAACCCTAACCCTAACCCTAACCCTAACCCTAACCCTAACCCTAACCCTAACCCTAACCCTAACCCTAACCCTAACCCTAACCCTAACCCTAACCCTAACCCTAACCCTAACCCTAACCCTAACCCTAACCCTAACCCTAACCCTAACCCTAACCCTAACCCTAACCCTAACCCTAACCCTAACCCTAACCCTAACCCTAACCCTAACCCTAACCCTAACCCTAACCCTAACCCTAACCCTAACCCTAACCCTAACCCTAACCCTAACCCTAACCCTAACCCTAACCCTAACCCTAACCCTAACCCTAACCCTAACCCTAACCCTAACCCTAACCCTAACCCTAACCCTAACCCTAACCCTAACCCTAACCCTAACCCTAACCCTAACCCTAACCCTAACCCTAACCCTAACCCTAACCCTAACCCTAACCCTAACCCTAACCCTAACCCTAACCCTAACCCTAACCCTAACCCTAACCCTAACCCTAACCCTAACCCTAACCCTAACCCTAACCCTAACCCTAACCCTAACCCTAACCCTAACCCTAACCCTAACCCTAACCCTAACCCTAACCCTAACCCTAACCCTAACCCTAACCCTAACCCTAACCCTAACCCTAACCCTAACCCTAACCCTAACCCTAACCCTAACCCTAACCCTAACCCTAACCCTAACCCTAACCCTAACCCTAACCCTAACCCTAACCCTAACCCTAACCCTAACCCTAACCCTAACCCTAACCCTAACCCTAACCCTAACCCTAACCCTAACCCTAACCCTAACCCTAACCCTAACCCTAACCCTAACCCTAACCCTAACCCTAACCCTAACCCTAACCCTAACCCTAACCCTAACCCTAACCCTAACCCTAACCCTAACCCTAACCCTAACCCTAACCCTAACCCTAACCCTAACCCTAACCCTAACCCTAACCCTAACCCTAACCCTAACCCTAACCCTAACCCTAACCCTAACCCTAACCCTAACCCTAACCCTAACCCTAACCCTAACCCTAACCCTAACCCTAACCCTAACCCTAACCCTAACCCTAACCCTAACCCTAACCCTAACCCTAACCCTAACCCTAACCCTAACCCTAACCCTAACCCTAACCCTAACCCTAACCCTAACCCTAACCCTAACCCTAACCCTAACCCTAACCCTAACCCTAACCCTAACCCTAACCCTAACCCTAACCCTAACCCTAACCCTAACCCTAACCCTAACCCTAACCCTAACCCTAACCCTAACCCTAACCCTAACCCTAACCCTAACCCTAACCCTAACCCTAACCCTAACCCTAACCCTAACCCTAACCCTAACCCTAACCCTAACCCTAACCCTAACCCTAACCCTAACCCTAACCCTAACCCTAACCCTAACCCTAACCCTAACCCTAACCCTAACCCTAACCCTAACCCTAACCCTAACCCTAACCCTAACCCTAACCCTAACCCTAACCCTAACCCTAACCCTAACCCTAACCCTAACCCTAACCCTAACCCTAACCCTAACCCTAACCCTAACCCTAACCCTAACCCTAACCCTAACCCTAACCCTAACCCTAACCCTAACCCTAACCCTAACCCTAACCCTAACCCTAACCCTAACCCTAACCCTAACCCTAACCCTAACCCTAACCCTAACCCTAACCCTAACCCTAACCCTAACCCTAACCCTAACCCTAACCCTAACCCTAACCCTAACCCTAACCCTAACCCTAACCCTAACCCTAACCCTAACCCTAACCCTAACCCTAACCCTAACCCTAACCCTAACCCTAACCCTAACCCTAACCCTAACCCTAACCCTAACCCTAACCCTAACCCTAACCCTAACCCTAACCCTAACCCTAACCCTAACCCTAACCCTAACCCTAACCCTAACCCTAACCCTAACCCTAACCCTAACCCTAACCCTAACCCTAACCCTAACCCTAACCCTAACCCTAACCCTAACCCTAACCCTAACCCTAACCCTAACCCTAACCCTAACCCTAACCCTAACCCTAACCCTAACCCTAACCCTAACCCTAACCCTAACCCTAACCCTAACCCTAACCCTAACCCTAACCCTAACCCTAACCCTAACCCTAACCCTAACCCTAACCCTAACCCTAACCCTAACCCTAACCCTAACCCTAACCCTAACCCTAACCCTAACCCTAACCCTAACCCTAACCCTAACCCTAACCCTAACCCTAACCCTAACCCTAACCCTAACCCTAACCCTAACCCTAACCCTAACCCTAACCCTAACCCTAACCCTAACCCTAACCCTAACCCTAACCCTAACCCTAACCCTAACCCTAACCCTAACCCTAACCCTAACCCTAACCCTAACCCTAACCCTAACCCTAACCCTAACCCTAACCCTAACCCTAACCCTAACCCTAACCCTAACCCTAACCCTAACCCTAACCCTAACCCTAACCCTAACCCTAACCCTAACCCTAACCCTAACCCTAACCCTAACCCTAACCCTAACCCTAACCCTAACCCTAACCCTAACCCTAACCCTAACCCTAACCCTAACCCTAACCCTAACCCTAACCCTAACCCTAACCCTAACCCTAACCCTAACCCTAACCCTAACCCTAACCCTAACCCTAACCCTAACCCTAACCCTAACCCTAACCCTAACCCTAACCCTAACCCTAACCCTAACCCTAACCCTAACCCTAACCCTAACCCTAACCCTAACCCTAACCCTAACCCTAACCCTAACCCTAACCCTAACCCTAACCCTAACCCTAACCCTAACCCTAACCCTAACCCTAACCCTAACCCTAACCCTAACCCTAACCCTAACCCTAACCCTAACCCTAACCCTAACCCTAACCCTAACCCTAACCCTAACCCTAACCCTAACCCTAACCCTAACCCTAACCCTAACCCTAACCCTAACCCTAACCCTAACCCTAACCCTAACCCTAACCCTAACCCTAACCCTAACCCTAACCCTAACCCTAACCCTAACCCTAACCCTAACCCTAACCCTAACCCTAACCCTAACCCTAACCCTAACCCTAACCCTAACCCTAACCCTAACCCTAACCCTAACCCTAACCCTAACCCTAACCCTAACCCTAACCCTAACCCTAACCCTAACCCTAACCCTAACCCTAACCCTAACCCTAACCCTAACCCTAACCCTAACCCTAACCCTAACCCTAACCCTAACCCTAACCCTAACCCTAACCCTAACCCTAACCCTAACCCTAACCCTAACCCTAACCCTAACCCTAACCCTAACCCTAACCCTAACCCTAACCCTAACCCTAACCCTAACCCTAACCCTAACCCTAACCCTAACCCTAACCCTAACCCTAACCCTAACCCTAACCCTAACCCTAACCCTAACCCTAACCCTAACCCTAACCCTAACCCTAACCCTAACCCTAACCCTAACCCTAACCCTAACCCTAACCCTAACCCTAACCCTAACCCTAACCCTAACCCTAACCCTAACCCTAACCCTAACCCTAACCCTAACCCTAACCCTAACCCTAACCCTAACCCTAACCCTAACCCTAACCCTAACCCTAACCCTAACCCTAACCCTAACCCTAACCCTAACCCTAACCCTAACCCTAACCCTAACCCTAACCCTAACCCTAACCCTAACCCTAACCCTAACCCTAACCCTAACCCTAACCCTAACCCTAACCCTAACCCTAACCCTAACCCTAACCCTAACCCTAACCCTAACCCTAACCCTAACCCTAACCCTAACCCTAACCCTAACCCTAACCCTAACCCTAACCCTAACCCTAACCCTAACCCTAACCCTAACCCTAACCCTAACCCTAACCCTAACCCTAACCCTAACCCTAACCCTAACCCTAACCCTAACCCTAACCCTAACCCTAACCCTAACCCTAACCCTAACCCTAACCCTAACCCTAACCCTAACCCTAACCCTAACCCTAACCCTAACCCTAACCCTAACCCTAACCCTAACCCTAACCCTAACCCTAACCCTAACCCTAACCCTAACCCTAACCCTAACCCTAACCCTAACCCTAACCCTAACCCTAACCCTAACCCTAACCCTAACCCTAACCCTAACCCTAACCCTAACCCTAACCCTAACCCTAACCCTAACCCTAACCCTAACCCTAACCCTAACCCTAACCCTAACCCTAACCCTAACCCTAACCCTAACCCTAACCCTAACCCTAACCCTAACCCTAACCCTAACCCTAACCCTAACCCTAACCCTAACCCTAACCCTAACCCTAACCCTAACCCTAACCCTAACCCTAACCCTAACCCTAACCCTAACCCTAACCCTAACCCTAACCCTAACCCTAACCCTAACCCTAACCCTAACCCTAACCCTAACCCTAACCCTAACCCTAACCCTAACCCTAACCCTAACCCTAACCCTAACCCTAACCCTAACCCTAACCCTAACCCTAACCCTAACCCTAACCCTAACCCTAACCCTAACCCTAACCCTAACCCTAACCCTAACCCTAACCCTAACCCTAACCCTAACCCTAACCCTAACCCTAACCCTAACCCTAACCCTAACCCTAACCCTAACCCTAACCCTAACCCTAACCCTAACCCTAACCCTAACCCTAACCCTAACCCTAACCCTAACCCTAACCCTAACCCTAACCCTAACCCTAACCCTAACCCTAACCCTAACCCTAACCCTAACCCTAACCCTAACCCTAACCCTAACCCTAACCCTAACCCTAACCCTAACCCTAACCCTAACCCTAACCCTAACCCTAACCCTAACCCTAACCCTAACCCTAACCCTAACCCTAACCCTAACCCTAACCCTAACCCTAACCCTAACCCTAACCCTAACCCTAACCCTAACCCTAACCCTAACCCTAACCCTAACCCTAACCCTAACCCTAACCCTAACCCTAACCCTAACCCTAACCCTAACCCTAACCCTAACCCTAACCCTAACCCTAACCCTAACCCTAACCCTAACCCTAACCCTAACCCTAACCCTAACCCTAACCCTAACCCTAACCCTAACCCTAACCCTAACCCTAACCCTAACCCTAACCCTAACCCTAACCCTAACCCTAACCCTAACCCTAACCCTAACCCTAACCCTAACCCTAACCCTAACCCTAACCCTAACCCTAACCCTAACCCTAACCCTAACCCTAACCCTAACCCTAACCCTAACCCTAACCCTAACCCTAACCCTAACCCTAACCCTAACCCTAACCCTAACCCTAACCCTAACCCTAACCCTAACCCTAACCCTAACCCTAACCCTAACCCTAACCCTAACCCTAACCCTAACCCTAACCCTAACCCTAACCCTAACCCTAACCCTAACCCTAACCCTAACCCTAACCCTAACCCTAACCCTAACCCTAACCCTAACCCTAACCCTAACCCTAACCCTAACCCTAACCCTAACCCTAACCCTAACCCTAACCCTAACCCTAACCCTAACCCTAACCCTAACCCTAACCCTAACCCTAACCCTAACCCTAACCCTAACCCTAACCCTAACCCTAACCCTAACCCTAACCCTAACCCTAACCCTAACCCTAACCCTAACCCTAACCCTAACCCTAACCCTAACCCTAACCCTAACCCTAACCCTAACCCTAACCCTAACCCTAACCCTAACCCTAACCCTAACCCTAACCCTAACCCTAACCCTAACCCTAACCCTAACCCTAACCCTAACCCTAACCCTAACCCTAACCCTAACCCTAACCCTAACCCTAACCCTAACCCTAACCCTAACCCTAACCCTAACCCTAACCCTAACCCTAACCCTAACCCTAACCCTAACCCTAACCCTAACCCTAACCCTAACCCTAACCCTAACCCTAACCCTAACCCTAACCCTAACCCTAACCCTAACCCTAACCCTAACCCTAACCCTAACCCTAACCCTAACCCTAACCCTAACCCTAACCCTAACCCTAACCCTAACCCTAACCCTAACCCTAACCCTAACCCTAACCCTAACCCTAACCCTAACCCTAACCCTAACCCTAACCCTAACCCTAACCCTAACCCTAACCCTAACCCTAACCCTAACCCTAACCCTAACCCTAACCCTAACCCTAACCCTAACCCTAACCCTAACCCTAACCCTAACCCTAACCCTAACCCTAACCCTAACCCTAACCCTAACCCTAACCCTAACCCTAACCCTAACCCTAACCCTAACCCTAACCCTAACCCTAACCCTAACCCTAACCCTAACCCTAACCCTAACCCTAACCCTAACCCTAACCCTAACCCTAACCCTAACCCTAACCCTAACCCTAACCCTAACCCTAACCCTAACCCTAACCCTAACCCTAACCCTAACCCTAACCCTAACCCTAACCCTAACCCTAACCCTAACCCTAACCCTAACCCTAACCCTAACCCTAACCCTAACCCTAACCCTAACCCTAACCCTAACCCTAACCCTAACCCTAACCCTAACCCTAACCCTAACCCTAACCCTAACCCTAACCCTAACCCTAACCCTAACCCTAACCCTAACCCTAACCCTAACCCTAACCCTAACCCTAACCCTAACCCTAACCCTAACCCTAACCCTAACCCTAACCCTAACCCTAACCCTAACCCTAACCCTAACCCTAACCCTAACCCTAACCCTAACCCTAACCCTAACCCTAACCCTAACCCTAACCCTAACCCTAACCCTAACCCTAACCCTAACCCTAACCCTAACCCTAACCCTAATTAGGGTTTACTAGGGATTTCTATACATAAAGTTGGATGCCAAAATCCAACATTTAGATTATTTATTCTAATAAATCATAATCATAATATTAAATTTTTTTTTTATTTGTTTCGGAATCGGATTTGCCTGCCGGTAATTTAGCCATTAAAAATTTTTACTTTCCGACCTTCCTATAAAAACTTGTTTCTCTGCAGTAAGTCAGCCAGTGCTCTTGATGGTGTATGTTTCTTGTTCCTATGGGGGTCCAACATACAGTATGGAAGTACAATTATTGGTATATAAAACCCTAACTATCCCTAACTTTGCCAAAGTGGGCGGGGCATCCCACATCATGGTATGAAGTCCAACACTATGATATTATTCCCTAACTATCCCTAACTTTGCCAAAGTGGGCGGGGCATGGGCGGGGCATCCCACATCATGGTATGAAGTCCAACACTATGATATTATTCCCTAACTATCCCTAACTTTGCCAAAGTGGGCGGGGCATCCCACATCATGGTATAGAAGTCCAACACTATGATATAAGTCCCTAACTATCCCTAACCTAAAAACTTTGCCAAAGTGCATTATGGGACATTATATCGACATATGTGAAAACCAGACCTCTAGCTCACTCAGGAGGGGAGTTATGAATTCGTTCTGGCCACGAATGGCCGATCAAGCAGAAACGTTAAGTAAACACTTGTCTCACCGAGATGTTCCACATATGTGAAAACCAGACCTCTAGCTCACAGCTAGGAGGGGTGTTATGAGTTCTCTGCACTTACGAATGGCCGATCAAGCCGAAACGTTGGGTAAACACTTGTCTCACCAAGATGTTGCACATATGTGAAAACCAGACCTCTAGCTCACTCAGGAGGGGAGTTATAAGTAATGAGCTTAAGTCAAAGTGGGCGGAGCTTAAATCAAAGTGGGAGGGGCTTAAATCAAAGTGGGCGGAGCTTAAATCAAAGGAGTCCAGCTTCCTGTATATTATAATGCATGGAGTCCAGTTTATGGTATAAATCATAGGAGTCCAGCTTCCTGTATATTATAATGCATGGAGTCCAGTTTATGGTATAAATCATAGTAAAGTGGGCGGAGCTTAAATCAAAGTGGGCGGAGCTTAAATCAAAGTGGGCGGAGCTTAAATCAAAGTGGGAGGGGCTTAAATCAAAGTGGGCGGAGCTTAAATCAAAGGAGTCCAGCTTCCTGTATATTATAATGCATGGAGTCCAGTTTATGGTATAAATCATAGGAGTCCAGCTTCCTGTATATTATAATGCATGGAGTCCAGTTTATGGTATAAATCATAGTAAAGTGGGCGGAGCTTAAATCAAAGTGGGCGGAGCTTAAATCAAAGTGGGCGGAGCTTAAATCAAAGTGGGAGGGGCTTAAATCAAAGTGGGCGGAGCTTAAATCAAAGTGGGAGGGGCTTAA
This sequence comes from Nansenia antarctica, assembly GCF_963989245.1. NCBI lineage: Eukaryota > Metazoa > Chordata > Actinopteri > Argentiniformes > Microstomatidae > Nansenia > Nansenia antarctica. Next base: position 46,843,645 of record NC_137679.1, on the reverse strand, counting down.
ATCAAAGGGTTAGCATGGAGTTCAGTTTAGGGTATAAATCATAGTAAAGTGGGCGGAGCTTAAATCAAAGTGGGCGGAGCTTAAATCAAAGTGGGCGGAGCTTAAATCAAAGTGGGAGGGGCTTAAATCAAAGGGTTAGCATGGAGTTCAGTTTAGGGTATAAATCATAGTAATTGGTGTGGAGTTCAGTTTAGGGTATAAATCATAGGAGTCCAGCTTCCTGTATATTATAATGCATGGAGTCCAGTTTATGGTATAAATCATAGGAGTCCAGCTTCCTGTATATTATAATGCATGGAGTCCAGTTTATGGTATAAATCATAGTAAAGTGGGCGGAGCTTAAATCAAAGTGGGCGGAGCTTAAATCAAAGTGGGCGGAGCTTAAATCAAAGTGGGAGGGGCTTAAATCAAAGTGGGCGGAGCTTAAATCAAAGGAGTCCAGCTTCCTGTATATTATAATGCATGGAGTCCAGTTTATGGTATAAATCATAGGAGTCCAGCTTCCTGTATATTATAATGCATGGAGTCCAGTTTATGGTATAAATCATAGTAATTAGTGTGATTTATAATCAGTATATAATATATAATGTATATAATATATAATCAGTATTAATTAGTAATCATACTAATTAGGAGTCCTAATTAAATAAGGGTCCTTATTAAATAAGGGTTATTTACGTTGGGTAAACTAAGCGCTCAATTTAGTCACTCACTATTCGCCTACCCCTCCCCCACTCAGCCGTTTAACATTGGCGACCTCCGGAAGTTTAGGCTCACTTTTGGGACACTTCCTATGTAGCCAGGGGCACAAAAAAAGACACACGCCATCACTGGGATGCCAGCTTTCATCCAAAAGTGATTTCAAGTCTCTAGCCCAATTTATCACCAAACAGCGCTCAATTTAGTCACTCACTATTCGCCTCCCCACTCAGCCGTTTAACATTGGCGACCTCCGGAAGTTTAGGCTCACTTTTGGGACACTTCCTATGTAGCCAGGGGC
>NC_137679.1:46827645-46837645 GCF_963989245.1 Nansenia antarctica | reverse complement strand
ACCCTAACCCTAACCCTAACCCTAACCCTAACCCTAACCCTAACCCTAACCCTAACCCTAACCCTAACCCTAACCCTAACCCTAACCCTAACCCTAACCCTAACCCTAACCCTAACCCTAACCCTAACCCTAACCCTAACCCTAACCCTAACCCTAACCCTAACCCTAACCCTAACCCTAACCCTAACCCTAACCCTAACCCTAACCCTAACCCTAACCCTAACCCTAACCCTAACCCTAACCCTAACCCTAACCCTAACCCTAACCCTAACCCTAACCCTAACCCTAACCCTAACCCTAACCCTAACCCTAACCCTAACCCTAACCCTAACCCTAACCCTAACCCTAACCCTAACCCTAACCCTAACCCTAACCCTAACCCTAACCCTAACCCTAACCCTAACCCTAACCCTAACCCTAACCCTAACCCTAACCCTAACCCTAACCCTAACCCTAACCCTAACCCTAACCCTAACCCTAACCCTAACCCTAACCCTAACCCTAACCCTAACCCTAACCCTAACCCTAACCCTAACCCTAACCCTAACCCTAACCCTAACCCTAACCCTAACCCTAACCCTAACCCTAACCCTAACCCTAACCCTAACCCTAACCCTAACCCTAACCCTAACCCTAACCCTAACCCTAACCCTAACCCTAACCCTAACCCTAACCCTAACCCTAACCCTAACCCTAACCCTAACCCTAACCCTAACCCTAACCCTAACCCTAACCCTAACCCTAACCCTAACCCTAACCCTAACCCTAACCCTAACCCTAACCCTAACCCTAACCCTAACCCTAACCCTAACCCTAACCCTAACCCTAACCCTAACCCTAACCCTAACCCTAACCCTAACCCTAACCCTAACCCTAACCCTAACCCTAACCCTAACCCTAACCCTAACCCTAACCCTAACCCTAACCCTAACCCTAACCCTAACCCTAACCCTAACCCTAACCCTAACCCTAACCCTAACCCTAACCCTAACCCTAACCCTAACCCTAACCCTAACCCTAACCCTAACCCTAACCCTAACCCTAACCCTAACCCTAACCCTAACCCTAACCCTAACCCTAACCCTAACCCTAACCCTAACCCTAACCCTAACCCTAACCCTAACCCTAACCCTAACCCTAACCCTAACCCTAACCCTAACCCTAACCCTAACCCTAACCCTAACCCTAACCCTAACCCTAACCCTAACCCTAACCCTAACCCTAACCCTAACCCTAACCCTAACCCTAACCCTAACCCTAACCCTAACCCTAACCCTAACCCTAACCCTAACCCTAACCCTAACCCTAACCCTAACCCTAACCCTAACCCTAACCCTAACCCTAACCCTAACCCTAACCCTAACCCTAACCCTAACCCTAACCCTAACCCTAACCCTAACCCTAACCCTAACCCTAACCCTAACCCTAACCCTAACCCTAACCCTAACCCTAACCCTAACCCTAACCCTAACCCTAACCCTAACCCTAACCCTAACCCTAACCCTAACCCTAACCCTAACCCTAACCCTAACCCTAACCCTAACCCTAACCCTAACCCTAACCCTAACCCTAACCCTAACCCTAACCCTAACCCTAACCCTAACCCTAACCCTAACCCTAACCCTAACCCTAACCCTAACCCTAACCCTAACCCTAACCCTAACCCTAACCCTAACCCTAACCCTAACCCTAACCCTAACCCTAACCCTAACCCTAACCCTAACCCTAACCCTAACCCTAACCCTAACCCTAACCCTAACCCTAACCCTAACCCTAACCCTAACCCTAACCCTAACCCTAACCCTAACCCTAACCCTAACCCTAACCCTAACCCTAACCCTAACCCTAACCCTAACCCTAACCCTAACCCTAACCCTAACCCTAACCCTAACCCTAACCCTAACCCTAACCCTAACCCTAACCCTAACCCTAACCCTAACCCTAACCCTAACCCTAACCCTAACCCTAACCCTAACCCTAACCCTAACCCTAACCCTAACCCTAACCCTAACCCTAACCCTAACCCTAACCCTAACCCTAACCCTAACCCTAACCCTAACCCTAACCCTAACCCTAACCCTAACCCTAACCCTAACCCTAACCCTAACCCTAACCCTAACCCTAACCCTAACCCTAACCCTAACCCTAACCCTAACCCTAACCCTAACCCTAACCCTAACCCTAACCCTAACCCTAACCCTAACCCTAACCCTAACCCTAACCCTAACCCTAACCCTAACCCTAACCCTAACCCTAACCCTAACCCTAACCCTAACCCTAACCCTAACCCTAACCCTAACCCTAACCCTAACCCTAACCCTAACCCTAACCCTAACCCTAACCCTAACCCTAACCCTAACCCTAACCCTAACCCTAACCCTAACCCTAACCCTAACCCTAACCCTAACCCTAACCCTAACCCTAACCCTAACCCTAACCCTAACCCTAACCCTAACCCTAACCCTAACCCTAACCCTAACCCTAACCCTAACCCTAACCCTAACCCTAACCCTAACCCTAACCCTAACCCTAACCCTAACCCTAACCCTAACCCTAACCCTAACCCTAACCCTAACCCTAACCCTAACCCTAACCCTAACCCTAACCCTAACCCTAACCCTAACCCTAACCCTAACCCTAACCCTAACCCTAACCCTAACCCTAACCCTAACCCTAACCCTAACCCTAACCCTAACCCTAACCCTAACCCTAACCCTAACCCTAACCCTAACCCTAACCCTAACCCTAACCCTAACCCTAACCCTAACCCTAACCCTAACCCTAACCCTAACCCTAACCCTAACCCTAACCCTAACCCTAACCCTAACCCTAACCCTAACCCTAACCCTAACCCTAACCCTAACCCTAACCCTAACCCTAACCCTAACCCTAACCCTAACCCTAACCCTAACCCTAACCCTAACCCTAACCCTAACCCTAACCCTAACCCTAACCCTAACCCTAACCCTAACCCTAACCCTAACCCTAACCCTAACCCTAACCCTAACCCTAACCCTAACCCTAACCCTAACCCTAACCCTAACCCTAACCCTAACCCTAACCCTAACCCTAACCCTAACCCTAACCCTAACCCTAACCCTAACCCTAACCCTAACCCTAACCCTAACCCTAACCCTAACCCTAACCCTAACCCTAACCCTAACCCTAACCCTAACCCTAACCCTAACCCTAACCCTAACCCTAACCCTAACCCTAACCCTAACCCTAACCCTAACCCTAACCCTAACCCTAACCCTAACCCTAACCCTAACCCTAACCCTAACCCTAACCCTAACCCTAACCCTAACCCTAACCCTAACCCTAACCCTAACCCTAACCCTAACCCTAACCCTAACCCTAACCCTAACCCTAACCCTAACCCTAACCCTAACCCTAACCCTAACCCTAACCCTAACCCTAACCCTAACCCTAACCCTAACCCTAACCCTAACCCTAACCCTAACCCTAACCCTAACCCTAACCCTAACCCTAACCCTAACCCTAACCCTAACCCTAACCCTAACCCTAACCCTAACCCTAACCCTAACCCTAACCCTAACCCTAACCCTAACCCTAACCCTAACCCTAACCCTAACCCTAACCCTAACCCTAACCCTAACCCTAACCCTAACCCTAACCCTAACCCTAACCCTAACCCTAACCCTAACCCTAACCCTAACCCTAACCCTAACCCTAACCCTAACCCTAACCCTAACCCTAACCCTAACCCTAACCCTAACCCTAACCCTAACCCTAACCCTAACCCTAACCCTAACCCTAACCCTAACCCTAACCCTAACCCTAACCCTAACCCTAACCCTAACCCTAACCCTAACCCTAACCCTAACCCTAACCCTAACCCTAACCCTAACCCTAACCCTAACCCTAACCCTAACCCTAACCCTAACCCTAACCCTAACCCTAACCCTAACCCTAACCCTAACCCTAACCCTAACCCTAACCCTAACCCTAACCCTAACCCTAACCCTAACCCTAACCCTAACCCTAACCCTAACCCTAACCCTAACCCTAACCCTAACCCTAACCCTAACCCTAACCCTAACCCTAACCCTAACCCTAACCCTAACCCTAACCCTAACCCTAACCCTAACCCTAACCCTAACCCTAACCCTAACCCTAACCCTAACCCTAACCCTAACCCTAACCCTAACCCTAACCCTAACCCTAACCCTAACCCTAACCCTAACCCTAACCCTAACCCTAACCCTAACCCTAACCCTAACCCTAACCCTAACCCTAACCCTAACCCTAACCCTAACCCTAACCCTAACCCTAACCCTAACCCTAACCCTAACCCTAACCCTAACCCTAACCCTAACCCTAACCCTAACCCTAACCCTAACCCTAACCCTAACCCTAACCCTAACCCTAACCCTAACCCTAACCCTAACCCTAACCCTAACCCTAACCCTAACCCTAACCCTAACCCTAACCCTAACCCTAACCCTAACCCTAACCCTAACCCTAACCCTAACCCTAACCCTAACCCTAACCCTAACCCTAACCCTAACCCTAACCCTAACCCTAACCCTAACCCTAACCCTAACCCTAACCCTAACCCTAACCCTAACCCTAACCCTAACCCTAACCCTAACCCTAACCCTAACCCTAACCCTAACCCTAACCCTAACCCTAACCCTAACCCTAACCCTAACCCTAACCCTAACCCTAACCCTAACCCTAACCCTAACCCTAACCCTAACCCTAACCCTAACCCTAACCCTAACCCTAACCCTAACCCTAACCCTAACCCTAACCCTAACCCTAACCCTAACCCTAACCCTAACCCTAACCCTAACCCTAACCCTAACCCTAACCCTAATTAGGGTTTACTAGGGATTTCTATACATAAAGTTGGATGCCAAAATCCAACATTTAGATTATTTATTCTAATAAATCATAATCATAATATTAAATTTTTTTTTTATTTGTTTCGGAATCGGATTTGCCTGCCGGTAATTTAGCCATTAAAAATTTTTACTTTCCGACCTTCCTATAAAAACTTGTTTCTCTGCAGTAAGTCAGCCAGTGCTCTTGATGGTGTATGTTTCTTGTTCCTATGGGGGTCCAACATACAGTATGGAAGTACAATTATTGGTATATAAAACCCTAACTATCCCTAACTTTGCCAAAGTGGGCGGGGCATCCCACATCATGGTATGAAGTCCAACACTATGATATTATTCCCTAACTATCCCTAACTTTGCCAAAGTGGGCGGGGCATGGGCGGGGCATCCCACATCATGGTATGAAGTCCAACACTATGATATTATTCCCTAACTATCCCTAACTTTGCCAAAGTGGGCGGGGCATCCCACATCATGGTATAGAAGTCCAACACTATGATATAAGTCCCTAACTATCCCTAACCTAAAAACTTTGCCAAAGTGCATTATGGGACATTATATCGACATATGTGAAAACCAGACCTCTAGCTCACTCAGGAGGGGAGTTATGAATTCGTTCTGGCCACGAATGGCCGATCAAACAGAAACGTTAAGTAAACACTTGTCTCACCGAGATGTTCCACATATGTGAAAACCAGACCTCTAGCTCACAGCTAGGAGGGGTGTTATGAGTTCTCTGCACTTACGAATGGCCGATCAAGCCGAAACGTTGGGTAAACACTTGTCTCACCAAGATGTTGCACATATGTGAAAACCAGACCTCTAGCTCACTCAGGAGGGGAGTTATAAGTAATGAGCTTAAGTCAAAGTGGGCGGAGCTTAAATCAAAGTGGGCGGAGCTTAAATCAAAGTGGGCGGAGCTTAAATCAAAGGAGTCCAGCTTCCTGTATATTATAATGCATGGAGTCCAGTTTATGGTATAAATCATAGGAGTCCAGCTTCCTGTATATTATAATGCATGGAGTCCAGTTTATGGTATAAATCATAGTAAAGTGGGCGGAGCTTAAATCAAAGTGGGCGGAGCTTAAATCAAAGTGGGCGGAGCTTAAATCAAAGTGGGAGGGGCTTAAATCAAAGTGGGCGGAGCTTAAATCAAAGTGGGAGGGGCTTAAATCAAAGTGGGCGGAGCTTAAATCAAAGTGGGCGGAGCTTAAATCAAAGTGGGCGGAGCTTAAATCAAAGGAGTCCAGCTTCCTGTATATTATAATGCATGGAGTCCAGTTTATGGTATAAATCATAGGAGTCCAGCTTCCTGTATATTATAATGCATGGAGTCCAGTTTATGGTATAAATCATAGTAAAGTGGGCGGAGCTTAAATCAAAGTGGGCGGAGCTTAAATCAAAGTGGGCGGAGCTTAAATCAAAGTGGGAGGGGCTTAAATCAAAGTGGGCGGAGCTTAAATCAAAGTGGGAGGGGCTTAAATCAAAGTGGGCGGAGCTTAAATCAAAGTGGGCGGAGCTTAAATCAAAGTGGGCGGAGCTTAAATCAAAGGAGTCCAGCTTCCTGTATATTATAATGCATGGAGTCCAGTTTATGGTATAAATCATAGGAGTCCAGCTTCCTGTATATTATAATGCATGGAGTCCAGTTTATGGTATAAATCATAGTAAAGTGGGCGGAGCTTAAATCAAAGTGGGCGGAGCTTAAATCAAAGTGGGCGGAGCTTAAATCAAAGTGGGAGGGGCTTAAACCAAAGGGTTAGCATGGAGTTCAGTTTATGGTATAAATCATAGTAAAGTGGGCGGAGCTTAAATCAAAGTGGGCGGAGCTTAAATCAAAGTGGGCGGAGCTTAAATCAAAGGAGTCCAGCTTCCTGTATATTATAATGCATGGAGTCCAGTTTATGGTATAAATCATAGGAGTCCAGCTTCCTGTATATTATAATGCATGGAGTCCAGTTTATGGTATAAATCATAGTAATTAGTGTGATTTATAATCAGTATATAATATATAATGTATATAATATATAATCAGTATTAATTAGTAATCATACTAATTAGGAGTCCTAATTAAATAAGGGTCCTTATTAAATAAGGGTTATTTACGTTGGGTAAACTAAGCGCTCAATTTAGTCACTCACTATTCGCCTACCCCTCCCCCACTCAGCCGTTTAACATTGGCGACCTCCGGAAGTTTAGGCTCACTTTTGGGACACTTCCTATGTAGCCAGGGTCACAAAAAAACACACACGCCATCACTGGGATGCCAGCTTTCATCCAAAAGTGATTTCAAGTCTCTAGCCCAATTTATCACCAAACAGCGCTCAATTTAGTCACTCACTATTCGCCTCCCCACTCAGCCGTTTAACATTGGCGACCTCCGGAAGTTTAGGCTCACTTTTGGGACACTTCCTATGTAGCCAGGGTCACAAAAAAACACACACGCCATCACTGGGATGCCAGCTTTCATCCAAAAGTGATTTCAAGTCTCTAGCCCAATTTATCACCAAACAGCACTCAATTTAGTCACTCACTACCCCTCCCCACTCAGCCGTTTAACATTGGCGACCTCCTGAACTTTAGGCTCACCTTTGGGACACTTCCTATGTAGCCAGGGGCACAAAAAAAGACACACACCATCAGTGGGATGCCAGCTTTCAGACAAAATTGTTTTCAAGTCTCTAGCCCATTGTATGGCCCCCCCGCTGACCGAAAAGTTACTCAAATTACTCAAATTCAGGCTTCTCGGCCTAGGCCGGTTCAGGTCAAAGTACCGCTGTGTCTCAACCGTACGAGCCACAGACGCCGTTCTAATATTTCCTGAATCGGCTCGGGCCCGCCGAACACATATCCGAGCCCCGACTCGGTTGCGGCGCCCCCTGTTGCCAGAATTCATAACTCCCCTCCTGAGTGAGCTAGAGGTCTGTTTTTTTTTTGCCTAGCAGAAAAAACTTGACAGAGTATGGGTGCCAAGCCCCTTACGAATGACCTCGTCGAAAACGGTGCGTCTCTGCGCCTCGGAACGGCCGCGCTGACCGAAAAGCATTGAAAAATTACTCAAATTCAGGCTTCTCGGCCTAGGCCGGTTCAGGTAAAGTACCGCTGTGTCTCAACCGTACTAGCCACAGACGCCGTTCTAATATTTCCTGAATCGTCTCGGGCCCGCCGAACACATATCCGAGCCCCGACTCGGTTGCGGCGCCCCCTGTTGCCAGAATTCATAACTCCCCTCCTGAGTGAGCTAGAGGTCTGGTTTTCACATATGTCCAACATCTTGGTGAGACAAGTGTTTACCCAGAGTTTCGGCTTGATCGGCCATTCGTGGCCCAAACGGGGAGCTTTGAAGTAAGTGCAAAATCCGTAACTAAAGGGGGCGCCACGGAGCGACCGTTTGAGCTAGCGCCTCGAAACTCGGGGCACGCGACTGGACCCCTGTGACGGTTCACGGTGCCGATTTTGGGGTGACTGGGACTTTCTGGCACCGAGTTCTGGTTTTCATCCTAAGGCTTCAACATAGGGTACACCTGTGTACACCCTAGGTAGGTCCGGTTTGTTGGCAAATGAGAAAATGCAAAACTCGGCCCCGGAGCCACCCAGGTGCCTGAAAATTGGCACGGTGAAGTGGCCCGATGCCTTGGACACGCACAGTGAGTTTTGAGGCGCTAGCTCAAAAGGCCGCCGCACAGCGCCCCCTGGAACAGCAAGAACTTTTTTTTTTTTTTTTTTTTATACACACACACACAGACACACACACACACACACACACACACACACAGAGAGAGAGAGTTATACACACACACACACAGACACACACACACACACACACACAGACACACACACACAGACACAGACACACACACACACAGACACACACACACACACACACAGAGAGCTCATTACTTATAACTCCCCTCCTGAGTGAGCTAGAGGTCTGGTTTTCACATATGTCGATATAATGTCCCATAATGCACTTTGGAATTTTTTTTAGGTTAGGGTGTTTAGGGATTTATACCATAGTGTTGGACTTCTTTACCATGATGTGGGATGATGTGGGATGCCCCATGCCCACTTTGGCAAAGTTTTTAGGTTAGGGTGTTTAGGGATTTATATCATAGTGTTGGACTTCTATACCATGATGTGGGATGCCCCGCCCATGCCCCGCCCACTTTGGCAAAGTTTTTAGGTTAGGGTTAGTTAGGGATTTATATCATAGTGTTGGATTACCATGATGTGGGATGCCTCAAGCTCAAGAGCTCAATTTAGTCACTCACTATTCGCCTACCCCTCCCCCACTCAGCCGTTTAACATTGGCGACCTCCGGAAGTTTAGGCTCACTTTTGGGACACTTCCTATGTAGCCAGGGTCACAAAAAAACACACACGCCATCACTGGGATGCCAGCTTTCATCCAAAAGTGATTTCAAGTCTCTAGCCCAATTTATCACCAAACAGCGCTCAATTTAGTCACTCACTATTCGCCTCCCCACTCAGCCGTTTAACATTGGCGACCTCCGGAAGTTTAGGCTCACTTTTGGGACACTTCCTATGTAGCCAGGGGCACAGAAAGAGACACACGCCATCACTGGGATGCCAGCTTTCATCCAAAAGTGATTTCAAGTCTCTAGCCCAATTTATCACCAAACAGCACTCAATTTAGTCACTCACTATTCGCCTCCCCACTCAGCCGTTTAACATTGGCGACCTCCGGAAGTTTAGGCTCACTTTTGGGACACTTCCTATGTAGCCAGGGGCACAAAAAAACACACACGCCATCACTGGGATGCCAGCTTTCATCCAAAAGTGATTTCAAGTCTCTAGCCCAATTTATCACCAAACAGCACTCAATTTAGTCACTCACTACCCCTCCCCACTCAGCCGTTTAACATTGGCGACCTCCTGAACTTTAGGCTCACCTTTGGGACACTTCCTATGTAGCCAGGGGCACAAAAAAAGACACACACCATCAGTGGGATGCCAGCTTTCAGACAAAATTGTTTTCAAGTCTCTAGCCCATTGTATGGCCCCCTCGCTGACCGAAAAGCATTTAAAAATTACTCAAATTCAGGCTTCTCGGCCTAGGCCGGTTCAGGTAAAGTACCGCTGTGTCTCAACCGTACGAGCCACAGACGCCGT
>NC_137679.1:46820145-46825145 GCF_963989245.1 Nansenia antarctica | reverse complement strand
CCTAACCCTAACCCTAACCCTAACCCTAACCCTAACCCTAACCCTAACCCCTAACCCTAACCCTAACCCTAACCCTAACCCTAACCCTAACCCTAACCCTAACCCTAACCCCTAACCCTAACCCTAACCCTAACCCTAACCCTAACCCTAACCCTAACCCTAACCCTAACCCTAACCCCTAACCCTAACCCTAACCCTAACCCTAACCCTAACCCTAACCCTAACCCTAACCCTAACCCTAACCCCTAACCCTAACCCTAACCCTAACCCTAACCCTAACCCTAACCCTAACCCTAACCCTAACCCTAACCCTAACCCTAACCCTAACCCTAACCCTAACCCTAACCCTAACCCTAACCCTAACCCTAACCCTAACCCTAACCCTAACCCTAACCCTAACCCTAACCCTAACCCTAACCCTAACCCTAACCCTAATTAGGGTTTACTAGGGATTTCTATACATAAAGTTGGATGCCAAAATCCAACATTTAGATTATTTATTCTAATAAATCATAATCATAATATTAAATTTTTTTTTTATTTGTTTCGGAATCGGATTTGCCTGCTGGTAATTTAGCCATTAAAATTTTTTACTTTCCGACCTTCCTATAAAAACTTGTTTCTCTGCAGTAAGTCAGCCAGTGCTCTTGATGGTGTATGTTTCTTGTTCCTATGGGGGTCCAACATACAGTATGGAAGTACAATTATTGGTATATAAGTCCCTAACTATCCCTAACTTTGCCAAAGTGGGCGGGGCATCCCACATCATGGTATGAAGTCCAACACTATGATATTATTCCCTAACTATCCCTAACTTTGCCAAAGTGGGCGGGGCATGGGCGGGGCATCCCACATCATGGTATAGAAGTCCAACACTATGATATTATTCCCTAACTATCCCTAACTTTGCCAAAGTGGGCGGGGCATCCCACATCATGGTATAGAAGTCCAACACTATGATATAAGTCCCTAACTATCCCTAACCTAAAAACTTTGCCAAAGTGCATTATGGGACATTATATCGACATATGTGAAAACCAGACCTCTAGCTCACTCAGGAGGGGAGTTATGAATTCGTTCTGGCCACGAATGGCCGATCAAGCAGAAACGTTAAGTAAACACTTGTCTCACCGAGATGTTCCACATATGTGAAAACCAGACCTCTAGCTCACAGCTAGGAGGGGTGTTATGAGTTCTCTGCACTTACGAATGGCCGATCAAGCCGAAACGTTGGGTAAACACTTGTCTCACCAAGATGTTGCACATATGTGAAAACCAGACCTCTAGCTCACTCAGGAGGGGAGTTATAAGTAATGAGCTTAAGTCAAAGTGGGCGGAGCTTAAATCAAAGTGGGCGGAGCTTAAATCAAAGTGGGCGGAGCTTAAATCAAAGGAGTCCAGCTTCCTGTATATTATAATGCATGGAGTCCAGTTTATGGTATAAATCATAGGAGTCCAGCTTCCTGTATATTATAATGCATGGAGTCCAGTTTATGGTATAAATCATAGTAAAGTGGGCGGAGCTTAAATCAAAGTGGGCGGAGCTTAAATCAAAGTGGGCGGAGCTTAAATCAAAGTGGGAGGGGCTTAAATCAAAGTGGGCGGAGCTTAAATCAAAGTGGGAGGGGCTTAAATCAAAGTGGGCGGAGCTTAAATCAAAGTGGGCGGAGCTTAAATCAAAGTGGGCGGAGCTTAAATCAAAGGAGTCCAGCTTCCTGTATATTATAATGCATGGAGTCCAGTTTATGGTATAAATCATAGGAGTCCAGCTTCCTGTATATTATAATGCATGGAGTCCAGTTTATGGTATAAATCATAGTAAAGTGGGCGGAGCTTAAATCAAAGTGGGCGGAGCTTAAATCAAAGTGGGCGGAGCTTAAATCAAAGTGGGAGGGGCTTAAATCAAAGTGGGCGGAGCTTAAATCAAAGTGGGAGGGGCTTAAATCAAAGGGTTAGCATGGAGTTCAGTTTAGGGTATAAATCATAGTAAAGTGGGCGGAGCTTAAATCAAAGTGGGCGGAGCTTAAATCAAAGTGGGCGGAGCTTAAATCAAAGTGGGAGGGGCTTAAATCAAAGTGGGCGGAGCTTAAATCAAAGTGGGAGGGGCTTAAATCAAAGGGTTAGCATGGAGTTCAGTTTAGGGTATAAATCATAGGAGTCCAGCTTCCTGTATATTATAATGCATGGAGTCCAGTTTATGGTATAAATCATAGGAGTCCAGCTTCCTGTATATTATAATGCATGGAGTCCAGTTTATGGTATAAATCATAGTAAAGTGGGCGGAGCTTAAATCAAAGTGGGCGGAGCTTAAATCAAAGTGGGCGGAGCTTAAATCAAAGTGGGAGGGGCTTAAATCAAAGTGGGCGGAGCTTAAATCAAAGGAGTCCAGCTTCCTGTATATTATAATGCATGGAGTCCAGTTTATGGTATAAATCATAGGAGTCCAGCTTCCTGTATATTATAATGCATGGAGTCCAGTTTATGGTATAAATCATAGTAATTAGTGTGATTTATAATCAGTATATAATATATAATGTATATAATATATAATCAGTATTAATTAGTAATCATACTAATTAGGAGTCCTAATTAAATAAGGGTCCTTATTAAATAAGGGTTATTTACGTTGGGTAAACTAAGCGCTCAATTGAGTCACTCACTATTCGCCTACCCCTCCCCCACTCAGCCGTTTAACATTGGCGACCTCCGGAAGTTTAGGCTCACTTTTGGGACACTTCCTATGTAGCCAGGGGCACAAAAAAACACACACGCCATCACTGGGATGCCAGCTTTCATCCAAAAGTGATTTCAAGTCTCTAGCCCAATTTATCACCAAACAGCGCTCAATTTAGTCACTCACTATTCGCCTCCCCACTCAGCCGTTTAACATTGGCGACCTCCGGAAGTTTAGGCTCACTTTTGGGACACTTCCTATGTAGCCAGGGGCACAAAAAAAGACACACGCCATCACTGGGATGCCAGCTTTCATCCAAAAGTGATTTCAAGTCTCTAGCCCAATTTATCACCAAACAGCACTCAATTTAGTCACTCACTACCCCTCCCCACTCAGCCGTTTAACATTGGCGACCTCCTGAACTTTAGGCTCACCTTTGGGACACTTCCTATGTAGCCAGGGGCACAGAAATAGACACACACCATCAGTGGGATGCCAGCTTTCAGACAAAATTGTTTTCAAGTCTCTAGCCCATTGTATGGCCCCCCCGCTGACCGAAAAGTTACTCAAATTACTCAAATTCAGGCTTCTCGGCCTAGGCCGGTTCAGGTCAAAGTACCGCTGTGTCTCAACCGTACGAGCCACAGACGCCGTTCTAATATTTCCTGAATCGGCTCGGGCCCGCCGAACACATATCCGAGCCCCGACTCGGTTGCGGCGCCCCCTGTTGCCAGAATTCATAACTCCCCTCCTGAGTGAGCTAGAGGTCTGTTTTTTTTTTGCCTAGCAGAAAAAACTTGACAGAGTATGGGTGCCAAGCCCCTTACGAATGACCTCGTCGAAAACGGTGCGTCTCTGCGCCTCGGAACGGCCGCGCTGACCGAAAAGCATTTAAAAATTACTCAAATTCAGGCTTCTCGGCCTAGGCCGGTTCAGGTAAAGTACCGCTGTGTCTCAACCGTACGAGCCACAGACGCCGTTCTAATATTTCCTGAATCGGCTCGGGCCCGCCGAACACATATCCGAGCCCCGACTCGGTTGGGTCCCCTGTTGCGCCCCCTGTTGCCAGAATTCATAACTCCCCTCCTGAGTGAGCTAGAGGTCTGGTTTTCACATATGTCCAACATCTTGGTGAGACAAGTGTTTACCCAGAGTTTCGGCTTGATCGGCCATTCGTGGCCCAAACGGGGAGCTTTGAAGTAAGTGTGAAATCCGTAACTAAAGGGGGCGCCACGGAGCGACCGTTTGAGCTAGCGCCTCGAAACTCGGGGCACGCGACTGGACCCCTGTGACGCTTCACGGTGCCGATTTTGGGGTGACTGGGACTTTCTGGCACCGAGTTCTGGTTTTCATCCTAAGGCTTCAACATAGGGTACACCTGTGTACACCCTAGGTAGGTCCGGTTTGTTGGCAAATGAGAAAATGCAAAACTCGGCCCCGGAGCCACCCAGGTGCCTGAAAATTGGCACGGTGAAGTGGCCCGATGCCTTGGACACGCACAGTGAGTTTTGAGGCGCTAGCTCAAAAGGCCGCCGCACAGCGCCCCCTGGAACAGCAAGAACTTTTTTTTTTTTTTTTTTTATACACACACACAGACACACACACACACACACACACACAGAGAGAGAGAGTTATACACACACACACACACACAGACACACACACACACACACACACAGACACACACACACACAGACACAGACACACACACACACAGACACACACACACACACACACACACAGAGAGCTCATTACTTATAACTCCCCTCCTGAGTGAGCTAGAGGTCTGGTTTTCACATATGTCGATATAATGTCCCATAATGCACTTTGGAATTTTTTTTAGGTTAGGGTGTTTAGGGATTTATACCATAGTGTTGGACTTCTTTACCATGATGTGGGATGATGTGGGATGCCCCACGCCCACTTTGGCAAAGTTTTTAGGTTAGGGTGTTTAGGGATTTATATCATAGTGTTGGACTTCTATACCATGATGTGGGATGCCCCGCCCATGCCCCGCCCACTTTGGCAAAGTTTTTAGGTTAGGGTTAGTTAGGGATTTATATCATAGTGTTGGATTACCATGATGTGGGATGCCTCAAGCTCAAGAGCTCAATTTAGTCACTCACTATTCGCCTACCCCTCCCCCACTCAGCCGTTTAACATTGGCGACCTCCGGAAGTTTAGGCTCACTTTTGGGACACTTCCTATGTAGCCAGGGTCACAAAAAAACACACACGCCATCACTGGGATGCCAGCTTTCATCCAAAAGTGATTTCAAGTCTCTAGCCCAATTTATCACCAAACAGCACTCAATTTAGTCACTCAC
>NC_137679.1:46792645-46815145 GCF_963989245.1 Nansenia antarctica | reverse complement strand
TTAGGGTTACACTGGTCAGATCGCTGTCATACAAAATCTCTGCTAGTCTGAGCAGAACAAGGATAGCGGGAGGATAGAAATTAATAATATTAGTGTTTCTGTGTGTCAAAGCGGGAAAAGCAAGGCTAGATGTTTGCAAATAAATGATGTATCAATTTCTTCCCCGTGTATAATACTGAAGGTAAATGTACAGCAGCGACAACCTTTATCAATGTTCAAACCTTTAAAACTGAAAGTGTTGAAAAAAAAGTTCTGTGGAAAACGTCTGGCCACAGCACATAGTGAGAGGGCTGCCACACGGTACACGTTTATCATGAATGAAAAATAACAAACCGGCTAACCCTTTAAACTGAAACAAAAACCCGGAATTGCTAAACGTCAAACAATAGTCCAAACTTAAATAACAAGATAGAAATACGTCATTGTCGCACGCTCTCCAAACACACAGCCAACTCTGCCACAGGTGTCTGTGGTTTCCTCTCACTCATTCAATCATCTGTCACGCCCCCGTGCACTTCCTCAAACTAAACAACATTTATACAAATTAATCAATGGGCAGAAAGAGTGATACTATAGGCATACATGACTTGCACTGGGCAAAATAATTACACCACCATGCATCACTATTGTAGTGTTTGGCAAACTGTTGCGTAGCTGAGTGAGCATTGGTAGATCCTACTAGTACAGACTTTACACTCACACAGGCTTTCTCTCTCTCGCTGATCTCCTTATCTCAGGTTCTGGATTCACTACACTTGTCTTTATGAATGAGTTAACATTATTTATTTAAAATGATTGAGATCAAAACAATGTACATTGAATGAACAATACTGTTTAAATGCGTTTACGTAGCACTCATCTGATACACTGCAATACTAATGTATGAACACGTGAGGGCGCTATCATCACGGCCATATAGCAGAAACACTAGGCACGGCGCCATCTGGTGGTCAATTGTCGTCAGCACAACACAAAGCAAATTGGCGAATCCAGAACTTCATGAGAATATTTCCTATTCAGTGGTTGAAACTATCACACATCTGGCACTCCGAATTGTTTCAGCAGCAGTATAAAAAACGATGTTATATTTTCCAATGTATTTATATGAAAGGCCTCCTATTATTGATGAATGTATCCAGCTGTGTAGCAGCTAGGGATGTCCCGATCCCACTTTTTCACTACCGATACCGATACCGATACCTGGGCTTCGGGTATCGGCGATACCGATACCGATCCGATATTTGTATAAATTTTTTGACCCCTGAATATTTTTTTTTTATTTTTTTATTTTTTTTTCCTAACACCAGGGGAGCCACCCCTCCTAAATTTCGTTGTTTGGTACCTGTACTGTAGCAATGACAATAAAGACCATTCATTCATTCATTCATTCAAATACCTCCCCAGTATATAGTCCACACCAACAACAGTTAAATTAAAGACTGCCAGCCTTTATTAAAGCAACAAAAATAGTACTCTGCAGTACTCAGTGACCAGTACTCAGTAACTGGTTTAAAGTTAAAACTATTTAAACAGCAGCATTCATGCCAAAGGCGAGTGCTTGAAATGGCCTACCATTTTCCGCCCGTTAGCCAGTGCGTCACTCACGCTGCGCTGCGACAACAGTCCCTCATGCACAATAAGCTGCATAGTGTGCGCAAAGCATCCCAGACTCGCCACTCCAAGTTGGTCCATGCCCTTCTTCATATTTTTAGCATTGTCTCTTAAAACGACATGGACTTTGCTTTTGTTAATTTTCCATTCGAGCAGCATCTCCTCCATGGCTGCCTTAATGGAATCCCCAGTGTGTGAGCCACGGAACTCACGGGCATGCAGCACCGCTTTCTTGAAAGTAAAATCAGAGTCTATCCAGTGTGCTGTGAGACTCAACAACGACATTGGACACACGTCTGAGCTCCAAATGTCCGTTGTGAAGCTAATAGCATCGACATTCTCCAATAGTTTGGCGAGGAACTCACACACTTCATTGTGCATTTTCGGGATGGCATTTTCGGTTATATAATGCCGACTGGGCAAAGTATAACGCGGCTCTAGGTGTTCAATTAAACTCCGAAACCCCACATTCTCTACCACCGAAAGTGGTTGGTCGTCGAGCACAATAAACCGAACCAATTTCTCCGTTATTGCTTTTGCAATTTTGCTAAATGGACTTTTTTCGTCTTTAAGACTGAAGTATTCCCACACTGCTGACATGACTCTCACAAAGCTACTAGCCAACTGTCATGCACGTGACCACTGGCGACTACTGTTGTCGTCACTTGAGCGACACGCCGGAACGGGCACGCGGATCGGGCACGCGGATCGGAGCCTTTTTTTTTTCTGGTCCGATCTCCGATCCAGCATTCAGGACCAATATCGGGTCGATATCCGATCTCAGTATCGGATCGGGACATCCCTAGTAGCAGCACAGTAACATTCCACTCCATGGAATGGAAAAGCAGTGGGATCACCAGCGCCCTCATGTGGACAACATCATAACCTGCAGCCTGCCACCAGGGTGCACTGATACTGTAGCTACAAGGAGGAAACTAGACTCTCAAACAGTCTGGATAGAATAATGGGGTGACATTCGTTTTATTGCATAAAAATAGCAGGAATACAATGACCATTTTAGAACAGGAAGAATGGTTGAACTGACTCAGGCTGTAGAGCAAATATAATAATATCAGTTTTCACATGAATGTTTGGCAGAGACTTTTGGCTATGTTTTGTTGATAGCAAAACATGTCTAATATTGATAATCTGACTCCAATGTAATTATCACTATGTGCTTAGTTTTTTCTAGGGATGCACGATATTATCGGCGCCGATATTTATTGGCCCGATATTGGGAAATTAATGTTATTAAATATTTATCGTTTTTATACATTTTAGCCGATATAGAGCCGATAATATGAAGCCGGAAATATTTCCGGTTCCGGTTGTCGCGGTCATGATGCTGCGCCTGCGTACAGCCACGCAGTGTAGAGACGAGAGCGAAACATGGCTGTGACAGATGGTCTGACTCTGTATCCATACGTAACATCATTCAGTGTGAGTTCATGTCGCTCGCTGGCGGCTTTATAAGAACATTCAATTGTCCCATTTGTCTGACAGGTTTAGCGACGGTAGCTAGTATTGTTTTTCCAATGTTATTGTTTGACAGAAGTAGCAGCGAATAAACATGGTAGTGTGTGTAGGCTGCTAGACAGCAAAGTTAGCTTATTGTTATCAGCAACAGTAATAAAAGTCGTTATGTCGTGTCACATATCACACCAGCGATCTGCATAAAGCTGAGCCGGTGGTCAACCATGTGGTAGCTATCACCATGACGCCAGCAAACTAGCCGACACGTTAGCATCGTTAGTACTGTCGTTTGATATAGGCTGCGTTCGTAAATTCACTCTGAGACCGCCGGAGCGCACAATGGGTTCAACGGCATAAAGGGACCAAGTAATCTGATTGGACGAGAGGCATTCCAAGAGTGCTGATCAGACTTCCAGAGCGAATTTACGAACGCAGCCACTAGCCAGATAGCTACCGTCGCTAAACCTGTCAGACGAGACCGTTGTCTGGAAAAATGGGACAATTGAATGTTATTATAAAGCTACCAGCGAGCTATATGAACTCATACTGAACGATGTTACGAAAACATGCACATTTTGTTTTTCCATGTCAGTGCAATTTATTTTTAATTCTTATGCAAAACGTTTGATGGGCTTTATCACAACATCCTCATGCACTAAAAGTAGCATAGACCAGCCCTTTTCAGTTGCTTTATTAAGCATACTATGCTAGCCTACTATGTGCCTTGTGTCATTCTGTTTATCTGCAGACTAAGCAGCCAGAGGCTTTTGGTTCTATAAAAGTCTTTATTTTTGTATTGACTGATGCACTTTATTTTTGACACTTTTTTGATCTAATTACTCTTAGGTGAGCCTTTTTTGTTTTCATAAAAGGAGGCCAGATCTTGGCTAAAAAAAGCATTGTGCACTGTCTATAACAGATTCTGTTTGTTAGAGGAAATAATAAATGAACATTTGAAGAGTCAGAAGTGTTCTCTTTGTTGTGTTAACAATAGTGATGTAAGTTAGATTTGGTGAGATCACTATGGAATATTAAATCATCAATCTTTGCTCACTACATAGCCTTTCTTACCTTCAGGTGTGCATGAACTACAGGTTATCAACTGTGAAATTATATCTGTTCTCATTAGGGATGCACCGAACATTCGGCCACCGAATGTATTCGGCCGAATATCGCAAAATAAAGCACATTCGGTATTCGGCTGAATGTGTGAAAACACTGAATGTTTACCACCGAATAGTGGGCGTGTTTTGATGATACTTGCCAGGCCATTCTTAGGGAAGAACTGACGATGAGTGAAGGGAAGTCCAGGGTAGATGTAGACAGAGGGTTGATTGGGAGTGGAGACAGAGGGTTGATTGGGAGTGGAGACAGGTGTGCAGGTTTGGCTGAAGATCTAATTAGCGGGGACAAGCCTCACCTGCGGCGGAGAGCACACTGTGCTCGAGCTGTGGGGGCGGAGGAGGGTGTGTGAAGGCCCAGCCGTAACACTATGTCATTGAACCATACGGACATCAATACTTAAGCCACAACATACAGAATTATCAAAATCCTGTAGCATCTCTTTAAAGAGAGTTCAACTAATTAGTTAACTTGCAATCTTCCAAAGTATTTTGTAATAATATTATCATGGCACATCATTCTTGTTAACACAAGTCATGAATAAAGCTTCGGCCTACATTGATGAAAGATTTTCTTTCAGCAGCTATTCAGGGAAAAACAAAAACATTTAATTTGACTGATTTATTTTATTTATTGTGCTTTGTTGGTATAGACTGATGTCTGCTGGAATGTTCAATAAAAGTTATTTTTTTTCAATCTCAATTTCTTTCTTTGAGAAGCATGAATAAAAAGCAAAATGTATTTAGTTTATGCAATGATAAAATTAAAAACTGCCGATACACATTCGGTATTCGGTATTCGGCCAAGTGTTTCCTTAAATTCGGCTTCGGCCAAGAATTTTCATTTCGGTGCATCCCTAGTTCTCATATCGGTTATCGGCCACGAGAAGTGGGTAAACATCGGTTATCGGTATCGGTTAGAAAAAATGCAGCATCCCTAGTTTTTTCTCCTCATACAGGGTTAGGGTTACACTGGTCAGATCGCTGTCATACAAAATCTCTGCTAGTCTGAGCAGAACAAGGATAGCGGGAGGATAGAAATTAATAATATTAGTGTTTCTGTGTGTCAAAGCGGGAAAAGCAAGGCTAGATGTATGCAAATAAATGATGTATCAATTTCTTCCCCGTGTATAATACTGAAGGTAAATGTACAGCAGCGACAACCTTTATCAATGTTCAAACCTTTAAAAATGAAAGTGTTGAAAAAAAAGTTCTGTGGAAAACGTCTGGCCACAGCACATAGTGAGAGGGCTGCCACACGGTACACGTTTATCATGAATGAAAAATAACAAACCGGCTAACCCTTTAAACTGAAACAAAAACCCGGAATTGCTAAACGTCAAACAATAGTCCAAACTTAAATAACAAGATAGAAATACGTCATTGTCGCACGCTCTCCAAACACACAGCCAACTCTGCCACAGGTGTCTGTGGTTTCCTCTCACTCATTCAATCATCTGTCACGCCCCCGTGCACTTCCTCAAACTAAACAACATTTATACAAATTAATCAATGGGCAGAAAGAGTGATACTATAGGCCAGGGGTCACCAACCTTTTTGAAACTGAGAGCTACTTCATGGGTACTGAGTCATACGAAGGGCTACCAGTTTGATACGCTCTTCTGAAATAACACATTTGCTCAGTTTGCCTTTAGTTATATATTATTAATAATGATTAATGATACTCATCTATGTGAAGACACTGATCACGTTAATGATTTCTCACAATAATTCTCAAAAATGACAACAAGGTGGGAAACAGATATCAATATTCAGCACTTTATCTCTATTAATCTCAGTAATTGTTACATTTTCAGATGATCACTTACATCACTACATTTCATAGGAAAAATTACCCATTTTCACTAGCCACTGACAAACCCTTTTAAGAAATCATGAACTATGTTGCACCATGTTTCAAAAAGTTATCAATTATGTAATGTTAAAGAAAAATCAACTTACATATTTTTAAATACATCTTGTCACATTTTGAACTAATGACCAAATCTGTTGCATTTTTAACAAATTATAACTGTTACATGTCATGAACACACTTTTAAATTGAACACAATTCTTCAATATTTTAATTCAACTTTGTCATGGCACTGCCATGTTGCCACTGACAACATCTGGTATCTGTTTCTTTGTTAGTGGGAAGACTGGCATTGCATGCTGTTCACCAGTATATTGTAATCTGGTGTGTAACTTGACACTGCAACTGTGAGTGAGTCTTTCAGATGTGCATCAGTGAGGCGTGTTCTGTGTTTGTTCTTGATGAAGTTCATGTCAGAAAACGCTGATTCACAGAGATAGGTTGAACCAAACAGGCTGGCAACCTTCATAGCTGCTGTGCATACACCACTGTACTTCTCTGTATCAACAAGGCACCAAAAGTTTGGTGCAGCCTGGTGGGCTTTGAGGTGGAGGTCATTTTGCAATGTTATGATTTCAATCTCCACCTGTCCAGCATCCAAGTTGAACGTTGCACTTAGTTGCTCAGCACAGCATGTTGTGTCCACATTCATGAAAGGATTGGAAATGAATGACACACATGGCTCAAGCTGATGAAGGTCACAAAACCTATTCTCAAACTCTTGCCCAAGTCTGTTTATGACTTCACAGTACTTTTCTGCAACTTTGTCAAATGTCTCAGATGCAGAAGCATTGTCTTTCAGCACCGACTGCACAGAGGGAAAGTGCAGCACCTTGTTTCTCTGTATATCCACAGAAAAAACGTTCATCTTGGCTTTAAATGCATTTAAAGCACTTATCATATCAACAACAGTCTTACCTTTGCCTTGCAGCTCGCAGTTCAAGTTGTTTAGTTTCCCAGTAATGTCTGTCAAAAATGCAAGGTCAAGTGTCCACTCTGTGTCCTCTAGCAGTGAGACATCTTCGCCTTTGGACTGCATGAACGCTTTGATTTCACCCAAAAGTG
This sequence comes from Nansenia antarctica, assembly GCF_963989245.1. Taxonomy (NCBI): domain Eukaryota; kingdom Metazoa; phylum Chordata; class Actinopteri; order Argentiniformes; family Microstomatidae; genus Nansenia; species Nansenia antarctica. Next base: position 46,808,002 of record NC_137679.1, on the reverse strand, counting down.
ACAAAAAACGACGTAAAACTCGTCCTCTGCTGAGCCATCGGATTTCTGTGTGTAGCAGCAGGTCACCATATTCAGCTGACATCTCCTCCAATAGCACCTTGAAAATCCTGCGCTGCTTTGCTTTGGAACGGATGTTGTTTATGATTTTCACAACGGGAGTCATCACGTGCCCAAAGCCGATCACTTTTGCATATAACGCCTGCTGGTGAATAATGCAGTGGTAATGCAGAAATGTTGGGAAGTCTGGGTCACCTTTACAGTGAGCGATGAAACCTGTATGTCGGCCGATCATAGCAGGAGCCCCGTCTGTAGTCACCGCTACCAGCTTTTCCAACGGTATCTTTTTCTGCACAAAAAACTCCTTCACCGTGTTATAAATGTCAACTCCCCTCGTAGTTGTCTTTAAGGGCAGTAGTGTCAGGAGTTCTTCTCTTGTGGAGAAATCTTCAAACACCATCCGGATGAAAACCGACAGCTGCGCTGTACTGCTGCTGTCCACGGACTCGTCGCATTGGATGCTAAACCAGCTGCACTTAGCCAGATCCTGGTCCAGCTGATCGGCCAAGTTACCAGACATAGCTGACACTCGTCTAGCCATCGTAGATGCCCCCAGTTGGACGTCGGAGAGAGTGGAGATTAGATCGGTTACATTTTTCTCATCGTTTAGTACAGTGTTAGCAATTATAAGCATTGCTTCTTTGACAACTTCTCCGTCTGAAAATGCCTTCTTCTTCTTGATCAGAAAATGTGTAGCTCTAAACGAGGCTTCGGTTGCTTTTTGTGACTTTTTCGCCGGCCTCGTGAAAAAAGACTGTTGCTTACCCAAAGCTGCCTTTAGCTCGCGGGCTTTTTCTGCCCGTAGTGCGGTCCCTGGTGGGTAGTTAGCATGGTAGCTTTTGTGACAGGTAGTGAAGTGTCTCTCCACATTGTGCCGCTTTGCCGTGGCCACAGTCGCCCCGCAAATGAGACACACGCAGGTTTCTTTCACAGTCGTAAAAAAGAACTCCTCCTCCCAATCGTTGTGAAAGTGATACGTTTTCTTTCTTTTTTCTGCCATGTTTTTGGGGTACTAAACTGCATTAAGCGCCCACCTTCGCTGCGCCCGCCAACTTACTCTCCACTTGTCGCGCACAATACTGACGTTAGAACTAGAGTAGGTCAGAGTTCACCTATCTAAACTTATGTATAATAAACATATTTTTAAGATAGTCATTTTTAAATCTATATGAATGCAAGTGTGATTAATTAAGAATAGCAACAGAATCAAATATATATAAATTATAGAATACATATTATTTTTTTATTTTTTTTTCATTTTAGACGCAGCTCACTAGACGCTATTTTTAGAACAGGCCTGCGGGCGACTCAAGTGGTCTTTGGGGGCGACCTGGTGCCCGCGGGCACCGTGTTGGTGACCCCTGCTATAGGCATACATGACTTGCACTGGGCAAAATAATTACACCACCATGCATCACTATTGTAGTGTTTGGCAAACTGTTGCGTAGCTGAGTGAGCATTGGTAGATCCTACTAGTACAGACTTTACACTCACACAGGCTTTCTCTCTCTCGCTGATCTCCTTATCTCAGGTTCTGGATTCACTACACTTGTCTTTATGAATGAGTTAACATTATTTATTTAAAATGATTGAGATCAAAACAATGTACATTGAATGAACAATACTGTTTAAATGCGTTTACGTAGCACTCATCTGATACACTGCAATACTAATGTATGAACACGTGAGGGCGCTATCATCACGGCCATATAGCAGAAACACTAGGCACGGCGCCATCTGGTGGTCAATTGTCGTCAGCACAACACAAAGCAAATTGGCGAATCCAGAACTTCATGAGAATATTTCCTATTCAGTGGTTGAAACCAGTGGCGCCGGCAGGATTCGATTTCATAGTACGCACAGAAACGTAAAAAACTTTGCAGAAATAGCGCAGACTAGCCTACAATATACATAGGTTGGATGATTGTATCACCTATTCATAGTTTGCAGTCACGTGACTGGCGCAGAGCCCTGGCGGCCAAAACATAGTGGAAACTCCGTAGAACTGCAGCACTGACCTGTCATTAACCACCTGTTTCAAGCAACGATTATTTAGATCACCTCTCAAAAGAAGAAAAACAAAGATATGTGAACAAACTACACATTTTGGGCACTTGCGATCCATATAGAGCACCCGCCGCAGTATTTCAATCACTAAAAACAGCGAAGTCGCTGCCAGAGCTCCAGGTCGGTGATGTCTACATACATCTTGTGAGAATCATTCCCCTCACACTGCCGCCAGGATGAAAGCGAACAGAAGTACAGACAGTTATCTGTTTTTTCGATCTGGATGGGTCAATAATGCTAATGTTAGCTAGCTAAAGGACCTACACAACCAACTCCAAGCGGGTAGCGTCCACAACAACAAACCATGTCAGAACGATTATGCAAAGATAATGACTACAAATAGAATAACTAGGCTAGTCAAAGTCAAAGTCAGCTTTATTGTCAATCCAATATATGTACAGACACAAGATTAGAAAAATACCTATATATACAAAAAATACTAGATAAAATATTTGAAATGTGCGGTACAATGTACAGGGGTGGAATACAATATGAACAATGACAATAGTGCAATAGTGGTAATTGGCTCAGTATAATCGAGTAAAGTGGCTAAGTAAATAATTAAAATCATCAGTGTTTACTTGAGCTTAATCTTCTCCTCTGAGTTTTTCTTTTTCTGACGGAATTCTGTAGAAGCCGAACCCAGGGTCGTCTCCTCGTCGGTTAGTGCACCCGATTGCACAGCAACTATCCAGCATTTTGTCAAACAACTAATTACTTGGTAAAAACCTGATACAATAGCTGGCAGGCAGCGGAAGAAAGATTTGTTTTGCCCGCCAGGTGGGCGTTCCCCTTATGCCGTGACGACACGTGCAAACAGCCCAGGTGACAGCGCACCTCGAAACACAGATGAAAACAGCCCAGGTGACAGCGCACCTCGAAACACAGATGAAAACAGCCCAGGTGACAGCGCACCTCGAAACACAGATGAAAACAGCCCAGGTGACAGCGCACCTCGAAACACAGATGAAAACAGCCCAGGTGACAGCGCACCTCGAAACACAGATGAAAACAGCCCAGGTGACAGCGCACCTCGAAACACAGATGAAAACAGCCCAGGTGACAGCGCACCTCGAAACACAGATGAAAACAGCCCAGGTGACAGCGCACCTCGAAACACAGATGAAAACAGCCCAGGTGACAGCGCACCTCGAAACACAGATGAAAACAGCCCAGGTGACAGCGCACCTCGAAACACAGATGAAAACAGCCCAGGTGACAGCGCACCTCGAAACACAGATGAAAACAGCCCAGGTGACAGCGCACCTCGAAACACAGATGAAAACAGCCCAGGTGACAGCGCACCTCGAAACACAGATGAAAACAGCATGGTGACAGCGCACCTCGAAACACAGATGCAAACAGCCCAGGTGACAGCGCATGCGCACCTAACACATGGGGAAAACAAAGGGCCTATTTGGTGACACTGTGACAGCGCACCAATACGGCTAGCACCGAAACGAGAGTTTTGCACTCACTTTAGGCCTACAACACACACAGCAGCATACACGTTTCAACGACCAGATATGTGACAATATAGGCTAGCCCAGACAGAAGCCGCTGCACCACTTAACAATAAAAGCAAGACCAAACCAATCCGACTGGCAATAAAATCATAAAATGTTCCTACCTATTTGAAGTGAAGTCTGCGCCTCCCCGTTGCATCAAACTCCAGCAGAATGGCCTCCGCATCAATAGGAATATCATGATGTATATTCATAAGGGCAAGTCCACTCAGAGTAAACACAGGATCAATCTGGGAATCTGAATGGTTCAGCTGTTGTCCATTACCTCATGGACACCGTAGAACTCTGTTTTTACCCTTCTTCAGAGACGGGCCAGATCTGACAAGGATACAAAGTAGACAGTTGTTAGAAGTCAAAACCCATCACATGATCGCCATATAGAAGGTTTTATAACAACTCCCCCTCCTACTTATGGGAAACAGTTGTGTTATCACACAAAAAAGGTATAAACAGAACAACCACAAAGGGTCTTCAAGTACAGTATGTACGATATACAAAAAAGGCAAGACAGACCCCGTAACTTCAATGTAAATAATATATGTATTAAACCATCTTTAGGGTTTCAAGCACACACAATAAAGAACAAATGAAATACCAAGGAATAATACATTCACTTCACTCCTTCAATAATAATAATAATAAACAGAATTTCTCAAGAATTATAAAGTAGGTGCTTCAAAATGAATACAGGAGTTTAGGATGTTTCTTATTTCCACAGTCCATTCATTAAACAAAACAAAGGTCCCAAACAAAGTCCCAAGTTCACTCCTCTAAATCAGTGGTTCCCAACCGGGGGTACGCGGACCCCTAGGGGTATGTGAGGGGATTGCAGGGGGTACGTGGAAAGATTTGGAATTATAATTTATTTCCCTTTCCCAAAAAATAATTAAATATAGTCGTTTCATAAACCTGTTGTTAAAATGGTACGCTGCAACTTAAGTTCCTCCCCGACAGGTGATGACTAACACAAGTGGTAGTCACGTCACATTTAAATCACGTTCACGATCATTTTCGCGCGATAGTCAGCTAGGCCTGTCAGTTGGCAACCTACCGCAAAGATGGACAGATGGCTAAAACGACCAGCTACAGTCACGGTCAGATCAGAGGCAGATCAGACGGTCAGATCAGAGAAAAAAAAAAAAAAAGGACCCCGCTATTATTTGGAAACATATGTTTTGTGGGGATTTACATGTACATCGGCTGATCCACCACAGCCACAGTGCTTTTTCTGCGGCGAAGTCCTGGCTAATAATTCAATGAAGCCAGCCCATTTACAGCGACACCAGAGCACCAAACACCTAGCAACTGTTGGTAAAACTGACGACTTTTTCAAGCGAAAACTGTCAGAGTTCAAGTCAAGTCAGGCTACACTGAAGAAAGCGGCAAGTGTGTCAAGCAAAGCACTGGAGGCGTCCTATGCTGTTTCATTACTGGTGGCTAAGTAAAAAAAAAAAACATTCAACCGCCGAAGATCTGATTTTGCCTGCCGCTATGATTTTGGCTAAAACTATGCTGGACAACAAAGCAGCTGACGCGCTCAAGTTGGTACCATTATCAAACAATACCGTCTCCCGTCGGATTGATGATATGTCCATAAATATTGTCGGACAAGTGGTGGATAAAATGAAGCAAGCAGGTCAGTTCGCTTTGCAATTAGATGAAATGACCGACGTTAGTGGGGAGGCTCAGCTGCTGGCTTTTGTGCGTTATAAAGAAGAGTCGGACATAAATGAGCATATCTTGTTTTGCAAGACGCTGCCAGGAAAGACAACTGGCGAGGAAATATTTCTGATTATTGACAGCTTCTTCAAAGACAACGATCTGGAGTGGAAATGCTGCAGTCACATCTGTACCGATGGAGCGGCAGCAATGACGGGTAAGGTGCGTGGGCTGCTTGGGCGTGTGATGAAGGTGAACCCCGAAATTAAGTGGATGCACTGTATTATTCACCGGGAGGCACTCGCCAGCAAAAGGATGAGCCCCGAGTTAAGTGCAGTTATGGATGACGCAGTTAAGGTGATTAACTTCATTCAGTCCCGGCCAATGAACCACAGACTGTTTCAAACTCTTTGTCATGGCAGCGGGTCAGAGCATGAGCAGCTATGAATTGCGCAACGAGGTGTTTGCTTTCCTGACAGAAAACGACCACCCTCTTGCAGCCCTGTTTGATTGATTGATTGATTGAAAAACTTTATTAGAAGATTTGCAGAAGTAGGTACATGAAAGTACATATTACATACAAGGTCAACTAACAGGATAAAAACCCAAGAAAGCCACTGGCTTACTTCAATTGGGGTCCTTGATTCTCAATTCATCGTTACATGTAAGACAGACAAAAAAACTAGTACTATCTACAAGATAATACAGACAAATAACTATTACTATCTACAAGATAAAAATACATCCATCATGGGAAGAACAATACAACAAAACATAAGGTATGTACAGCGGGTAGGACAGGTGGGGACATACACCACAGGTGGGGGCGGGGGACAAAACACAAAGTATGTACAGTGGGTAGTTCGGGTCTTTTAATCTGATTTTTGATTTAGAGGGTCCAGTTACGGATTGCAGCCTCCTGTAAATGTTTTTTGAGAGTGGTTTGAGGATGCAGTGTGGGTTGCGCAGCTGGCATATCTTGCTGATGTCTTCACTAAGCTGAATGAGCTCAACCTTTCACTTCAGGGCAAGTACTCACACATCCTTAACATGTATGACAAAGTGAATGGATTGATAAAGAAGGTTAAATTATGGGAGAGGAAATGTAAGGATGGAGATGTGAGCTGTTTCCCACTGCTTGATGGCCATCTCGCCACCACTGATGCTGACAGAGGTCCTGTGGTGAAAATAGTTAAAGCACATCTGTCCAAACTTGACACTGACTTCAACCAGTACTTTCATGACATTGAAACAAAGTCAGAAAAACTGGACTGGGTGAGGAACCCATTCAGAGTGAATGACAGGAGCAGCAGCAGCCTTCCTGCAAGCCTGCAGGAAAATCTGATGGACATGTCCTCTGATCGTGGGTTGAAGATGGCACATGCTGACAAGTCATTGACAGAGTTTTGGTGTGATGTTGAAAAGGAATATCCAGTGCTGGGAAAGTGTGCATTGAATGAACTTTTGCCTTTTGGATCTACATATATGTGTGAAGTGACCTTCTCAGCTTTGACCCACATCAAAACCAAGCCAAGGAACAGCCTGAGTGTGGAGAGCAGCCTGGTGACTGCTGTTGCCACACTGCCTCCAGAACTGTCAAAGCTTCCAGACAGGCTAGTGACCAAACTACTAGACCTGGGACTATCACACTCTGCATGGATCAAGGACTTCCTGTCCGACCGCCCCCAGAGGGTGCGGGTGGGCTCCCACACCTCCACAGCCCTCAGACTCAGCACTGGGTCCCCCCAGGGCTGCGTGCTAAGCCCCATCCTCTACAACCTCTACACCTACGACTTCACCCCCATCCACCCCAGCAACTCCATCGTAAAGTTTGCAGACGACACCACCGTGGTGGGCTGCATCTCGGGGGGGGACGAGGCGGCATACAGGGATGAGGTAGAGCAGCTGAGCAAGCTGTGCAAGGTTAACAACCTGCTGCTGAACCAGTCAAAGACCCAGGAAATCATCGTGGACTTCAGGAGGAAAAAATCTGAGGTCCAGCCCCTGCTCATCGACGGAGAGAGCGTGGAGAGAGTCTCAACCCTCCGATTCCTGGGGGTGCACATACAGGATGACCTGTCCTGGAAGAACAACACAGCAGCCACCATCAAGAGGGCACAACAGCGGCTCTACTTCCTGAGAGTCCTCAGGAAGGAACACAACAAGCAGGAGATACTGGTGACCTTCTACCGCGGCGCAGTGGTGAGCATCCTCACCTACGGCATCTGCAACTGGTTCTCCAGCTGCACAACAGCAGATAGGGCTTACACACCGGCAGTTCCGAACGCCGGTTCGCGTTCGCGTGCCGAAACCTCAGAACGTTGGCGCTGTCTGGCGAACGAGCCACGAACGATACACTGGTATGAACGCGGGCTCGTTCGCCAGACAGCACCAACGTTCGGAGGTTTCGGCACGCGAACGCGAACCGGCGTTCGGAACTGCCGGTGTGAAAGAGGCCAGAGAGAACTGCGCTACAGAGAGTAGTGAGAACAGCCCAGAAGATCACCAGCGCCCCCCTCCCCTCTCTGGAAGAGCTGTACAACACACGCTGCCTCAGGAAGGCCTCCAAGATCTCCAGAGACCCAACCCACCCTGGGTACGAACACTTTGCCCGGCTGCCCTCGAAAAGGCGGTACAGGACCATGGCCGCAAGGACAAACAGACTGAAGCTCAGCTTCTACCCCAGGGCCATCCAGGCCCTGAACACAGCAAAGACCTAGGTTCTGGGCCCTGGACAGTCTGGACGGATTGATGGCAGCTGCTGGATTGAAAAAATCAGGTGTAGTGCTGAGGCACAAATGTGTACATTTCAAGCCTGCAAACTGCGACACTTTAAATGAATGTGCAATAACACTATGTGCAATATGACAACCCTAGTCGTTTTATCTGTACAGTATAGTATAGTGGATAGTGCACATAGCCTTTATTTATGTAAACCAGCTCCTTTCCCTTCTTGTTTTTTTAGTTTTTTTTTCTTTCCTAATGTAACAGGTTAAGGAAGGAGTCATATTTTTGTAACCTTTCATTTTATATTTTGTGGTTAGGTAAGTTTTATTTAACCAAAATCTGGTATTGTTCATTGTAATGTGTAGGTATTGGGAGATTTGTGTTTAATTGCGCCCCTAGAGGACAGTGGTGGCTATAGGCTGCATTTTCCGCGTTTCTCTCTCAGTCTGCATTCTATGAGATGGAGAGAGGTACGTGTCTATAGCAGTGCAATGTAAACTTATAACATACCTATCATGAGTGCACATGAGAAGTTGTACATGCATTTAAGGATGAGTGCACATAAATGCTGTCATGTTGTATCAAAAACATTGGTGTTTTGAGCGTTTTAGAGACTTTAATTTAGCTAACCTCGTGGTTAATTTTTCTGTATGCTAGCGCTCAGGGGCGCCGCTAAGGGGGTGGTAAGTTAGGACGATTCTAAGGGCCCAGCACTGACAGGGGCCCAAGATAATCTTTAGAAAAATATATATTATATTTATAAATAATATTATTATTATTATCATAAGGACGTTAATGTAGCCGAATTCAAATTATAATTCTATGTATTATTCTCTATGTTTAACAAAATTAAGCCTTATTATTTACCCCTCTATTTATTCATTGCATGGTTCAGTCCACCGCGCGCGAGCTGCTAGACTAGACTAGAGGAACATTACCGCAAATATTCTGACAAGGAGAGAGACGATGTCGTGAAAGGCAAAGCCAAAGTCAGGGTCTCAAAAGAGAAAAGTAAAAGTAAAGAACGAGGAGAGTGACAAAAAAGGGCGACAGCTAGTCACAAAGTAAAAAAAAAGAAGAAGAAGGGTATTCATTCACAGACCTTCTTTTGGGGCCCATAACATGTAGGCTATCTATCTAGACAACAGTGGTTTAGTGATCTAATCACTGCGTGGATGATCTAGTTAGCTCGCTATAGCTAATTAACATTAACTTCAAGTAAAGTTAACTTACAGTGCACTGTCAGTATAATTTCAGTTAAATGTATGAGATGAGTGCAATTTTGGTCCAAATATAGGTTATTAGAGCTCAGTGAATTTGTATCCAGCAGCTATGCACTCTTGCTATAGCTAGCTAGCTAACTAGTATAATGTTACATGCTAATCACGTCATGCACAGATGCAGTTTCAGGATCAGGACTCCTTCCCTCAACCCACCTCCCAGTTGAAGGAGAAGGAGGTGAGCAGTAGGAGTTTGGGGTTAACAAACATATTTTGAATATTTTAATGTATGCTGCATTACCATGCAAGCATTGAATACAACTTTAGCTAATATTCATATTTAGTTAATAGTTCTTCCAGTAATTGCAATAACATTGACCACTGGCATCTTAATAATATTGTTAGCTAGCTAGATAACATCTAAGTTAGCTAATCTGGTGTAATGTATGTATTATTATGTTAATACTATTATAGGACATATTATGAATTATGTACCTATGGATACTCCATGCCAGGGCCCTCTTCAAGCAAGGCAGCCAGAGAGGAGAGCAGAGGTAAAGAGGCAGAAGAAGAGCAAGAAGTAACAAAGGACAATGACAGCAGCACAGCAAGTTGGCTTCATCACTAGATTTCAAGGATCTTATTAAAGATGTTGCTACTAAGAAGGCCCAGCGTTTAGCTTTGATTTGATTTGATCTCTTTACTCCTATCTTGAATCGTTGTGCATTAGGCTAGATATAGTTTTTAGCTCTCCAGGTATACTATTCCACAGTACTGCCGCAGTGTAAAAATAAAAATCTTCCCATTTCACATTCAATTTCGCTGGCACCATGTCTGTGTTGCTCCCTCTTGTATAAGACACGTTTGTCTTTGTGTGAAACAAGCAATGCTGAGTCAGTAAATATCTCTCTGCTGTAATTCTTCATTGATCTAATCCTGGCAGTATTATGGCCAACTGATCTTTACAAGATCTACATTTATTTAGACACAATACCACCCCATAAAAATTATATTTTTTACTTTTTGTGTGATTTATACTTTTATAATTGGGTTCCAATCTTCATTTAATTAAACTTTTGTCCTTGTGTTGTTCAAGTCTTAATTTAATAAGTTAAAGAATGTTGAGATTTCTTTGCTGAATTGTTGATTCCTGTATTAACTGTAATTTTAAATTACATTTACAAAAGACGTCCATCATTGGATTTCTTGCAGTGCATCAATAGTTCATCAACTTCAACTGGGTTTAGGTTGATGGGTGGTTTAGGTGGGGGGGCCCAAAATGATATTCTGTCATGGGGCCCAGAATCTCTAGCGGCGCCCCTGCTAGCGCTCATCACTGTGTCAGCTAGCGTTCGTCACTGTTCTCTGTGTCAGTTAGCTGAAATGTTTCTTTTGTGCTAGGTTGACTCGTGCTGAGAAGACACCTACATATTTTGATGTTTCATTCCAACATTATTTTTGTGTGCATTGTACAGGTATGTTGCTACTCCCAATACCAGGTTCAAAATGTAATGTGTTGAGGTGTTTTCTTTTGTTCGATGTTCAGTGGCACTGAGCTGCTAGATGTGGGGCGGGCATTTTGTATCATGCATGTCACTGTATGCGAGGGGAAGGTGATTGGTGAAGAGAGGGTGGTTTATTTGGTGTTGTAAAGTGTAAAAGCCCAAATCTAAATATTTTCTGTTTATTATTATTATTACTATTAGAGCGGAGTCTGCATTCTATGAGACGGAGAGAGGTTGACTCGTGCTGAGAAGACACCTACATGTTTTGATGTTTCATTCCAACATTATTTTTGTGTGCATTGTACAGATTAAAAGTGCCTAAAGTACACATCAGCGTCCTGTCATCGGTCAGCACAGAACACAACGCAGGTAGTCGACTCGAGACAGACCGAGCCGGTTACAGTGGTGCCGTGACCCGGATATCTTCGCTCCAGATCATCGCCAGGGTGATCGCCGGTGGTTGCTGTGAAAAGTTGGAACCTCTTCGGAACGTTGATGAGTACTTGGTCCACTGTTGATGTGTATATCGTGTAACTCTTAAATGCCTCTATCTCACTTAGTATAATTTCACATTGTGATTTTTTTTTTTGATATTAGCATTTGTTAGTAATTCCTATATTATTACCATAGTCTAATATATCACAACTTTTACAAAAATGACTGATGGTAAGGATGAGCAGACACCTCTTAGCCGTGGAAACGCTGCTCTGGTAACCCTAGGAAGGGGCAGGCTAATGAGTCGGTTGGAGTGCACACCAGTTAAAGGTGCTGGTGCACTAGGCAAACCTGTACTCTCGTCCACACACTTACACACTGACGCACCGCACATGCCTAGGTTAGAGGATTTTCCAGACATTGGGAGCGGTGTTAGTCCAGTGCGCGGCCCTGTATCCTCATACACTCACACGCACACAGATGAACATTCTCCACATCAGCCAATGTCTAGTCCTGATGCGAGTTCCTCAGACCTAGGGAATCTCATTACACAATTAGCATATGAAATAGGACAGAACATTGCTAGTCAACTAAACAGGTCTATTGGTAGCGCAGATAGCCAAACAACTCCTACTCCTACACCTAGCCTGAATTTAGGACATAGACATTCTGACTTGAACATGACTGGAGTAAAGTTAGTGATGAAGACAGATGTCAGAGACCCACCGTACTTCAGGGGAGATGGAACAGACAAACACACAGTACATGAGTGGGAAGAAATGATGAGTGTCTACCTGAATAAGAGGGGTGTCCCCCCACAAGAGTACTCCCAGGAGATAATGTCAAGACTAATGGGAAAGGCTAGAGACGTTGTTAAAGTTACCCTGCGTAGCATGCCATCGCGGCGGCTAGCTGAAAACACCAAGCTCATCTTTGATATCCTGAAACAACATTTCAGTGAGATAACCAATGCCTCTAGCAGATTTTTATAACACTCTTCCTCTAGCTGGAGAAAGTCCCATGGACTACTGGATACGCTTGAATAAGGCTGTGGATGTCGCGGATGAGTGTCTGAGAAGGCAGGGGCGAAACATTGAGGACCCCTCTCATGAAGTCACAATGATGCTGGTGAAACACTGCCCTGACCCCGCTCTTGCAAGTGCCTAAAGTACACATCAGCGTCCTGTCATCGGTCAGCACAGAACACAACGCAGGTAGTCGACTCGAGACAGACCGAGCCGGTTACACTAGCACCAGGGGAGCCACCCCTCCCAAATTTCGTTGTTTGGTACCTGTACTATAGCAATGACAATAAAGACCATTCATTCATTCATTCATTATAAAAGAGAAGCAACCTCAAGTGTCTCATTAAAGCTCAACTGATGAAAAAAAGAATTGCAACTGCTACTGGGTGAGTCAGAATATTTTTCACAATGGTGTAAATATCTATGTATTAAAGGGGAGTGGTTAAAATGATTTTCATTAATAATCAGTAGAGTTAGATAAGAAGTTTAAGTGTGTGTGTGTGTGTGTGTGTGTGTGTGTGTGTGTGTGTGTGTGTGTGTGTGTGTGTGTGTGTGTGTGGCTGTATTGCAAGTGCAACTGACACTTGTGATGATGTTCTGGTTCAATTAGCTCTCGTCCCTGAGAGGGAATTTGTGATAATCATAATGTCTTGAATGTGTTCTCTCTGTGTGTGTGTGTGTGTGTGTGTGTGTGTGTGTGTGTGTGTGTGTGTGTGTGTGATAAGTGTTATCCTGTCTCATCTTGTCTGTTTCCTCTCCCCATCAGTCAAGACGGATGAGAAAAGGATGACATCACTGCACCTCAGACAGAAGCCAAGGAGGAGCAGGAGAAAGGGAAAAGAAACAGATATCAAATCAAATTCATTATTATTTATTATTTATTTTTCTATTTTCAGTGAGTGTGTGGGCATGTAGGTGTACACTGTTTTTTTTTCCTGATTGAAGTGGTAACAATTAACCATTGAGGTGGCCAGGTGGCACATGTATTGGCCAATTAGCTCATGTAGTCTAATTTTGAATGGCAATGTTTTGAAATGGCAAACATGTGACTTTATGTCAGATTGTTGTGTGCAGAAAACCGTGTTCAGTGCATTTAAAAAGTGCCATTTTGAATAGCAAAATGTGTGTAAAGCAGAACATGTGTTTAGAGTTTTGGAGACATGAGAAGAGGTTTTGCTCTCTGTGTGTCAGTAATAAATGTTATATTTGCAAGTTAGAGTTTAATTGAAAATGTTGGGAAATAATCAACACGCATGAGTGAGGGGGTACTTCTGGCATGGCAAAACAGCTCAAGGGGTACACAAGACAAAAAAGGTTGGGAACCACTGCTCTAAATGATTCGTTCAAGTCCGTTCCCTGAATCCCCCGAGGAAAACACGTGGAATCCCCAATAGTCATTGAGACAAACGCTCGTCCTCTCAAACAAACACGCAGATGGATTATGGATCATATTGGCTCACCTGATTGAAGTGGTCCGTCCTCAGCGGCGCGGTAGATTCAAACAAAAATAATCCTTGGAAAAAGTATATCCCACAGCGTGAGTCCCTCTCTCCAACGCGATGCGAACGTTTTATCTATCTTTTGTTCCAAGCTTACAGCAACACATTCATAGTCGACCGGGACTGTCTAACAAACACTTCTCCTCCAGCTCTCCTCCCTCCCTCCTGGTGAATCTCCACCTTCATTAAGACAAGTCTCTTCACCTGCGCCAGAGCGCTTTGACGGGTCATTTAAAGAGACAGTACCCCAAAACAAGAAGACATTATGTATCACAAAACTAGGAAAATAATAACAGAAAAACACATATATATACGAATAACCATTTAGGGTAGGCATTAGTGTACAACAACAACACAGTACATCAATGTGGCTGTCACAGTTTGTAAGATACAGCCACCATTTTATCAAAGACATGTATAGCATTTTATATAAAACAGCAAAAATATTCTTTAATGACAACAGTTTTTAAGAAGCAGATATCAGCTGAAACAGGATGAACTTAACTAAGCAGCACATCACAGGTCATGTCAGTGCAGCAGACTCACAGGTTCAGCAGTTCTGTGAGTTTTCCAGACAGGTGGAACCCTGCCGCTGCCTCCTTCACATCCAGGCCATCCTCCTCCTCCTCTTTCTCACACACTCCCAACACCAGATTTAACACAAATATGTATTACTTAACTCAAGATTCAAAGTAACTTTTTAACATATATTAAATGGAGTGTGTCAATCAGTACATCAGTGGTGTATGTATGGATGAGTGGAATATGTAGTGAAAGCCGTGTTGTCAGTGTAAACCTAAAATGCCACATGAAGCCACAACAAAACAGAATAGCGAGCGTGGAGCAAGAAGGGCCGCAGGACTGGAGAAGCAGGGCTTCTGTCTGCAGCCACTGGAGCCTCAGCAGGTGTGGCTGGTCAGGCCTAATGAGACCAGCTGATCGTTCTCCAGCCTGTAGAGGGCAGCAAACAGAGGCCACACACCAAAACAACCAGCATCCATGGTTGTCACCTGTCTGCCTGCCTTGTCACCTGTCTGCCTGTCTAGTCACCTGTCTGTCTAGTCACCTGTCTGTCTAGTCACCTGTCTGTCTAGTCACCTGTCTCTCCTCTCTACTGTCTCTGTCTCTCCTCTCTACTGTCTCTGTCTCTCCTCTCTACTGTCTCTGTCCCTGTGTGTCCTCTCTACTGTCTCTGTCTCTGTGTCCCCTCTCCTCTCTACTGTCTCTGTCTCCTCTCCTCTCTACTGTCTCTGTCTCTGTGTCCCCTCTCCTCTCTACTGTCTCTGTCTCCTCTCCTCTCTACTGTCTCTGTCCCTGTGTGTCCTCTCTACTGTCTCTGTCTCTGTGTCCCCTCTCCTCTCTACTGTCTCTGTCTCCTCTCCTCTCTACTGTCTCTGTCTCTGTGTCCCCTCTCCTCTCTACTGTCTCTGTCTCTCCTCTCTACTGTCTCTGTCTCTCCTCTCTACTGTCTCTGTCCCTGTGTGTCCTCTCTACTGTCTCTGTCTCTGTGTCCCCTCTCCTCTCTACTGTCTCTGTCTCCTCTCCTCTCTACTGTCTCTGTCTCTGTGTCCCCTCTCCTCTCTACTGTCTCTGTCTCCTCTCCTCTCTACTGTCTCTGTCCCTGTGTGTCCTCTCTA
>NC_137679.1:46740145-46787645 GCF_963989245.1 Nansenia antarctica | reverse complement strand
GGAACTGTCGTTTGGAATTTAGTTTCCGCCTGTGAGACATTTTTGACGCACGTATTACTTAAACCAGACCGTAAACCTGGTCGCTACCAGGTTTGTTCAGAAGGATTTTAGCAAATTATTTGAGCCACATTGATGGAACCGAATGCAAGCTGAAATTAGCGCCTGGATCTGATTTAAACCTGGATCTGATTTAAACCTGGATCATAGTTAAACCTGGATCTGATTTAAACCTGGATCATAGTTAAACCTGGATCAGATTTAAACGCATTTGTAGGAACGGCCTCCAGGTCCTCTCCAGTGTTGTGTGTGTGTGTGTGTGTGTGTGTGTGTGTGTGTGTGTGTGTGTGTGTGTGTGTCTGTGTGGACTCACAGGTGCGGACCAGGTCCTCTCCAGTGTTGTGGTTTCCTGGTTCTTTGTACTTGGCGACAAACTGCTGAGGCAGAGAGAAGCTCACACACAGAGTCACCATCTGAGGATCTGAGAGAGAGAGAGAGAGAGAGAGAGAGAGAGAGAGAGAGACACAGGCTGTGTTCGGAATGGTATACTAGCATACTGCATACTAGCATACTCAATGAGTATATACTGCATACTACCTACTAAATTCACAATAAGTATCCGAAAACCAGCCAACCATTATGCATACTGCATACTGCCTCCCACTGAACCACAGACCATGCAGCACCTCCTGATATGCCCCCTGCTGGAACAGCCCTGCACATCAACGGACTTGGCAGAGTTCAATGAGAAGGGACAGCAATGTGTTCAGCTGTGGTTGAACCATGTTATATCCTGAGGACTATGAACCTCACCTGTATAACATGTACGACTCAGACAACGGTGGTAACTTGAGTATTTATTGTTCTCTACTGTGGAGCCCCACGTTAGATTCAACACACAGAACAACATGGCCTCTTAAATACCCAGGATGCATAGCGTATACCCAGGATGCATAGCGTTAACAAAACCATAGCAACAGTGAATACATCACATCTCCTCCCCCCTTACAATAAATGTCCCATTTAACATCAGCTAGAAAATCTTCAAATAACACCATAACTATATAGATGCCTGTAACAAAAACAATAACAATCCTGGGGTGAGGGTAGACCACCTCAAACCCCTGACTATACCCATGGAGATTATTCTGCTCCAGTTGAATTGGGTAAGTCAAGCTATAATTCCAAACGATCAGGAGGCCGCCGCTGTCTTTCAGGATATCGCCGTGCAGCTGGAACCTCAGGGTCTCTGTGTCTCTGTAGTGGGCTCGGACCAGAGGCAGAATCAGGCGGAGGTGTTACAGTCTCTTTGATTGGAGAGTCAGGTGCTGCAGCAGCAACCTCAGGCTCAGGCTCAGGCATAAAATAATCTGAAACTTCTGCAGGTAGATCAAGAGGCGGTGTATCGAGAGGGTCCTTGGCAAGCAGCGGGGTGTGTGTTGGAGCTTGCAATAGCTGGTCGATGTGCCTTCTCCAGACGATGTCAGTAGCAGTTTGAACCGTATATGATACCGGTCCAGTCTGTGCAATGATGGTGGCAGGAATCCACTTAGGTCCACTGCAGTAATTCCTTGCCAACACAGATTCACCTGGAGTGAAAACTCTGAACTTGGTTTGTCCTCTTTGTTGGATTTGTTTCTTCTGCTGCTGTGAAACTGTCTCTTTCACTGACGTTGGCTTCAGGAGGTCAAAGTTGGATCTAAGCTCTTTTTGTAGCAACAAGCTGGCAGGTGATACTTTTGTAGTTGCATGTGGCGTGTTGCGATACGTCAGTAGGAATCTGTGCAGCCGCTGATGGAGGGTTCCCTGTCCTTGTGATGCCTTTAATGCATTTTTCATCGTTTGCACAAACCTTTCAGCGAGGCCATTCGATGACGGGTGATAAGGTGCTGATCTTATGTGCTGTATGCCATTTGCTTGCACGAAAGCAGCCATTTCCTGGGACACGAACTGTGGTCCATTGTCAGAGACGAGTTGAACGGGACATCCAAAACGGCTGAACATTTCTCCCAACTTCTCAATTGTCTTTCCTGTTGTGGTGGATCTCATGATAGCCACTTCAGGCCATTTACTGTGTGCATCCACAGCGACAAGTAGCATTCTGTCCTCAAAAGGTCCTGCGAAATCAATATGCACACGATGCCATGGCCTTTCTGGAAAGCTCCAGGGGTGCAGAGGAGCTAGTTGAGGATTGTTCCTGATTTTCTGACATGAGGAACAGGCTTTTGCTATCTCCTCTATCTGTCCATCCATATTTGGCCACCAAAAGTAGCTTCTTGCTATTTCCTTCATCCTTACTATTCCACTGTGTCCTGAGTGGAGCTGCTGCAACACTGGTTTGCGTAGTGTTGGTGGTATAACCACTCTCCTTCCCCACAGCAAACATCCAGACTGCACCGTCAGTTCCGCCCTCCTCGCGAGGTAAGGTTTCAAAGCACCGTCGTTGCTGCCAGAGTGGCCCTTTACAACAATGTCCAAGACAGCTGACAAGACCGGGTCATTGCGTGTGGCCTTCTTCACTTGTTCAGCTGAAACTGGCGCATCATCCACCTGACTGAAATAGGCAACGTGCTCAGTGTGCAACTCTGGTTTGGTGACAGGGAGTGGCAACCTTGATAAGCCATCGGCGTTGCAATGTGAGTCTGCTTTACGATACTTTATGACATATGAATGCCCAGACAACAGCAGCGCCCATCGTTGCAGACGGCTTGCGGCGAGAGACGGTATCCCGGTATGTGGTCCAAGGATGGTTGTAAGAGGTCGGTGATCGGTAAGGAGTGTAAATTTCCGTCCATATAAGTACTGATGGAATTTACGAACGCCAAAAATGATGCTTAACGCTTCCCTCTCCAGCTGAGCATAATTGGCTTCGGCTTTGTTTAAAGTCCTTGAAGCAAAGGCAATGGGCCTTTCATCCCCATTTGGCATTATGTGTGAGATAACTGCACCCACCCCGTATGGAGATGCATCACAGGCCAGATGGATTTGGAGTGACGGGTCATAATGGGTTAGGACCTCTGACCCCACTAACACATCCTTTGATTTCTGAAAAGCCTCCTGGCATGCTTTATTCCATTCCCACGCCTTGTCCTGGCGGAGTAAGTCATGTAGTGGCTTTAGTAGCGATGATAGATTTGGGATGAAACGACCGTAGTAGTTGAGCAGCCCTAGGAACGAACGCAACTGACTGACGTTCTGGGGTGGCGGTGCATCCATGATGGCTGCGACCTTGGATGGGGCCGTGTGTAGGCCCTCGGCACTAATGACATGTCCCAAGTACTCCACAGAAGAGCGGAAAAAGTCAAATTTTTCCTTGCGAACCCTGAGTCCATATTCCTTTAGTCTTTGAAGAGTGGCGTCCAGATTATGAAGGTGCTCGGAATCGCTGGCCCCTGTGCAAAGGATATCGTCTAAATAGCACTGAACACCAGGCAGGCCACTGAGGATTTGATCCATAGCACGTTGAAACAGTGCTGGTGCTGATGTGATTCCGAAAGGTAATCGGCGGTACCTGAAGAGGCCCTTGTGCGTTGTGATAGTTAGCAGCTCCTGTGAGTCTTCATGCACATGCATTTGCAAATAAGCTTGATTAAGGTCTATTTTACTGAACTTTTGACCCCCACTAAGTCCAGCAAACAGGTCCTCAATATGAGGGAGTGGATACTGCTCTACAGATAGCACAGGGTTAACTGTTACCTTAAAATCCCCACAGGTCCGGATTCCTCCATCCTTCTTAGGCACTGGCACTATCGGTGTCGCCCAATCACTGGTAGTGACTGGCTCCAGTACTCCACTCTTCACAAGAGCATCCAAATCAGCTTCCACCTTGTCTCTTATAGCATATGGTACCGATCTAGCTTTCAAAAACACCGGTTTGCTTTCAGGCTTTACATGTAGCTTTACTGTAATGTCCTTCATGCTTCCTAACTCGTTCCGGAAAACCTCTGTGTTTTTTTCCAAGACAGCCTGTAGGCCTGTGGAGCCGTTTGCTATCATGCGTACTGCTTGCCAGTCCAGCCTTATTTTGTCTAGCCACAGACGTCCCATCAATGCTTGATAATCTCCATTAGTTATGTAAACAGGGAGCTTTTCAATTTGTCCATTACACTGGACAGTCACATCCGTCATACCCCTCATCGGAACGGGCTCTCCTGTATATGTTCGAAACTTGGTGTCTGATGCTCGTAATGGGAGGTGCTTCATGACTTTCTTGTAGACTCTATTTGAGATGATTGAAGCCCTTGACCCAGTGTCGATCTGCATTTTCACTGGAAGTCCTTCCAGCTCAGGGGTAGCCCAGTAGCAATCGGCGCCCTCATCCATGTTTAGTACTCTGAGAAAACTTATTCTCTCCTCCTCCTCTGAAGAGTCACTAGCTGTCTTTCCCTGCTCAACGGTACGGACATGTCTTTTCTTTTTGTCATAATCAGTGTTTTTCTTGTATCCAGACTTTGTTGACCTTTCAGCGCTCTTTTTGTTTCTACAAGCCCGCTCTACATGCCCTTTCTTTCCACAATGATGGCAGTCCTGGTCCTTACACCAGCACGTAGATGCAAGATGTCCTGTTCTCCCACAACGAAAACATGGACCCTGGCCACTTTGCTCCTCACTACTGACCTTATGCACTCGGCTCGTTGTATGTAACTGCTGGGCTTCCTTTGCTGCCATTTCCATAGTCACACTGATATTGACAGCTTTCTCCAGCGTCAGATCACTGACTGTCAGTAGCTCCTTTTGTGCCGATTCATTACTCAAACCGCACACAAGACGATCTCTCAATGTGTCATTTAATGTTTGTTTGAAATCACAATGTTCAGCTAGCTTCCGTAAAGCTGCAACATACAGGGTAACAGACTCGCCTTCTTCCTGGCTGCGTCGGTGGAACCTAAACCTCTCAGCAATAACTAAAGGCTTCGGTGAAAAATGGAGGGCTAGGATATCAACTATCTCCTCATATGTCTTGGTACCAGGCTTTGTCGGCTGTAGCAGGTTACGTAACAAATTGAATGTCTTAGGGCCCATAATAGTCAGGAATGTTGGAACTATCTTGTCATCATCAATGTCATTTGCTATGGTGAAGTAGTCAAAGCGCTCTGTATAGCTAGACCACTGTTCAATACTCTCATCAAAAGGTCCAATATTACCAATAATTCCAGCCATCTTCTTATTTTTCCTTAACTGTACCTTGATATCTTGGTCGCTCCCCTCCTCTTGCTGCTCCATACACAGCGAGCGGGATGCACTTTATCGTTGCTCCGGGTGCAGGCTAATAGCATTGGTGGCTAACGAAGCTAGCCCAGCAACCGAGCAAAACACACGCCGAAACTTCTTCCGGTCGCGCACACGTCGTGGATTCAGACGTCCTCGTCGCCAATTTATGTTATATCCTGAGGACTATGAACCTCACCTGTATAACATGTACGACTCAGACAACGGTGGTAACTTGAGTATTTATTGTTCTCTACTGTGGAGCCCCACGTTAGATTCAACACACAGAACAACATGGCCTCTTAAATACCCAGGATGCATAGCGTATACCCAGGATGCATAGCGTTAACAAAACCATAGCAACAGTGAATACATCACAAACCACATCTAGCCAAGCCTGTAACTGACTCTCTTGTGGACACGAAAAGAAGAAGACTGCCTCCCAGAATGCCTCCCAGAATGCATTTCGCCGGGAGCGGCGAATTTAAACCTCCATTTTAAACCTCCATTAGCTAAAATATGTAATTTTGGCTTTACAAGTGTTAACATGTCATTTTATGAAGTTTTAATATGTTTTCAGGCGAGAAAGTAACCACATATATTCCCAAAATGTGTCCAGTTTACCAAAATAACCCGTTTATATATCTGATCTGACGATTTTTTGCGTCTTCTGTTCGCTAGCTGCGTTCGTAAATTCGCCCTGGAAATATGATCAGCACTCATGGAATGCCTCTTGTCCAATCAAATTACCTGGTCCCTTTATGACGTTGCACCCAGTGTGCGCTCCGGCGCTCTCAGAGCGATTTTTACTTCTCCCTTCATCCAGGACACCTTGTGCATAGTCTACCCACAAATAGAGTGCTCCAGGCACAGGCATATGGATGCTTAGGGTCATGGTCCTCTTGCTTACGGCCATACCAGTCTGAATACGACCTGTCGTAAAAAGTTTGGGATAGCAGCGTGAGCTCTTGGAATTTGTTTGTGTGCATGAGAGTTAAGTGTTTGAATATTTGCGTAGTTTGTGTGAGTGAAAGGAGAGTTAGTGTGTGAGAGTTTATTCCCCCAGCAGCTTGCTGTTAGGGGGGATATTTTTGTTTTTTCGTTTTGTTTGTACTCGGACGGCTCAATATGGTAAAGGCACGCGGAACGACAGACGACACGGCTAAGAACACGGACACAGGCAAGGCGAAAGAAGGAGAGAAAGAGAGAGAGGAGATGGAGAGACAGAAAGTGAGAGATGAAATAAGAGAGGAGAGAGAGAGAATCGCGAGGAAGAAACAGGCGGCGGAAGCGAGGGCGCAAGCGGAGAAGGAGGAACGAGAGGGAGAGAGGAGAGAGGAGCGAGAGGTGCCAGCCTACAGCAAGGAATTGACGGTGGCGGTGGAGCTGGTCGGCGAGGAGAAGGTGACCATGATGGCGCTGCTCCGGGCGACGAAGGAGGTGTGCGGGCTCGTCATGGGCTGCAGATACATAGGATTAAATAAGTACGAGATCACGATGAGCCATCCGAAGGGGAAAGAGAGGCTGCTCGACGGCTTCAAGATCAACGAGACGAGGGTCATGGCGAGGGAACTGTGCGGGGACGAAATGGTGGTGTCCTTCATCGGACTGCCGGTCTACACAAAGGACGGGGACATTCTAAGGAAATTAACAGACTGGGGGGTGCACGCGGTCTCCCCGATAAAGAGGAGGATGTGGCCGGGGACCAGCATATGCGAAGGAACACGGTTTGTAAAAGTGAAATTGAATGATGTTGTAAAATCGCTGCCGTACTCGACCAAGTTCGAGACGGACAATGGGTCTGATTTCTTTCGGGTGATTCATGACAGACAGGTGAAGGTGTGTAGGATGTGTCTGCAGCCAGGGCACATCCTACGGGAATGTCCCGAGTTCAAGTGCAGAAGGTGTGGGCGCAGCGGGCATTATGCGAGGGAATGCGCGACTTTTGAAAACAAGTGCAGGGGGTGCGGGGACCTGGAATCCCAATGCAAGTGTAGGGAGAGGGAGGAAGAAGGGAAGGGGGGAAAGGGGGGAGAGGAAGAGAAGGGAGAGGGAGAGAAGGGAGAGGGAGAAGAGGGAGAGAAGAGCGAGGGAGAGGAGGAAGAGAAGAGCGAGGGAGAAGAGGAAGAGAAGAGCGAGGGAGAGGAGGAAGAGGGGATGGAGGAGGGAGTATCGTTGACAGCTCAGACTGTGTCAGAGACTCAGAGCACGAGGTGGTCGGGACTGACAGGAGAGAGTGGGATGGGGGGGGGCATGGGATCGAGCCTCGACAGCTTTATGGGGGTAACCCAGGCATCGTAGTTGCAAGGGAGCGCACAGACGACCGGGGGGAGAGGTTCCCAACAAGAGCCTTTGCCCCCGAGAGTCGCGCGCCCGAGAGAAGCACAAGAGGCAGGCAACAAATCAAAGGAGGGAACCCCCATGAACTTACGGATACGAGGGGCCGTATCAGTAAGCCCCCCCCCGAAAGCATCTGAAAAGATGTTAACAAACAGTGACGATGGGTGCGGGGAGCAAGACGAGTCTGAGCTGTTGACGATAGTGGGAGGGAGGAAAAGGGCGCTTTTAGCGGGGAAACTAAAGCGCAAATCAAAGCAGCAGAACGTGGAGGGAAAGAAGAAATGAAATAAAAAATGGCAGTAAACATATTTATCCTTCTACACTTGTTTTCAATGGTCACGCTTTCCTCCATAAACATCAATGGGGTTTTGAAGCAGAGTAGAATAGATTTATGTTTAGTGTCACAGGGGATAGAAAAGGAAATAGGAGATATACAACACAAATTCACGGGGTACAGCGATCACGCAGCAATCACGTTTCACTTAGGGGGTAGGCACACAGGGAAAGGGGGGGGTGTGTGGTGTTTGAACACGAGGGTATTAGGGGAGAGTGAGTATAGGGATATGGTGAATGAGCACATTAGTGAGCGAATGAAGTGTGGAATGTATGAAGAGAATGTGTGTGAATGGTGGGAGTGTGTTAAGAGACAGGTAAAACAATTAAGTATTAGTTATTGTAGAAAACGAGGTCAGGATAGAAAGAGAAAAGAAAGTGTATTGAGAGGGAGGATGGATGAGGAACTAAAAGAAATAGACAGGGACCCAGATAGAAGCGTAGTGAAATACATGGAGATTAGGGGGGAATTAGAAGCGTATGAAAAGGAGAAGTGTAGAGGGGCTATAGTTAGGAGTAGGGCACAGTATACAGTAGAAGGGGAGAAATGCACAGCGTTCTTTTTAGGGTTAGAGAAGCAGAAGCAGGGGAAAACATACATAGAAGAGATAGAGAATGAGAAAGGGGAGATAGTGAAGGACTATGTAGGGGTTTTAGAGACAGTGCAGGAGTATTATGAGAATTTATTCAAAAAAGGTAGTGTAGACAATGACAGTGTAGGAGAAGTTTTAGGGACAGTTAATAATAATAATAATAATACATTTTATTTATATGGCGCCTTTCACGGCACTCAAGGTCGCCGTACAACAACAAATCTAAAAACAGCCACAAAATTCAAAACACAAAAAACATAGAAATATACAGTATAAAACATAGCCAGCAGCAGAGCAGCACGGGAAAAGCAAATCAACAGGGATACGCCTGCGTAAACAGGTGGGTTTTGAGGTGAGTTTTAAATGAGATGATAGAGTCAATGTTCCTGATGTCGGGGGGGAGGGAGTTCCAGAGGCGAGGGGCGGAGCGGCTGAAGGCTCTAAACCCCACGGTGGACAGACGGGCTGGGGGGACGGTCAGGTTGATGGAGGAGGCAGACCTGAGGGACCGGGTGGGAATGTTGATGTGGAGGAGGTCGGACAGGTATGGAGGGGCGAGATTATGGATGGCCTTGAAAGTGTGGAGAAGGATTTTGTAGTTGATGCGGTGTTTGATGGGGAGCCAGTGGAGTTGGTGTAGAATGGGGGTGATGTGACTGATGACAGGGGTTCTGGTGACAATACGGGCAGCAGTATTTGAGCATAGGTTAGCAGATAGTGACAGGGAAGGGTGTGATAGGGATTTATCAGAGGGGGAGGTCACCTTAGCCATTCAGAGCTCAAATAATGGCAAAAGCCCGGGCTCTGATGGCTTACCAGGTGAATTCTACAAGTGTTTTAGTGCAGTGCTTAGTAAGATTTTGTTGAAGGTTTATAAGGAAATGGAAAGGGTAGAGAAGGTTAGTGAGTCGATGGCAACAGGGTTAATTACTTTATTATACAAGAAGGGTAGTAAGTTACAGTTAGGGAATTACAGAGGAATTAGTTTATTGAATACAGATTACAAAGTGTTAGCGAAGATTTTAGTCAATAGGATTAAGTCAGTAGTAGGGTCCATAGTGTCATCGACTCAAGCGTATAGCATACCAGGAAGAGATATAGCGGATACAATAGGATCAGTCAGGGATACAGTGAAACACATGAAGGAAGAGGGAGGGATAGTGTTGAGTGTAGATTTCAATAAAGCTTTTGATAGAGTAGAGCATGAGTTTATGTTTAGGACGTTAGAGAAGTTTGGTTTTGGGGAGAGGATAGTTCAGTGGATTAGGTTACTGTATAGTTGTGCAAAGAGTAGGGTAAAGTGTAGTGGAGTTTTGACAGATAGTTTTAGTTTAGAAAGATCAGTTAGGCAGGGTTGTCCGTTGTCCAGTCTGCTGTATAGCATTACAGCAGAGCCACTGGCGACGTTGTTAAAATCAGACAAACACATTCAGGGTATACATATTCCAGGGGGTGGGAGGAGTTTAATACATCAGTATGCAGACGACACAAACATAACAGTTAGGGATGTAGACAGTGTGAAGAGAGTAGTCAAGTTATTAGAAGTATATGGGAAAGCATCAGGGGCCAAAATGAATGTAGAGAAGTCAGAAATACTGTGTGTAGGGAGTGTAGACATGAGTGAATGTGATTTACCTTTGAAAGTGGCAAAAGGAATGATAAAAGTGCTAGGAGTGAATGTGGGTGTGAATGAAAAAGAAGCAAGGGATGTAACATGGACAGGGATTTTGAACAGGGTGAAACAAACACTGAATTCATGGAGAAGGAGAAAACTGAAACTAAGGGGAAAGGTGACGGTAATAAACTGCCTGATCCTATCAAAGGTGAACCATGTGTTGAGTGCACTAGATTTACCTTTGTGGGTCACGAAAGAATTGAATGGGGTGATAAATAGTTTTTTGTGGGATAGCAAGCAGGCACTAATTAGGCACGGGGTGTTAACAAATAGTTATAAGAATGGGGGGTTAAAATTGATAGATATAGAAGTGAAGAAAAGGGCACTTAGGGTCAAAATTGTGAAAAAGTTTCTGTATGGTAGGGATGAATATTGTTGGATGGGTTTCTTTGAGGATTATTTGCACAGATATGGAGAGTGTGGTGTGAATGGTCTTTTAATGGTTTTTAATAAACCACGGTATGAGGGAATGTCACTGTTTTATAGAGAGGTGTTTGAGGCATGGGGGAAATATTTAGAGCAGGTAAGGTACAAGTGTGTAGGGAAAGATGAGGTTTTAAATCAGCCCATCTTTTTTAACCCCAAGATAAAGTACAATAGCAAGATGATAGTTAGTAAGCACTTTGAACAGGCAGGGTTTAGACAGGTAAAACATATAGGGCCAGTTTCACAGACAAGGCTTAAGCCTAATCCTGGACTAAAAAGCATCTTCAATGGAGATTTTACATTGAAAGTGTGATTTAGTCCAGGACTAGGCTTAAGCCTTGTCTGTGAAACCGGCCCTAAAGTGTCAGAGAACAATTTCAAAACAGAGCAGGAGATAGTGCAGGGAATAAGGGCAGTGAATAGGGATATAAGAATAGGTGGGATTGCAGGAGTGTATAATAGAATCAGGGACAGTATAAGTAGGGAATGGAAAACGTTAATGTTAGGACAGGGAGAGGCAGGTGAGGAAAAAAGGATGGTAGAATTAAGGGTAGAAAGGAAAGGTTTAGAGGTCAAGTTTGAGGATGTGAAAACGAAAGGGATATACATGGATTTACTGGGTGATGGGTTGGTGAGGCCAGCGTCAGAGAAGGTGTGGGAAAGGGTTTTTGAAGGTATTGATGTGGGAAAGGTATGGGCAAATTTGGGTGTGAAATATAATAGCGTAGAATGTGAGCACAATGATTTTAAGATTAGGCACAATAGGGTTTACACAAATGTTGTATTGCACCAAATGGATAGGAATGTAGGTAGGGTATGTGATGTATGTAAAGGGAGGGATGAAAATTTTGACCACTTTTTTGTTGAATGTCCAAGTTTGTCTGTCTTATTTGTGAAAGTAAAGGGGTTGTTAAGTGTACACTGTGGGGTTACCGTCATGAATGAGATTGAATGGAAGGAATTGTTATTGTTTGGGGTGGTGGGAAAAAAGAAAGAAGTGAACGTAGATTTGGTTAATTTTTTGTTGAGTCACGTAAGGTATGCAATTGTATGTAGGAGGAATGTAGCACATTATGAGGGGAAAGTTACCAGGGTGTGGGAGTTGTTTGTGTCACTATTTAAAAAGGATGTTAGGTTAGTGCACACACTGGGGAAAGCAGATTTTGGTAAACACTTTGTCAATAATAGCACTTTGGTGACTATTACAGGATCAGGGATGTTAGGTTTTAATATAGAGGATTAGTATCTGTGTTTGGTTTTGAGTCAGTGTTTATGTTTGTTTTATGTTTTTTCTGATTTGACCAAGGGCTGCCAGGCATAGATAAGACCTGGTATGCTACTTGGTCTTTTTTGTTCTCGTCTTTTGTCTATTCTATGTCTGTCCCACATTCTGTGTTGTGCTGTCTGTCATGTCTCACTGTGTTATTTACGTATCGTATCTGTATGTGTTTTGTGAATAATGTAAATAACCAACTGAACAAATTATCTGTGAAATGTATTTTTGATAATAAAAGATAAAAAATAAAAAAAATACGCCCGATCTTGTCCGACCTCGGAAGCTAAGCAGGGTTGGGCCGTGTTAGTACCTGGATGGGAGACCGCCTGGGAATACACGGGGCTGTAAGCTTTTCGTTCTTCCGCGTTACCGAGGAGAGGCGCGTGCAGCGGCCGAGGAGAGTGCACCCTTTCCGGATAGACATTTATGCATGCTCTCGGGGTTTGAAACATAACTTCCCGGGGTGCCAGTGGGTTGGTTGATGGCTCAAAATGACCGTATAGCGATGGTGGAGTTAGCAAAGTAGTATTGTGTTTTTACCACCTTCCTAGACGGTGTTATTCACGGACAAATACGGTGCCCGGGGCACACTCTTTGCGGGTTAATAACGTCGCTTTACCGGGGCTTACAGTGAAAATTCAAATGTGTCCGGACAGGGGAGAGGGGCGGGATCGTAAATCACTTTGAATGGAGTCGATTGGAGACCCCCATCGATGTCGACACTGCTTGGAGTGAATTTAAGCATTTGACGCATGTTGAACTCCCTGTTCATTGAGTTAGAGTTAGTTCATTGAGTTAGTTAATTAGTTGGTTAGTTAGTTAGTTAGTTAGTTAGTTGGTTCTACAGCTGCACAACAGCGGAGAGAAATGCGCTACAGAGAGTCGTGAGAACAGCACAGAAGATCACCGGCGCCCCCCTCCCCTCTCTGGAAGAGCTGTACAACACACACTGTCTCAGGAAGGCCTCCAAGATCTCCAGGGACCCGACCCACCCTGGGCACGTACACTTTATCAGGCTGCCCTCGAAAAGGAGGTACAGGACCCCGGCCGCTAAGACAAACAGACTGAAGAACTGCTTCTGAACACAGCAAAGGCCTAAGTTCTGGGCCCAGGACAGTCCGGACGGATTGTATGGCAGCTAGTGCTGAGGCACAAACATGTACATTTCAAGCCTGCAAACTGTGACACTTTAAATAACGTGAAAAAATACTATTGTGCAATATGACAACCCTAGTTGACTATCTGTGCAGTATAGTACAGTGGATTGTGTACATAGCCTTTATTTATGTAAACCAGCTCCTTACCTTCTTGTGATTTTATTCTTTTTCTAAAAGTTTTTTTTTTTTAAGTGTAGTGTTCTTTCCTAACACCAGGGGAGCCACCCCTCTTAAATTTCGTTGTTTGGTACCTGTACTGTAGCAATGACAATAAAGTCCATTCATTCATTCATTCATTCATTCATTAATGAGATTTCATGCATTTCAAGTGGCATATTTGTAATCATGACGATGTAGTCATGTCTAAGAATGCATTTCACCATGTTAATGTTAATTATTGTTAATTCCCAGTATAGTGAAAATACCACCGCTCATCCGTGATCAGACTTAGCTGGGGTGCTGCAGCTGAAGAGTATCAAATAGAGTGCAAGAAAGCAGCATCTGCACACTCAAATATGTGCAAAAAACGATGTTTATTGCAAGCTTTCGGTCCCCAGGCTATCGGACAATGTAAACAAAAGCTGTATGACAAGTTTGTATGACGCAGTTTGACGAGGCTGAAAGCGCACAGGGTTGCCAGATGGGATTGACAATTTACAGCCTAAACTTTCTATAACCTCAAAATCAAGTAGCCCATTCGGCGGTAACCCGCCCCATCTGGCAACCCTGGACGCAACTCTGCAACCCTGGACGCGAAATGCATTTTGGGAAATAGGAGCCGAGCTAGTGTCCATCATAACTGACTTCAATTTTACTGGAAATAACTGCTCGCCTACTAAATTTCTCGCATACTCAAATCTCGCATACTGTACAGTTCGAACGTACTACATACTCAAAATCTACGTCATATCTAGTATGAGTAGTATGCTAGTACGCTATTCCGAACACAGCCACAGAGTCACCATCTGAGGATCTGAGAGAGAGAGAGAGAGGGAGGGAGGGAGAGGGAGAGGGAGAGAGGGAGAGGGGGAGTGTGTGTGTGTGTGTCTCACCAGGCTCTTTGAACCAGTGTGACTGTGGGGGCACCAGGTGTGTGTGTGTGTGTGTGTGTGTGTACATATATATACTGTATGTGTGTGTGTGTGTGTGTATGTGTGTGTGTGTGTCTCACCAGGCTCTTTGAACCAGTGTGTGGGCGGGGGCACCAGGACGCAGCGCCACCAGAGGCCCAGCGTGCCGTTGAGCCTGAACATGGTGTCGCTGTAGCTGCGCTCATCACCGTCCCCGTGCAGGAACTCCTCACGCAGCTCAGACACGTTCTGATTGGCCGCCGCCGCCGCCTCCTGCCCGGCCCCCGGGTGGGCGGAGCTACGGTACTGGTACCAGTGCTGTGTTCCCACGGCAACCGACAGGTACACGGCCGCCAGGAGGCTCAGGACGGAGCCGATGACCAGCGCCGTGGCGTAGCGGTTGTCCACCATGGCAGCTCAACACCGGGCGACAGCAGGGTTCCCACTCCTTCTGAAACATCAAATACATTCAAGCACCTTTCAAGGACTTTCAGTGACTTTCAAGGACTTTCAGCGACTTTAAAGGACTTTAAAGACTCAATTCCCTCAAATTCAAGGACCCAACACGGCCTAGTTTGAGACAGAACTAGTTGACGGTTGTCCACCATGGAGGTTTACACTGCAAAACGTCAGCTATCAAAAACAAGAACAAAAGCAATAAACTGGGGTAAATGTTTCTTAAAATTAGCAGAATGATCTGACAGAACGGCAACATTCCACTGATCTGGGAGAACAGCAACATTCCACTGATCTGGGAGAACAGCAACATTCCACTGATCTGACAGAACAGCAACATTCCACTGATCTGACAGAACAGCAACATTCCACTGATCTGACAGAACAGCAACATTCCACTGATCTGACAGAACAGCAACATTCCACTGATCTGGCAGAACAGCAACATTCCACTGATCTGACAGAACAGCAACATTCCACTGATCTGACAGAACAGCAACATTCCACTGATCTGGGAGAACAGCAACATTCCACTGATCTGGGAGAACAGCAACATTCCACTGATCTGACAGAACAGCAACATTCCACTGATCTGGGAGAACAGCAACATTCCACTGATCTGACAGAACAGCAACATTCCACTTGCCAAGATCTTCATAAAAACAAGTAGAATATATCTTAAATAAACAAGCAGCATATATACAAAAAAACAAGCATATTGGCCTTGATCTAAGATATTTCAGCTTACTTTGATTTACTTTTTGCAGTGCACCGGGCGGTCTGTCTGGCTGTGGGCTGGTCTGTGTGTATGAAAGAGTGTGTGTGTGTGTGTGTGTGTATGAAAGAGTGTGTGTGTGTATGAGAGAATGTGTGTGTATGAGAGAGTGTGTGTGTATGAGAGAGTGTGTATGTATGAGAGAGTGTGTGTGTATGAGAGAGTGTGTGTGTGTATGAGAGAGTGTGTGTGTATAAGAGTGTGTGTGTGTATGAGAGAGTGTGTGTGTGTGTATAAGAGTGTGTGTGTGTGTATGAGAGAGTCTGTGTGTGTGTGTGTATGAGAGAGTGTGTGTGTATGAGAGAGTGTGCGTGTGTATGAGAGAGTGTGTGTGTGTGTGTGTGTGTGAGAGAGTGTGTGTGTGTGTGTGTATGAGAGAGTGTGTGTGTGTATGAGAGTGTGTGTGTGTGTATGAGAGTGTGTGTGTGTATGAGAGAATGTGTGTGTGTATGAGAGAGTGTGTGTGTATGAGAGTGTGTGTGTGTATGAGAGAGTGTGTGTGTGTATGAGAGAATGTGTGTGTGTATGAGAGAGTGTGTGTGTGTATGAGAGAGTGTGTGTGTGTGTATGAGAGAGTGTGTGTGTGTATGAGAGAATGTGTGTGTATGAGAGAGTGTGTGTGTGTGTGTATGAGAGAGTGTGTGTGTATGAGAGAGTGTGTGTGTGTGTGTATGAGAGAGTGTGTGTGTGTATGAGAGAATGTGTGTGTATGAGAGAGTGTGTGTGTGTGTATGAGAGAGAGTGTGTGTGTGTATGAGAGAATGTGTGTGTATGAGAGAGTGTGTATATAATATATAGTGTGTGTTGTTATGAACAGAGATATATATACATATATAATATCTGTGTGTAGTTATGAACAGAGATATCTATACGCAGGGCTGCCAAGTTTCACCAAAAGTTTGGAGTGAGATTTGGAGGTGGAGCGACCCAAAACTGCGCACGTTTTGGCAGCAGCGGCCCCTCTCTCCCACCCAATTATTTGTGCTAGTTTCCTGCTGCAATTGTACATGTTGTTCATAATAAACCAGCACAAGAAATTAAAATAATGAACATTTTATAAAACAAGACAAAATATGAAATCTTAATAAACAGCCTACAGACTCTAAAAGAAAATTGGGCCCCATCAACAGGATGGGGTCAGCAGCAGAAAGACCCTTGGTCATCATCTTATATACAGTGCTTTGCTCATAGATGGCTATCATGTTATACAGTAGGCTACATACCAGGGTTTTTCCTGGGTCAGAATGAGGGCTTGACGGTTGATCTTGTGCGCGCGCAGCGCTCCCAATTTTTGGGGGAGGGACCCCCAATTGTTTTATTTGTAAAACAGTTACCAAAACTGAGTATTTACTAGCTAATTGGCAAAAGATTGGCGTGGTGCATTGCGGCGATTGCGTGAGACTTGGCAGCTCTGCTATACGTATATAATATATGTGTGTTGTTATGAACAGAGATATCTATACGTATCTATGGTGATGAAGGCTAGCTAAAGCTAACTCGACTGCCATGCTAACGCAACAGCTCATTTTCTTGCATTAAATCTTAAATTGAGACTAAATAGGATCCACCCCATGTTAAACACCATCTAACCCTAACCCACCCCATGTTAAACACCATCTAACCCTAACCCACCCCATGTTAAACACCATCTAACCCTAACCCACCCCATGTTAAACACCATCTAACCCTAACCCATGTTAAACACCATCTAACCCTAACCCACCCCATGTTAAACACCATCTAACCCTAACCCACCCCATGTTAAACCCCATCTAACCCTAACCCACCCCATGTTAAACACCATCTCTGTGGAAAGGACAACACGTGTTTCAGTTGGATTACGACAATAATCTGGAAAACCTTTCCACTTACTTTTTAGCACTCCTTTCCGGGTAGTTAGTGGGCGTGGCTTTGACGTCACGATGACAGGAAACGTAGTCAGGTATGGGAATTGTAGTTCTTAATCACAGTGGTAAATCACAAGTAACGCTTTGAAGGTGATCACTAATGATTAATCAAAATAGATTATACTTAAAGTTTTAAAACACTGTGTGATTTAATCAACTGGTTTCACAAATCAAAAAAGTACATGTATACATGCATTGACTAGAACAAAAAGTACAGCATATGTAATCACCAATAATATCATATGCATATTATGTGCATGATTCCTGATGGACAACGAAGTAAACCATTCCTGAAAAGACAAGAGGCACAAAACAATATTCTGCACAGAAATAAACGAACACTTTGAAAAATCAACAGTTCTTCATGAGCGGCCTAACCCTAACCTAGAGGGCAGTCTCCTCATACTAACTGTACTGTGTTATATTCCGGCCGCTAGAGGGCAGCCTCCTCATACTAACTGTACTGTGTTATATTCCGCTAGGGGGCAGTCTCCTCATACTAACTGTACTGTGTTATATTCCGCTAGGGGGCAGTCTCCTCATACTAACTGTACTGTGTTATATTCCGCTAGGGGGCAGTCTCCTCATACTAACTGTACTGTGTTATATTCCGCTAGGGGGCAGTCTCCTCATACTAACTGTACTGTGTTATATTCCGGCCGCTAGAGGACAGTCTCCTCATACTAACTGTACTGTGTTATATTCCGCTAGGGGGCAGTCTCCTCATACTAACTGTACTGTGTTATATTCCGGCCGCTAGAGGACAGTCTCCTCATACTAACTGTACTGTGTTATATTCCGCTAGGGGGCAGTCTCCTCATACTAACTGTACTGTGTTCTGGCCGCTAGAGGGCAGTCTCCTCATACTAACTGTACTGTGTTATATTCCGGCCGCTAGAGGACAGTCTCCTCATACTAACTGTACTGTGTTATATTCCGCTAGGGGGCAGTCTCCTCATACTAACTGTACTGTGTTATATTCCGCTAGAGGGCAGTCTCCTCATACTAACTGTACTGTGTTATATTCCGCTAGGGGGCAGTCTCCTCATACTAACTGTACTGTGTTATATTCCGCTAGGGGGCAGTCTCCTCATACTAACTGTACTGTGTTATATTCCGCTAGGGGGCAGTCTCCTCATACTAACTGTACTGTGTTCTGGCCGCTAGAGGGCAGTCTCCTCATACTAACTGTACTGTGTTATATTCCGCTAGGGGGCAGTCTCCTCATACTAACTGTACTGTGTTATATTCCGCTAGAGGGCAGTCTCCTCATACTAACTGTACTGTGTTATATTCCGCTAGGGGGCAGTCTCCTCATACTAACTGTACTGTGTTATATTCCGCTAGGGGGCAGTCTCCTCATACTAACTGTACTGTGTTATATTCCGCTAGGGGGCAGTCTCCTCATACTAACTGTACTGTGTTATATTCCGCTAGGGGGCAGTCTCCTCATACTAACTGTACTGTGTTATATTCCGCTAGGGGGCAGTCTCCTCATACTAACTGTACTGTGTTATTTTCCGCTAGGGGGCAGTCTCCTCATACTAACTGTACTGTGTTATATTCCGCTAGGGGGCAGTCTCCTCATACTAACTGTACTGTGTTATATTCCGCTAGGGGGCAGTCTCCTCATACTAACTGTACTGTGTTATATTCCGCTAGGGGGCAGTCTCCTCATACTAACTGTACTGTGTTATATTCCGCTAGGGGGCAGTCTCCTCATACTAACTGTACTGTGTTATATTCCGCTAGGGGGCAGTCTCCTCATACTAACTGTACTGTGTTATATTCCGCTAGGGGGCAGTCTCCTCATACTAACTGTACTGTGTTATATTCCGCTAGAGGGCAGTCTCCTCATACTAACTGTACTGTGTTATATTCCGCTAGGGGGCAGTCTCCTCATACTAACTGTACTGTGTTCTGGCCGCTAGAGGGCAGTCTCCTCATACTAACTGTACTGTGTTATATTCCGCTAGAGGGCAGTCTCCTCATACTAACTGTACTGTGTTATATTCCGCTAGGGGGCAGTCTCCTCATACTAACTGTACTGTGTTCTGGCCGCTAGAGGGCAGCCTCCTCATACTAACTGTACTGTGTTATATTCCGCTAGAGGGCAGCCTCCTCATACTAACTGTACTGTGTTATATTCCGCTAGGGGGCAGTCTCCTCATACTAACTGTACTGTGTTATATTCCGCTAGGGGGCAGTCTCCTCATACTAACTGTACTGTGTTATATTCCGCTAGGGGGCAGTCTCCTCATACTAACTGTACTGTGTTATATTCCGCTAGGGGGCAGTCTCCTCATACTAACTGTACTGTGTTATATTCCGCTAGAGGACAGTCTCCTCATACTAACTGTACTGTGTTATATTCCGCTAGGGGGCAGTCTCCTCATACTAACTGTACTGTGTTATATTCCGCTAGAGGGCAGTCTCCTCATACTAACTGTACTGTGTTATTTTCCGCTAGGGGGCAGTCTCCTCATACTCATATATCTCAGTGAAGGTAGGACTCTTTTGGTTTGGAGGCGGAACGATAGCCGTCAGTGTTGGAGCAAGGGGGACGCGTTTGGGAGGGGGACGCGTTTGGGAGGGGGACGCGTTTGGGGACGGACAAGGCTTGTTGTTAAGAGACGTTGCTAAGGGAAGTGGATGTATTCAATGTACAAAGACGATATGAAAAGTCAAATACATCCTAGCTGTCAATAATATTTTCGCTTGAGTAGGATTTATGTTCACGTACGAACAGTTTGGATAAAGCGATGTTTCGCTTGAATTTAGGTCATGCGCATTGGCTAAAGGGATCTGTCAGACACGTAACCATAGCGACGACAAAACGTAAAGATGTTTACGTGTTAGATAGATAGATAGATAGACTTTATTTGTCATTGCTACAGTACAGGTACCAAACAACGAAATTTAGGAGGGGAGGCTCCCCTGGTGTTTAGGAAAGGAAAAAGAAACACTTTTTAGAAAAAGCATAGATGCATAAAATCACAAGAGGGTAAGGAGCTGGTTAACATCAATAGAGGCTATGTACACAATCCACTGTACTATACTGCACAGATAGTCAACTAGGGTTGTCATATTTCACAAGAAAGTATTTTTTCACATTATTTTAAAGTGTCACAGTTTGCAGGCTTGAAAATGTACATGTTTGTGCCTCAGCACTAGCTGCCATACAATCCGTCCGGGCCAGAACTTAGGCCTTTTCTGTGTTCAGGGCCTTGACGGCCCTGTGGTAGAAGCTGTCCTTTAGTCTGTTTGTCTTAGCGGCAGGGGTCCTGTACCTCCTAGTACCTCCTGTTACGTCACTTACTTAATCTAACACTTTTATTGTAATTAAACGGTGAACGAAATCAGTGTAGCTGTTTCTTGTCTTTATGAATGAGTTAACATTATTTATTAAAAATCCTTGAAATGACTGAGATCAAAACTAACAATGTACATTGAATGAACAACCCTTTGTGACTGCGCTTACGTCATCTGATACCCTGCAGTACTGACTTATAACCACATGAGGGCGCCATCATCACGGCCACATAGCAGGCCTCTCTTCAATATTCGACTGAATTAAAAGAATGAGTGAGTGTTGACATGCACTCCTCAATATGTAAATCATTAGTAATTTGTAAATCCCACACAGTTGGTTTTCTAGCTAGCCAGCTAGATATTTAACACGATACAGCCGCACCTTTTAATTGAGAAGTTAAATGGGCTTAATATCCTCCACCCCCTCATTATAAAATGGTATCACTCCTTTTTAACTAACCGCACACAGCGGGTCAGTGTTAATGGCACTCTTTCGGAACTCAGAACCATAAGCACTGGTGCTCCACAGGGTGTAGTCAGTTCCCCTGTGCTCTTTACTTTATACACAAACGAGTGCAGAAGCACCTACCCTAGCAATCGCATTATTACATTTTCGGATGACACTGCCATCCTTGCTTTAATTAAAAAGGACAGTGACCTAAATGACTATTATTCTGAAATCCAGAGGGTTGTTAAATGGTGTGATGCTAACTGCCTTGTTTTAAATGTTAAGAAGACTGAGGGGATGGTGTTCGACCCCAGAGGTGTTGGGGACCACAGGCCTGTGGTCATCCACAAACAATCCATCTCGCACGTCGCCTCTTACAAGTATCTTGGGGTTTTCATTGACGAATCACTCACCTGGAGCACTCATGTAGACAGCCTTTGTAGCAGATTACAACAACGACTACACTTCCTACGCCGCCTTAGAGTTCATGGTGTTGACCAAAAATGTATGCTACTCTTCTACCAGTCTGTCTTGAGAGTCTCATCAGATACGGCATTACATCTTGGGTTGGTAACCTATCTGTACAACTAAGGTCCAAACTGGTCTGACTGATGCAGACTGCATGGAAGATCATAGGGGTGAAAGACCACTCATCCCTGCAGTCTATTTTTGAACAGGCTACTCTCAGACAGGCTAATAGAATCCTCACGAATCCCTCCCATGTCCTACATGCAGAGTATGAACTGCTGCCCTCTGGGAGGAGGTTCAGAGTCCCCCGCTCTAGATTCAACACATTTAAAAATTATTTTATTCCGGTTTCTGTTCAACTTTTAAACTGCACCAGATGAATGTGAACATATCTTGCTTATCGTTTTATTTCCACTCTTGTCTTAATCAGGGCTGCCTTCTGTCTGTGTTCGAACATTCTGTATTGTCTGTCTGTCTGTCTGTCTGTGTTTGAACATGCTGTTTTGTCTATCTGTCTGTCTGTCTGTCTGTCTGTGTTTGAACATGCTGTATTGTCTGTCTGTCTGTCTGTCTGTCTGTGTTTGAACATGCTGTATTGTCTGTCTGTCTGTCTGTGTTTGAACATGCTGTATTGTCTGTCTGTCTGTCTGTCTGTGTTTGAACATGCTGTATTGTCTGTCTGTCTGTCTGTGTTTGAACATGCTGTATTGTCTGTCTGTCTGTCTGTCTGTGTTTGAACATGCTGTATTGCCTGTCTGTCTGTCTGTGTTTGAACATGCTGTATTGTCTGTCTGTCTGTGTTTGAACATGCTGTACTGTCTGTCTGTCTGTCTGTCTGTGTTTTAACATGCTGTTTTGTCTGTCTGTCTGTCTGTGTTTGAACATGCTGTATTGTCTGTCTGTCTGTCTGTGTTTGAACATGCTGTACTGTCTGTCTGTCTGTCTGTGTTTTAACATGCTGTTTTGTCTGTCTGTCTGTCTGTCTGTGTTTGAACATGCTGTACTGTCTGTCTGTCTGTCTGTGTTTGAACATGCTGTACTGTCTGTCTGTCTGTCTGTGTTTTAACATGCTGTTTTGTCTGTCTGTCTGTCTGTCTGTGTTTGAACATGCTGTACTGTCTGTCTGTCTGTCTGTGTTTGAACATGCTGTATTGTCTGTCTGTCTGTCTGTGTTTGAACATGCTGTACTGTCTGTCTGTCTGTCTGTCTGTGTTTGAACATGCTGTTTTGTCTGTCTGTCTGTCTGTGTTTGAACATGCTGTACTGTCTGTCTGTCTGTCTGTGTTTGAACATGCTGTATTGTCTGTCTGTCTGTCTGTGTTTGAACATGCTGTACTGTCTGTCTGTCTGTGTTTGAACATGCTGTACTGTCTGTCTGTCTGTCTGTCTGTGTTTGAACATGCTGTACTGTCTGTCTGTCTGTCTGTCTGTGTTTGAACATGCTGTACTGTCTGTTGGTCTGTGTTGGCTGCTGAGGGGTGTAAGGCCAATACACATTTCCCAGTGATGGGACAATAAAGTGACTTTTGACTTTGATATCTCACTGAAGTTAGTCTTATTGTGCATGTCAACTTTTGCTTTGGTGCTGGTCGGCAGGAATGAGCCGTCAGTGTTGGAGCAAGGGGAAGGGGGACGCATTTGCGAACGCACAAGGCTTGTTGTTAAAAGACGTTGCTAAGGGAAGTGGATGTATTCAATGTACAAAGATGATATGATTCAAAGAAATACATCACATAGAACAAGATATGCCTCTCTGACATGTGTAGAGTCATCATGAGGTCACACAGGTCTCTGTTTCACAAACACTTTATTGATATTGACACAGTCATCATCATCATCATCATCATCATCATATTAAAATGAAGGACTATAGGGCTAGTTCAGGCTAGTAGACTAGTGCTGCCACTATGGCGCCTCTGTCAGAATGAGAAGGAGGAGGCAGAAGATGATACAGTTATTGTAATAATTACAACTAAAACACAGAGGCAATACAGTATCTGAACTCAAACACACAACTTGACCAACTCTTACACACATCCACTCTCTCTCCTCAGGGTCAGAGACTCTGGGTCTCAGAGTTCATCACCAGTCTGACTGATAATATAATGATTCATTGGGATTGTTTCACCATCAGTTGCATTTCTAATAAAATAATAATAAAAGGTAATAAAAGAATATACAAAAAAAATTCATGCTTCTGATTTGTCAGTCTATTGGACTTTTTCACATATTTCACAATGAGCAAATAACCAACTGGCTGTCATCAACTGCTGCAGACAGGATCTGAGGCAGGAGTATAAACCTACACTGACACAGTCCTGAAGACTTTCCAGTCAGAGACTCCATCTCACAGGACCTGTGCTGCTGCCCTCTAGTGGTCAGAGTGGGACTGACACTACACACAGAGGACACATGGCTACGTAATACAGCATCACAGCTCAAATACCCAATGTGACTGACTCTTATGTACATACACTGCTGCCCTCTAGTGGTCAGAGTGGGACTGATGTAACCAGCAGGGCTCAAACTGGGGAACTCTCCCCTGGATGACCCAGGGTGTATGAAGTGTATGAAGCTTGATGTGTGTAAAACTACATCATGACATCATGTTATGATCCATCATGTTTCAGCCTGAGGTGTTCAGTGTGATCTCTTCTGTAAGTAATTACAGAAAAAGTAAATGACATTTCTGTCATGGCTTCCGCATTTTGGCCAACGAGAGAGTCGTAATCATGTGCTACCAAGCGGACCAATCACAGAGCTTACTGTTGCGTAGGCACTGCCGCATACGCGAATTTGCGAAACCTAGGATGGTAGGGGAAGGCAGGGCAATACCGCTACCTGATTGGTTGGCGAAGCACTCGTGAAGAGCCCCCTCATTGGCTGGCGAGTCTACCATCTCTTTGCTATAAGACTCTTTGCTATAAGCTAGCAATATTGGGCTAACGGCGTGTGAACGGGTTGAAATGCGTGTGTCTCACGCCCAGAGAAGTTAGAAGTCATACGGAAACATGTTTATTGACTGGGCAGCACAGTGTAAACACAGAGTTCAAGTTTAAACAACTCCGTAGCCTACGCCGTCGATTTTACGCAGAAGCATAAACTGGGCTTTAGACTAGTTTACACAGGGTCACTGAGCCATCGTACCAAAGCCCAAACCCTGGGTAGAGGGGCTCAGTGAATGTGGAGTGGAATGTGTGCAGGAGGGTCAGTGTGTCAGAGGAGACGCTGTAGAAGGACAGAGTGCCGGCCGGCCAGTCCAGATACACTCCTACTCTGCTGGAGCCAGAGGAGGGGACAGGTATGTCAGTTCTCTTATTATTGTGACAGGCAGTGTAACTGTCATACCTGTCAGAGCAGAACAGACTCCAGGACTTGTCATTGTGTCCCAACCCACAGTCATCACCCCGTCCTCTCCTGCTGATTCCTTTATATGTCACTCCTATAGCAGCCTCTCCCCCCCTCTCTACCTCCCAGTAGCAGCACCCAGTCAGACCCTCTCTACACAGCACCTGTGGACAGTGCTTAAACCTCTCTGGGTGATCAGGATACGGCTGCTTCTCTCTCCCCAGTGTCACCTTCCTGTTCTCCTCAGACAGAGAGAGGTCTCTGTTCGCTGTGTTTGGGTCCAGTGTGAGCTCACAGGCATCTGAATGAGAGGGACAAAATAATCATCAAGTCAATACAACTGGATAAATTACAATATTCACAATGAGATCTTGTCAAGAGTTTGAGTTCATTGAGAGCTTGTCAACAGTGGCACGCGACAGCTTAAACAGTGGCACGCGCAGGGGCGCCGCTAGGGGGGTGGTAAGTTAGGACGATTCTAAGGGCCCAGCACTGACAGGGGCCCAAGAGAATCTTTTTTGGAATTAATATTATCATAAGGAAGTTAATGTAGCCGACTGTGTGTATTAAAAAAAGTCACAAAAGAAACAAACTGGAGTTTTGTTTCTTTGTTTGACAAAATTAAGCCTTATTATTTACCCCCCTCTTTATTGCATGGTTCAGTCCACCGCGACTTTCCGCGAGATTCCGCGAGATTTCGCGAGATTCCGCGAGCCTCGATTCTGCGAGATTCCGCGAGATTCCGCGAGATTCCGCGAGCCGCCTAGAGGAACGTTACCGCTATTCTGACAAGGAGAGAGACGATGTCGGCAAAGTCAAAGTCAGGCTCTCAAAAGAGAAAAGAAAAAAGAAAGAACGAGGAGACTGAGAAAAAAGGACGACAACTAGTCACAACGTTTTTTAAAAAGAAAGGTATTTATTCACAGACCTTCTTTGGGGGCCCATAACATGTCACTTAGTCAACGTTGTGTGGTTTAGCACTAGCTAATCACTGTGTAGATGATCTAGTTAGCTAGCTCACTAGCTAATTAACATTAACTTCAAGTAAAGTTAACTTACAGTACACTCCCGCCGACGAGTATATTTTCCCGTAAATGTCACGTATTTTTAACCTATTATTAGGGATG
Source organism: Nansenia antarctica (assembly GCF_963989245.1). Classification (NCBI taxonomy): domain Eukaryota; kingdom Metazoa; phylum Chordata; class Actinopteri; order Argentiniformes; family Microstomatidae; genus Nansenia; species Nansenia antarctica. The sequence goes on along the minus strand of NC_137679.1, from coordinate 46,761,729 downwards.
TCCCGATCCGATACTGATAGACTACCATGTTACACTACCATGTTACACTACCATGTTACACTACCATGTTACACTACCATGCTACACTACCATGTTACACTACCATGTTACACTACCATGCTACATTACCATGTTACACTACCATGCTACACTACCATGCTACACTACCATGCTACATTACCATGCTACACTACCATGCTACACTACCATGCTACACTACCATGCTACACTACCATGCTACACTACCATGTTACACTACCATGCTACATTACCATGCTACACTACCATGCTACACTACCATGCTACACTACCATGTTACACTACCATGCTACACTACCATGTTACACTACCATGCTACACTACCATGTTACATTACCATGTTACACTACCATGCTACACTACCATGTTACACTACCATGCTACACTACCATGTTACATTACCATGTTACACTACCATGTTACACTACCATGTTACACTACCATGCTACACTACCATGCTACACTACCATGTTACATTACCATGCTACACTACCATGTTACACTACCATGTTACATTACCATGTTACACTACCATGCTACACTACCATGTTACACTACCATGCTACACTACCATGCTACACTACCATGCTACATTACCATGCTACACTACCATGCTACACTACCATGCTACACTACCATGTTACACTACCATGTTACACTACCATGTTACATTACCATGTTACACTACCATGCTACACTACCATGCTACACTACCATGCTACACTACCATGTTACACTACCATGCTACACTACCATGTTACACTACCATGCTACACTACCATGTTACACTACCATGCTACACTACCATGTTACACTACCATGCTACACTACCATGTTACACTACCATGCTACACTACCATGTTACACTACCATGCTACACTACCATGTTACATTACCATGTTACACTACCATGCTACACTACCATGCTACACTACCATGCTACACTACCATGCTACATTACCATGTTACACTACCATGTTACATTACCATGTTACACTACCATGTTACACTACCATGTTACATTACCATGCTACACTACCATGTTACACTACCATGTTACACTACCATGTTACACTACCATGTTACACTACCATGCTACACTACCATGTTACACTACCATGTTACACTACCATGTTACACTACCATGTTACACTACCATGCTACACTACCATGTTACATTACCATGCTACACTACCATGTTACACTACCATGCTACACTACCATGCTACACTACCATGCTACATTACCATGCTACACTACCATGCTACACTACCATGTTACACTACCATGCTACATTACCATGCTACACTACCATGCTACACTACCATGTTACATTACCATGCTACACTACCATGTTACACTACCATGCTACACTACCATGTTACACTACCATGCTACACTACCATGCTACACTACCATGCTACACTACCATGTTACACTACCATGCTACACTACCATGCTACACTACCATGTTACACTACCATGCTACATTACCATGTTACACTACCATGCTACACTACCATGTTACACTACCATGCTACACTACCATGTTACACTACCATGCTACACTACCATGTTACACTACCATGCTACACTACCATGTTACATTACCATGCTACACTACCATGCTACATTACCATGTTACACTACCATGCTACACTACCATGTTACACTACCATGTTACACTACCATGCTACATTACCATGTTACACTACCATACTACACTACCATGCTACACTACCATGCTACATTACCATGCTACACTACCATGCTACACTACCATGTTACACTACCATGCTACATTACCATGTTACACTACCATGCTACATTACCATGTTACACTACCATGCTACACTACCATGTTATACTACCATGTTACATTACCATGTTACACTACCATGCTACACTACCATGCTACACTACCATGTTACACTACCATGCTACATTACCATGCTACACTACCATGTTACACTACCATGTTACACTACCATGTTACACTACCATGCTACATTACCATGCTACACTACCATGCTACACTACCATGCTACACTACCATGCTACACTACCATGCTACACTACCATGTTACACTACCATGCTACACTACCATGTTACACTACCATGCTACACTACCATGTTACACTACCATGTTACACTACCATGTTACACTACCATGCTACACTACCATGTCACACTACCATGTTACACTACCATGCTACACTACCATGCTACACTACCATGTTACACTACCATGCTACATTACCATGCTACACTACCATGCTACACTACCATGCTACACTACCATGCTACACTACCATGCTACACTACCATGTTACACTACCATGCTACACTACCATGTCACACTACCATGCTACACTACCATGTTACACTACCATGTTACACTACCATGCTACATTACCATGTTACACTACCATGCTACACTACCATGCTACACTACCATGCTACACTACCATGTTACACTACCATGTTACACTACCATGCTACACTACCATGCTACACTACCATGCTACACTACCATGTTACACTACCATGCTACACTACCATGCTACACTACCATGCTACACTACCATGTTACACTACCATGCTACACTACCATGTTACATTACCATGCTACACTACCATGTTATACTACCATGCTACATTATGTAACAGGATCAGCAGGACTCCTTCCCTCAACCCACCTCCCAGTTGAAGGAGAAGGAGGTGAGCAGTGGGAGTTTCGGGTTAACAAACAGATTTTGAATATTTTAATGCATTACTATGCAAGCATTGAATACAAATTTAGCTAATATTCATATTTAGTTAATAGTTCTTCCAGTAATTGCAATAACATTGACCACTAGCATGTTAAAATAAGATTGTTAGCTAGCTAGATAACATTTAAGTTAGCTAATCTGGTGTAATGTATGTATTACTATGTTAATACTATTATAGGACATATTATGAATTATGTACCTATGGATACTCCATGCCAGGGCCCACTTCAAGCAAGGCAGCCAGAGAGGAGAGCAGAGGCCAAGAGGCAGAAGAAGAAGCAAAGGACAATGGCAGCAGCACAGATGAGAAGGAGGAAGCAGCTATGGAGAGTCAAAGCCTGTCACGCCACACCAAGGGACACCAAGGGACAGTGACTTTTGGGGACTTGTCAGCAGAGAGAAGTTTCCTCTTCTCACTGCATGTGCACTAAGAGTGAGTGCCTACTTTGGATCCACATATCTCTGTGAAATGTCATTTTCACAGATGAAAATAATCAAATCAAAGTACAGGAGCCGCCTTACTGACAGACACCTCACAGACTGTCTCAGACTGGCAGTCAGTAGCTGTGAGCCAAACTACAAAGCACTTGTAGACAGTATCCAGTCACAACCATCACACTGACTTGAGTGAGTAACATGACTGTTTCGATGTGAAAAGTGATGCTGCATAAGATGACTGCACTTAGCACTGACTGAGACACAAGTACACATTACAGTTCTACTTTATAAAATGCTATAATTGTAAATATGTTTGTCAATGTTAATAATATGAGAAAGTACACATTAGTTTTACTTTTGTTTTGATGTGAAAAGTGATGCTGCATAAGATGACTGCACTTAGCACTGACTGAGAAAGTACACATTACAGTTCTACTTTATAAAATGCTAATTGTAAATATGTTTGTCAATGTTAATAAGTAAGAATAATAATTAAGTCAGTCAAGTGACCACCTGATAGATGGTATTGCCGATATTAATATTTGGATGACACAAAACTTTCTCCAACTCAATCAAGAAAAAACAGAGGTATTGATCATTGGCGAGAAAACTGGGAGAGAGAAATTATCCGCACACTTGAAAACACTAGCTCTTAACACTAAGTGTCAGGCCAGGAATCTTGGTGTCATAATTGACCCAGATCTAAATTTTGAAACTCATATTAATAACACTATTAAAACATCCTTCTACCATCTAAGAAACATCACTAAGGTACAATCATTTCTCTCCCAGGCAGACACTGAAAAATTAATGCATGCGTTTGTTACTAGTAGGCTAGATTACTGTAATGCTCTCCTGACAGGTCTCCCCAAAAAAATGATAAATAGACTACAAATGGTTCAAAATGCTGCTGCTCGTGTCCTTACTAGGACCAAACGAAGAGCGCACATCACACCTGTCTTGAGATCACTACACTGGCTCCCTGTCAGTCATAGAATAGACTTTAAGATCCTTTTACTAGTTTATAAATCACTCCACTGTGATGCACCCAATTACATGGTGGACATGCTCATAAGATACACACCAGCTAGACCCCTATGGTCTAGTGGCACGGAACTTTTAATAGTGCCAGAGGCTAGGACAAAGAGATTTGGAGGATCAGCTTTTAGCATATATGCTCCTAGATTGTGGAACACCCTACCTGAGGGCCTGAGGTTGTCTAAAACTCAGGACATTTTTAAGCGTGACCTCAAAACCTACTTATTCAATGTCGCCTTTTGAGACATTGGACATTATAGAACTAGGATCACTAGGCCATTACACCATACTCGTGTTTTGAGATTTGTGTTGACAGGAAAATGGACCCGGGTGCTGATGAGGCACTGTCAGCTCCAAATAGCACCTAGAGCAGTACTGGAACCGGTACAAGGGTGTACCAGGACCACCATCAGGTTGTATTGCTGTCATCTTTATTGTCTGTATTGTGTTGTTGCATCATAACTGTGCTTAAGATTCTCTTTTGGCAGGACCTGTGACCATACTGGATGCAGAACGATGCAAATACAACACTACATTTATGGACAGTGTGTACGCCGATAATATGCAAGGAATTTTTCCTGGATACATGGTGTACAGGTTTTTGCCCTTGCTTGCTTGCTTTGTGCCGGTGGTCCTGGCCTCCCCTGGGGGACCGCTGGGTACTGGTAAGCAAACTGGCTAGTAGTCGCTCTATTGGTAGAGGGCTGCAAGGGAATTTTTCCTGGCTACATAGTATACAGGTTTTTACTTTTGCCTGCTCGCGGCTCTGTCAGTATTGATTGATTGACTGATTGACTGAACATTTTCATTGTGTGAAGCGCATTGAGTTGCATCTTGTAAGAAATGCGCTATACAAATAAAATTTGATTTGATTTGAAGTGTCAAAATGTCAAGAATGTCAATTTGTTAACGTTGGCTAATGTTACTATGAACAAAATGATTTTATCATACATTCCTCCATTCCATGCCTTTATTTTTTTGTGTTGTAATGAAATGACATAATCAAACTTTTAATTGAATTTCAGTTATGTACAATTCTTAAAGCAAGACAGCTGCCTGATATGCTTGATACAGTCTTTTTTTTTTTTTTGCATCAATTTTAATGTTGGACCAATGCATTGCATCTAATTAAAATACAGGCAAATAAACGTCATTAAGTTTAAAGTACTATCTTGGCTGTCTTTTTCTCTCAACGCTTCAATAGGTAGATCTTGCCTTCACCAAGGCCGAGGTCAGGGATCTTGGGCTTAAAAAGGTTGGTGACCACTGATAGACAATTTGATGGCAGCTACTAGATTGAAATCAAGTGCAATACTGAAACACAACTGTGAACAATTCAAACCTGCAAACTGCGACACTTTAAATGAATGTGCAATAACACTATGTGCAATATGACAACCCTAGGGTACATAAGGTTCAGAGATAGGAAATGTTAGAATAGGTATAGCATAGCATAGAGTACAGCACAGTGTTTTATTTGTATAGTATAGTATAGTGGATAGTGTACATAGCCTTTATTTATGTAAACCAGCTCTTTTCCCTTCTTTTTTCTTTTTTTTTTTCCTAACACCAGGGGAGCCCCCCCCCCCCAAATTTCGTTGTTTGGTACCTGTACTATAGCAATGACAATAAAGACCATTCATTCATTCATTCATTCATTCATTCATTCATTCATTCATACATACAGCGTTGGTGACTTACATTTGATCATCCAAGGTTCGAGCCTGAACTCTCCACCATGGTCCACACTATATCAACCACAGAAGAACATACAGTGGTTGGATGACACACTCACAATCATGTGGGAAATAGATACTGTGCATTAATCTCATTGATGCGTCCAGCCACATATTCAGCCTTTACCTGAGTGTCTGTAGTTTACAGAGTGGATCTTTCTGTACAGCAGAGAGCAGCGCCAGTCCTGAGTCTCCTGGGTGATTGTAGCTGAGGTCCAGCTCTCTCAGGTGGGAGGGGTTAGACCTCAGAGCTGAAGCCAGAGAAGCACAGCCTTCCTCTGCAACTCCACAGAATGACAACCTGGGGAAATAGTGTCACTCCATCTGATATCAAGAATCTGATTGTTCCTCTCTAATGTAGTACATCTTTACAGCTTTAAATCCTCAAGTAGCAGATGAAAGGCTAGACACATTGTATTTAAGTGAAGAACACCTAGTGCATCATAATGACCCAGAATACTCATGCTTCTACACCCCAAAAGACCTCACCTCAGTGTCTGTAGTTGACAGTGTGGACTCCCCAGTCCAGCAGAGAGCAGCTTCACCCCCCCGTCACGTAGATCATTATGACTGAGGTCCAGCTCTCTCAGGTGGCAGGAGTCTGAGCTGAGAGCTGAGGCCAACGCTTCACAGCATCTCTCTGTGAGGTCACATCCGTTCAGCCTGAATGAGGAATACAAATAAATACATGTAGCCAAACGATCACTGTGGTGCATCATGATAAGAATTCATCAGTGAGAGTTATATCTGTCCCCTGGGTTCTATCTGTCCCCTGGGTTCTATCTGTCCTCTGGGTTCTATCTGTCCCCTGGGTTCTATCTGTCCCCTGGGTTCTATCTGTCCCCTGGGTTCTATCTGTCCCCTGGGTTCTATCTGTCCTCTGGGTTCTATCTGTCCTCTGGGTTCTATCTGTCCCCTGGGTTCTATCTGTCCTCTGGGTTCTATCTGTCCTCTGGGTTCTATCTGTCCCCTGGGTTCTATCTGTCCCCTGGGTTCTATCTGTCCCCTGGGTTCATGTGTTGCTGTTCCTATTGGTTTGGTTTCTCAAAAACACCTTATCTGCGATAGGTAAGACAGGATCCTTCATTGATTTAAAAAAATGTGTTATAGACCACTCATATTCTGGACCTTAGATTTATTTATTCATATTTTTGGAGGGGGGAGTAGTCCTAGGTTACGGGTGCATGCACAGGATGCCGTTACAGGGTTAAATAAATAAAGGCTTCCTAAAGGGTGTGCATGCACAGGATGACAGACTGGGAGCTGACAAAAGAAAAAGGTGGATTACATAAGTGGTATGCCTAGTGCAGTCACAGCGAAGAGTAGAGGAAATTATTGGAAGATCTTGTACATTTTCTGTCTCCGTCTTTGACCTTTGCAGAGCAAGTATCATTGATAATGTTACAGGGGGTATTCCATTAAGGTCTCAAAAAGAAAACGTTTTGCGAGACTTATCAATAATAATCCTGGATTTTCCTTTAGCAACTTTGGTGGAATCCCCCCCAGACACTTAGCAATGATGTGTCTGTCAACAAGAATAGTCTTAGGCCTCACCTCAGTGTCTGTAGTTGACAGTGTGGACTCCCCAGTGCAGCAGAGAGCAGCTTCACCCCCCCGTCACGTAGATCATTATGACTGAGGTCCAGCTCTCTCAGGTGGCAGGAGTCTGAGCTGAGAGCTGAGGCCAACGCTTCACAGCATCTCTCTGTGAGGTCACATCCGTTCAGCCTGAATGAGCAATGAATACAGGTTAAGTCATTTTGAGTCAGAAAAAAATATGTGATGTGTTCTATCATTTCCAGTTGCATATCACCACACCTAATTAGGATATAATGACATTTTCATCAAAAACCCTTACATGGAATGTTTTAGGATTTTAACATTTCACTAGACCAATATGTTTTCTAGTTATTTCACTTTGTTTTAAAGGCGAAATCATAATTTCTACATAAGTTTCATCCCTTAAAAGATGGATCAAGCTTTCAGTTTGAGACTAGTGGCTAGCTCCTTCCAACTGCACCAACTGTAAACTCACTGGCCAGCTAACTTCTCATCTCTGCACAGATCAAATAAAGCTGACAAACTCATTAGCTGAACTGTGAACAGCCAGCCAGCTCTGTTTTACTTCATGTCAGACAAAAAGTCAATATTAGAGCCACGGTGTGATTATCCTGGGTACCACGGGTGGAATGCAATTTCTTCTGTTTAATCCGTAAATCATAATAAGTGATCAGCATAAAGTCACTTTGCCTCTTCCATCCATTATGTATTGTTTGCTTTGTGTACAATGATATAAATTATAAATGTTTCTTTTTCAACAAAGTATGTGAAAAGTAGGCAATCAAGGAATGTGTTGACCAAGTACACAATAGTAATATGTATTTATAATATATACATGTGCAACTCAAAAAAAAGTAATATCTTCATCAACTAACTAACTTCATCAAGCAGCCTACTCACTAAGTACTATTCTACAATGCATTTTCATAACCCTGAAATCGTCCTAGTTTAATTAGAGTAATTCTGTCCATCTACTTACAGTGCCGTCTTAGAGGCTGTGAGCACTGGCAGCAGCCTCAGAAGACCCTCCTCTGATCTGGAGTATTTCTTCAGGTCAAACACATCCAGCTCCTCTTCTGAGGTCAGCAACACAAAGACCAGAGCTGACCACTGTGTAGGTGAGAGTGAGGCTTTTGAGAGACTTCCTGAGCTCAGGTAGCTTTGGATCTCCTCCACTAGAGAATGGTCATTCATCTCATTCAGACAGTGGAACAGATTGATGCACCTCTCTGGAGAGGGATTCTCCCTGATCTTCTTCTTGATGTACTTGACTGTTTCCTCGTTGGTCTGTGAGCTGTTTCCTGTCTGTGTCAGAAGGCCTCGTAGGAGATTCTGATTGGACTCCTGTGAGAGGCCCAGGAGGAAGCGCAGGAACAGGTCCAGGTGTCCGTTCTCACTCTGTAAGGCCATGTCCACTGCACTCTTGTGTAAGTGAACCAGAGATCTTCGTGTGAGTGATGACCATAGGTTCCAGAGTGAGGATTTCAGTGGATTCTCATGGCTGTTGTTGAATTTGACGATCACAAATAAAGCAGCAAGACACTCCTGGATGCTCAGATGCACAAAGCTGAACACCCGCCTCCGACTGGTCTTCCCCTCCACCTGAAAGATCTGAGTGCATAAACCTGAGTACACTGTCGCGTCTTGGACATCAATGCCACTCTCTCTCATGTCGTCCTCATAGAAGATCAGATGTCCCTTCTGCAGCTGACGGAATGCCAACTGTCCAAGCTGAAGAACGATTTTTCCTTCTTCAGTCTTTGTTACATTCATTTTGGCAAACTGAGATTCCAGGAAGTTTGTGTACATCTCAGTCAGAGTCTTGGGCATCTCTCCTCTCACTGCTCCACGCAGCAGTCTCCCGAGAACATCAGCTGAGATCGAACAGAACATTGGATTGGAGCACATGATGTAGAGGCTCCTTGATGACTTCACATGGTTGATGATTCTTTCGGCCATGTTCTTATCACTGATTCTTTTCCTGAAGTAGTCCTCCTTCTGTTTATCATCAAACCCTCGTATCTCTGTCCTTTGGTGGATGTATTGTTGTGGTATCCGATTGGCTGCTCCAGGTCGGGAAGTTACCCAGATGAGAGCAGAGGGAAGGAGCTTTCCTGTGATGAGGTTTGTGATCAGGACATCCAAAGAGGCCGGCTCCGTCACGTCAGTCAGCTTTCTGTTATTCTCAAAGTCCAGAGGCAGTCGACTCTCGTCCAGGCCATCAAAGATGAAGAGAATTCTAAATTTCCTCCCCAGAGTTGTAATGGTTGCCATAGCAGGGAAGGATCGATGAAGCAGGTCCATCAGACTACAGTCTTTTCCTTTTATATCAGGATTCATGTCGCGAAAAGGTAGTGGAAACACGAAATGAATGTCATGATTCTGCTTTTCTTCGGCCCAGTCCAGAACATTCTTCTGCACACAGAACGTCTTTCCCACACCAGCGATGCCTAGCGTAAGCAGTTTTTTCTTACATTGCTGTTTGAACATGTCACTGGTCTTGATGGTGTTTCCTGTGACTGGGGATTTGGATTCTATCCGTCTGACCTCATGCTCACTACTGACCCCTCCCCAGGCCCCTTCGATGATGTGCTGCTCGGTGTAGATCTCGTTCAAAGAGACTGAATACCCTTCTGCTGACGTCCCATCAAATATGATGGTATACTGGTCCTTAAAAAAGGATTTAAGTTCGTCTTGGACTGCACGCTGCTCTGCGTCTGGTAAAAACAATGATAGACAGAGTTCATTCTTCTTTGTTATTATCTCTGTGCTTATCGTTATTATCTCTGTGCTTATCGGCATCATATTGATTATATATGATTACTTTTATTACAATTAAATGCATCATTACTATTGTTACTAATCAGACCAAACCATCACGACAGATGGTTTGAACAATGGAATTGGCAACAATTTGTGTGAGTGTGTGTGTGTGTGTGTGTGTATATACATCTACCCCACTCTGACAACACACAGTTGGGACTGACCTTCATGACATTGCGGTTTGTCTGCGTCTGACAGTTGCTCTGTACCTGGAAAAAAACAACAAGCCAGTTATTCTTCTGATGATTGTCATTGTCATACTTATCAACATATATCATTGTACTTCAACTGACTTTGTTCATGTAGCAGGTGGGACATTGAAAACTTTGAGTGCTATAAGTGCTATACAAATAAAAGTTATTATTATATTATTATTATTAGGACCTGGAGAGCGTATAGAAAGGTTCAGGTGGAGTGAACACAATGATCTGTCTTTTGTTCTCCTCTCCACTCTGTTGGTAAGAGAAACAATCTCAATCTCTTGCCATTTGGTCTTGTTAATAGAATAGGATTGCCCCGATGTGTTGAATTTTGGATTAAATGCTTTTATTCTTTTAATCCAGATGTGCTTGTTGTGTAGGGAGGCAGAGACAAACCGAACCAAATCCCCTGGGGGACAATACATCTGATCTAATCTAATCTTATACAACATTCAGTTTTTCTCTCTCTTCTATAACACTAGCCTAACTCTTATCACACACAGGTGAATGGAACTTACCTGGGATATGTTTCTCATATTTTCTCTTTAATGTTTCAGCCAGCTGGTTCTTCTCCATCTTCTTCAGGATCTCCAGTGTGATCTTCACAGCCCCATCATCATCATAGGTGTCCACCAGCTTATCCACAGTGTCCTGCCTGTCAGCTCCTTCCAACTGGCTCTTTGGGATGTGAAGGAAGCCTTCTGGTACATTCTGAGTCAGGCGCCATATAAACAACTTCAGATCTGCCTTGCCCAGCTCCTCCAGAGTGGCCAGCAGCAGGTCAGGGACAGGAGCCATTGTGGATCTCTGAGAATAGATGAACAAATGAGCTGTAGGTGGTGACCGTCCTACATCAAGAGAGGCAGCTAGTACACACTTCAGGATGAAGGGTAGAGAATCTGATCCTAATAGGAAATGGTGAGGGGGGGGGAGTTTCCTACTGCTACCTGTGTACAGTACTTATCAACCGCAGATCTGATAACAGTAACTACGAGGAAGGTAAATTCAACTGTACTGGACCGTCACTGTTAACATCATGATACATCATAGTTATAGTACCCTCTCTTCCTGGTTAGTTATCAACAAGAACCATACAGTTACACAACTTTTACTGCACAGTATCAAACCTCACACCACACAACACTGTTGGCCACTGGGAGCGGCTGTGGCTCAGGAGGTAGAGCTGGTGTCTAATGATCGCAAGGTCGGCGGTTTGAACCCTGGCTGGCCACATGTCGAGGTGTCCTTGGGCAAGACACTGAACCCAAAATTGCTCCCAGTGAGCGGGCCGGCGCCTTGCATGGTGAATTGCCGCCATTGGTGTGTGACTGTGTGCGTGAATCGGTGAATGAGAGGCCGTTGTATATGTAGTCCTACTGGTATATGTAGTCCTGGTATATGTAGTCCTACTGGTATATGTAGTTCTACTGGTATATGTAGTCCTACTGGTATATGTAGTCCTACTGGTATATGTAGTCCTACTGGTATATGTAGTCCTACTGTAGTCCTACTGGTATGTGTAGTCCTGGTATATGTAGTCCTACTGGTATATGTAGTCCTACTGGTATATGTAGTCCTACTGGTATATGTAGTTCTACTGGTATATGTAGTCCTACTGGTATATGTAGTTCTACTGGTATATGTAGTTCTACTGGTATATGTAGTCCTACTGGTATATGTAGTTCTACTGGTATATGTAGTTCTACTGGTATATGTAGTCCTACTGGTATATGTAGTCCTACTGGTATATGTAGTCCTACTGGTATATGTAGTCCTACTGGTATATGTAGTCCTACTGGTATATGTAGTCCTACTGGTATATGTAGTCCTGGTATATGTAGTCCTACTGTAGTCCTACTGGTATGTGTAGTCCTGGTATATGTAGTCCTACTGGTATATGTAGTCCTACTGGTATATGTAGTTCTACTGGTATATGTAGTCCTACTGGTATATGTAGTTCTACTGGTATATGTAGTTCTACTGGTATATGTAGTCCTACTGGTATATGTAGTTCTACTGGTATATGTAGTCCTACTGGTATCTGTAGTCCTACTGGTATATGTAGTCCTACTGGTATATGTAGTTCTACTGGTATATGTAGTCCTACTGGTATATGTAGTCCTACTGGTATGTGTAGTCCTGGTATGTGTAGTCCTGGTATATGTAGTTCTACTGGTATATGTAGTTCTACTGGTATATGTAGTCCTACTGGTATATGTAGTCCTACTGGTATATGTAGTTCTACTGGTATATGTAGTTCTACTGGTATATGTAGTCCTACTGGTATATGTAGTCCTACTGGTATATGTAGTCCTACTGGTATGTGTAGTCCTGGTATGTGTAGTCCTGGTATATGTAGTTCTACTGGTATATGTAGTCCTATTGGTATATGTAGTCCTACTGGTATATGTAGTCCTACTGGTATATGTAGTCCTACTGGTATATGTAGTCCTACTGGTATATGTAGTCCTACTGGTATATGTAGTTCTACTGGTATATGTAGTCCTACTGGTATATGTAGTTCTACTGGTATATGTAGTCCTACTGGTATATGTAGTCCTACTGGTATATGTAGTCCTACTGGTATGTGTAGTCCTGGTATGTGTAGTCCTGGTATATGTAGTTCTACTGGTATATGTAGTTCTACTGGTATATGTAGTCCTACTGGTATATGTAGTCCTACTGGTATATGTAGTCCTAGTATGATCTGTAGTCCTACTGGTATATGTAGTCCTACTGTAGTCCTACTGGTATCTGTAGTCCTACTGGTATATGTAGTCCTACTGGTATATGTAGTTCTACTGGTGTATGTAGTCCTACTGGTATCTGTAGTCCTACTGGTATATGTAGTCCTACTGGTATATGTAGTCCTACTGGTATATGTAGTTCTGGTATATGTAGTCCTAGTGGTATATGTAGTCCTACTGGTATATGTAGTATATACAAATATACTATTTAATATATATATATTAAATATATGCAAAATATCTACATTGGATAGATAGACAGGTACAGAAATACATGGAAAGTGAATTTCAGAACATGTACATGTTGTATTGACAGAGGAGGAGAGCTGTCTTCACATCCACTCCCTGCTATCTTACACACAGCTACATAATACACATCTGAACTCAAACACACAACTTGACCAACTCTTACACACATCCACTCTCTCTCCTCAGGGTCAGAGACTCGCTGGTTCATGAGAGAACACACTCTCTCTTCTGCTTACAGGACATGTGCTTTACCAACTGCACCACCAGCCAAAAACTAATCATGTTGCTCTAGCTTTTTGTGTTGAATCCTCTCTAGGGAGAAGTTTCTGTGAATAAACAGCAACTTACGGTTGTGATGTCTCCCACCTCAGTGCTCAGCTCTGCTCTCTGTCTCCCTCCTCACTGGTGCAGCTCTTCCCTGTATGAACTAGTTTGTCCACATCACCTCATCACCTGGGGCACTGATGCAAAAACATGTCATGAGGGCTAGTTTTACCCACATCACCTTCCTCCCTCTTCCTCACCTATGACCTCTGCACAACGTGATTGGTTAGTGGGCGGGCTTGTTATCTGTTAAAAATACATGTCTCCCTATTGTCAGGACTTTTTTTGAGGACGTTTGTTAAATTACCTGTTTTTTATAAATACCTTTTCTGTTCTACCATAATATATATATATATATATATATATATATATATATATATATATATATAAATATCTGAATGAAGCAGGCTGCCCTTTCATATTTTACTATTAGGTACTTAAATATTTTCCTTACAACTTCCTCAAATATTGGTAACTCTGTTAGCTTTTTGGCAGACGGAGGCGCTACAGCAACACATAGAATTGTTCTACATTGTGAGGCTGTAACTTTTGAACCGTTTGTCGAGACACCAAATCAACGCTGACCTGCCTCCTCAAGACAAACATATAAATAGCTGTGAAGCTGAAAGGACACGACTCCAAAATATGTTCTGCTATGACAGATGTGTAGTACCACAGTCCAACATGATCGGATGAAATATAAAAAAACATTTCTCATGAACCGCAAATCTGATTGACACGAACATGGTTAAATAGTATGTTTGTACCAGTCCCTGCAAAGTTTGCAGACAAGTTCATACTTGATCATACAAAATACACAGCTACATGCAAAGTAATATGTACCATAACTGATGACATATGGAAATAGGGCTGTGTCAGTCATTGTTAGTCTAATCAATCTCAGTGTGCTTTGAGACAGTGCCAGAACAGAGATGTGTAGTACATTTGAGGATAACCCTTGCACCCTTAATTGCTTGCGGCTATATTTCTTTATCTATTATTATGTAGGGCCTCATGTAGTTGAACCTACTAGATCACATTCATATGGCCAAAACCAGGTTGAGGCTTCCTTCACAAGCTGGTCACATACAGCTGGCTATGTTTGGGCTACATCATTCTATGAGATGACACTCTCGCATGTGAGTTCATCCTAATCATACTGGACAGTGAAAAACAATGAAAGACAGCAACTTAGGGTTGTGATCTGTCTCCCACCTCAGTGCTCAGCTCTGCTCTCTGTCTCCCTCCTCACTGATGCAGCTCTTCCCTGTATGAACTAGTTTGTGTACGAGGCCGCACAGAACAGAAAAATAAATATTCACCAACAGTTCTAACAGTTCATGTAACTGACTCGGTCAAGGCCTCCCATTGGCTGTACAAGGTGTAGTAGAGAGCTGCGTGTGTAGAGGGAGATTGCCACACCTCCCTCTCCTCTTTCCCCTGTGCCGGGCCGAGCTTGTCCTTCCTACTCTGAGTAGGTGCGTACGCCATATCAGCTAGGATAGATCCTCTGAGCTCTTGTGCTTGTTAGCAGTGTCTGCAGTAGACACAACCATAGACACACTACTCTACACAATGAATGGCACCTTTTGAGTTGACTGTAGAGACTAATGCAATGCAGTAAAAGGAATAATTTAGATCAAATGAATTACAGTAATAACAAATTACCCAAAAACTAGAACCACCATATGTAAAATCAAGGCTAGAAAGGTATGCATCAAATCAGCATAATGGTCACAAAAGGACCAAATAAAATCTGAAAGGTTCCCACTTTCTGACATCCTGATATTAAACAACAGGTAACAAACGCACACTTCAGGATGAAGAGAGAATCTGAATCCATCACACAGTATTGAGTATCTCTGCTCTGACCCTGAACCAGGAAACTCAACTATGATCAAACACAATCAGCTTCAATATCACAAAAAGTCCCATAAAACTAGAAATGTACCTGTTTGATCTGCCTGTCACTCCTCTATGCAGCCCCCCATCTCCCTCCTCCATGTGTTCAAATGGACGTCTTGGTGTTCTGCAAGTCTGGTCCTCTGATAACAGTCCTCTGTTGCTACATTGTTGCTGTAACTCTCTCACCTCACAGGGGAACTGAAACCAACAACAGGAACTCTGTGGTCAGCTACACGTGACTTGTCACTGCATCTTCAGCTCTGTGGGCAGGGTTGTGTCACGTACACAGAGTGATGGAAAACCCTGCTTCAATAGTAGTTCAGCTGCAGGACCCGGGTCTATGGATAGAGAGAGCCATATGTGATAAAGGAGGAAACTTGAAGAGAACTATATGAGAATCATTTATTTATTGGAGAGCAGGGGGGTGGACACACACACACACACACACACACACACACACTGTGACAGCCCTCTCACTCATAACCATATATGGAGGGGTTGATTAGGTGATCTGAGGCACCTGGGGAGTGGCTTACTTAAGCTGGCGGCTCACTTGATTCTCCCTCTTAAGTTGGATGTGCAACAAACACAAGGACTTAGAATATGTAGTGGAGCTTTTAAAACATCCCCAGTAGCAGCAATACAAGTTGAAGTTGGGGAACAGCCACTGTGGATACGCAGAATTAAACTTTTGTTAGCTTACTGGGTTAATCTCCAAGGTCAGAATAGTTCACATCCAACTAGGTCTATTGTACAAGATTGTTGGGAGCATAATAAGACTCATTATATGAGTTTTGGATGGATAGGGAATACAATAGCAAAAAGGTACGATTTAGATAAATTACGGTATAGTCCAGTAATCCCGCACTCAATTATTCCACCCTGGTTATATGTGAATCCATTAGTAGATTTAGATATACAACAAGAACTACGAAAGAAGTCCAAACATGCACATCCTGGGAATGTGGTACAAAACTATATTGGTCAGCACTATACAGGCAAGTTCTTAATTTTTACAGATGGCTCAAAAGACCCAGAGACAGGACGTACAGGAGCTGCAGTATTCTTCCCACAGTATAAAACAGGAATTTAAAAAAGAACCACTGATCATTTATCAGTGTACACAGTGGAGCTCCTAGCAATATTGACAGCATTAGAATGGTTGGTAGAGAATAGGGTTAGTAATGCACTCATTGCCTCTGACAGTTGGGCAGCACTGTCAAGTATCAGATCGTTGAAATCATGCAGACAGTCTATTGTTTTCAAGATCCATCATTTAATTTATGTAATATATAGTATGGATATCACTGTTTGCTTTGTTTGGGTTCCTGCTCATGTAGGGGTAGAAGGAAATGAAGATGCAGATATATTAGCTAAGCAATCAATTAAATCAGAATCAATAGAAATGGATATTCCACTTAGTAAAGCTGAGGTAAAATCAATCATTAAAATACACATGCAGGAACTATGGCAAGAAAACTGGAACAGAAATGAAACAGGAAGGCATTTGTTTAACATTCAAAAGAAAGTCGGAATAGGAAGTAGGATGGGCAGGAACCGGAAAGAAGAGACAGTGATATCCCGGCTCAGGATATTGATTGATTGATTGAAAACTTTATTAGAAGATTTGCAGAAGTAGGTACATGAAAGTACATATTACATACAAGGTCAACTAACAGGATAAAAACCCAAGAAAGCCACTGGCTTATTTCAATTGGGGTCCTTGATTCTCAATTCATCGTTACATGTAAGACCGACAAAACAAACTAGTACTATCTACAAGATAATACAGACAAATAACTATTACTATCTACAAGATAAAAAATACATCCATCATGGGAAGAACAATACAACAAAACATCAGGTATGTACAGCGGGTAGGACAGGTGGGGACATACACCACAGGTGGGGGCGGGGGACAAAACACAAAGTATGTACAGTGGGTAGTTCGGGTCTTTTAATCTGATTTTTGATTTAGAGGGTCCAGTTACGGATTGCAGCCTCCTGTAAATGTTTTTTGAGAGTGGTTTTGAAGGTGGGCAGTGTTTTGCACTCCTTTAAGATTATAGGAAGGGCGTTCCACATTTTTACTGCATAGTTTGCAAACGAGTTTAACCCCTTGTTTGTGGTGCAACGCGGTTGAACGTGGTTCGTGGAGCTTCCTCTGGTGTTGTATGTGTGGACGTTGTTCACTTTTTGGAAGTATGTTGACAGGTACTTGGGTGTCTTTGTGGTGTAGCGTATCTTGAAGACCAGGCCCAGTGCAAGCTGCTGCACTCTGTCAACCAGGGCTGGACTGGGACAAAAATTAGGCCCTGGCATTTTTGGCCCAGACAGGCCCACCCCAATCGGTCGGACCACACCCACCAGCACAAAAATACTTGCCTTATATACTCGTCTTATATACTGTGCTGTACAGTCATATGACAAACTGTAGTATTCCCCCAAACCACTACAAAGACGACTACATACAGTAAGCAATGGTACCAGTGCAAGTAGACCAGTGTACTCAGTGATCTGAGAATTTACGAACGCAGCCTTGTTGTTCTAGATTTTTTTTTCCATTATCAACCTATCATTGCGCTTTAGAGTAAAACAAAGCACGCAACTGTCGCGTCTATCTATTCATGGCAACTCTACATTGTGATTTACAAGGGATATTAACTAATATTAAGTAATATTATTACTTGGTTACATTTTGCAATTGATCCGCGGTACACATGCGTGCCGAACCGTGGGGGGCGATCCGTTACACCCCTAACAGCTACCTATATTTTCCTTACCGGGTCAACGGTTACAGGCTGACTCGGCCCCGCTTCTTCCTTCTTCTGTATCCTCTCTATCCTCTGTATCTGTACCCTGCTCCCGCTCCTCCCTGCCAGCCTCCTCTTCAACCTGTTGCTGTTGCTGCTGTGGTAAACTTGAGGGTGCAGCAAACATGTCCCTAATGTTTACACATTTGGCAGCATCTGCCTCGAGTTTCTTTTTGTCTTTCTCCCTAAGTTTTTCCCAGCCTCCCTTCCGTTTTAGTGTGCTTTTGCGCTCCATCTCTCTCAGTATCTATCTAGTAACTATCCAGGCTAACTAAATTTATTTTGCCGGCCGGCTCTGCCCAAAACTACCGCGAAACTGAGACGGAGGTCTGGTGCTGCGTGCGTGCGTGCGTGACCCCTGACCCCCCCCCTTCTCTCTGTTGATTGGGCCAGCCCAGTGTCTGTATAGAAAATTGGCCAATGGGCCGCTGTCCCTGATTTATGGGCCGTTCAATGGTAGCTTTCGATTTATGGGCCGTTCGGTAGCTTTCGGCCAGGCCGGCTGGTAAAAAAAATAATAAAAAATAAAAATTGCCGGTCGGCTCGGCCCAAAACTACCGCGGCCCACCGGGCAAATGCCCGGTATGCCAGATGGCCAGTCCAGCCCTGCTGTCAACTACTCGTAGCCAATCAAGGCTCAAAAAATGAGCAGCGGTTAGATGTGTCCTAGGGTTGAGGCCTAGCAGAAGCCTAACCAGTTTATTTTGGGCTGTCTGGAGTCTTGTTTTATGGGCCTTTGTGGTTCTATAGTACCATGATGTTACGGCATAGTCGAAGTGACATTGAATGAGAGCTCCTGATAGGGTCCTCAGTGTGTTTTTACTGACAAGTGAGGATATCCTGTACAAGAATCTAGTTCTATGGTTCACTTTTTTGATTACTTTTGCTGCCATTTTATCTCCGGAAAGATTTGCCTCTAAGATGGAGCCCAGGTATGTAATATCCTCTTTTCTTGTGATATTAATGTTACCCACTTTTATTTTAAAATGTTCAGCCTTTCTGAGTTTAGATGGGGATCCGTATAGGATGGTTTCAGTTTTACCTAGGTGTATTGATAGTTTATTGTCAGCTAGCCAGATGCAGATTCTACTCAGTTCAGTGCTTAGCGCTTTTTCCACCTGCAATATGTCCCTGTCAGAGACCAGCAGAGCCGAGTCATCCGCGAACAGGAACAAATTGCAATCACATGCTGATGACATGTCATTCACGCTATTCCGAACACAGCCAGAGTTTACAGCTTAATAACACTGATAGTTGGACAGGACCAGGAAGTATTTCTCTGTACAGAGTTGAAATATGTCACGCATGCGCCTGAAGGAAATGCTCCAACTGAAGAAGTCCCGATCTGGTGGTCATACTGCGTGCGGCCAGTAGAGGGCAGCACGACCACACACACACACACACAAACACATTTCCATACACACACACACCTTACACCTTAACTGTCCCTCTACTGCCCCCCAGCACTGCGTCTCCTGAAGACACCCGCTTTTTCCCCTTTACTGTGTCCCCTAAAACTTCTATTGCCCCCTTGTACTGTTTCTCTGTTTCTCCAGTGTCTATATATATATATTTATTTTTTAAAACCTAGCTTTAGAAGAAGGTGATAGAAGAAGGTTTTTCCTTCTATCAATGGCCCCGGGCCTGAGCTGGATTCCTCTTCCTGCTACGACTGGTGGACTGATGATTCACTTGCTTAGTCAAATGACAGGGAGTTCCTCAAATGTATCGATTGTAAGTCGCTTTGGAATAAGGCGTCTGCTAAATGCCAAACATGTAGATGTAAAACAAACACAGGAATCAACATTTTTGTTTAATGAATATTTATGAAGTATGTACAAATAAACATGACGTTAGTCTCGATGCCCTACCTAACCCTACCTACAGTTAACATTCATATGTCCAGCTATGACCTGGGGTGTGTGTGTGTGTGTGTGTGTGTGTGTGTGTGTGTGTGGGTGTGTGTGTGTTAGAAGGTCTGGAGCTGGTACAGTTGGGGTCCTTTCTTCAGCAGGTAACCCTGTTCATTCAGAGAGGAGACGAACCCTGCCATGTCCTACAACACACAACACACCTGTTACCATAGCAACCACTCCTCAGCCAGCCAGTCAGTCAGTCAGTCAGTCAGTCAGTCAGACAGACAGACAGTCAGTCAGTCAGTCAGTCAGTCAGTCAGTCAGTCAGACAGCCAGTCAGTCAGTCAGTCAGTCAGTCAGTCAGTCAGACAGACAGTCAGTCAGTCAGTCAGTCAGTCAGTCAGTCAGTCAGTCAGTCAGTCAGTCAGTCAGTCAGTCAGTCAGACAGTCAGTCAGACAGACAGACAGTCAGTCAGTCAGTCAGTCAGTCAGTCAGTCAGTCAGTCAGTCAGTCAGTCAGTCAGTCAGTCAGTCAGTCAGACAGACAGTCAGTCAGTCAGTCAGTCAGTCAGTCAGTCAGTCAGTCAGTCAGTCAGTGAGTCAGTGAGTCAGTGAGTCTGTGTGTGTAGAGGGTCTGGGAGCTGTGAGTGTGTGTGTGTGTGTGTGTGTGTGAGTGTGTGTGTGTGTGTGTGTGTGAGTGAGTGTGTGTTACCTGTATGTGCAGGTCCTTGGCCAGCGTGCGGAGCTGTGTGAGTGTGTGTGTGTGTGTGAGTGTGTGTGTGTGTGTGTGTGTGTGTGAGTGTGTGTTACCTGTATGTGCAGGTCCTTGGCCAGCGTGCGGAGCTGTGTGAGTGTGTAGAGCGTCTGGGAGGTGTGTGAGGCGTGTGTGTTGAGGGCGGAGATGAAGCGCTTCGCCAGGCCTCTCTGGCTCATCCCTGATCCCAGCTGGGAGCGCTCCAGGTCCAGACCCCCGAGGCCGTCAGCGTAGGTGTCTGCCAGGCTGGGGTCAGAGGTCAGGGTTAGGGTTAGTATTTAGACAGATAGGCCTGTTAGTAGACCAGCTCCTTTAGATAGGCCTGTT
>NC_137679.1:46725145-46732645 GCF_963989245.1 Nansenia antarctica | reverse complement strand
GCCCTGGGGGCCGCCCTGCACACCGCCTAGAACACACACACACACACACACACACTGGTGCTGTTACCACACACATACACTGCCCTGGGGGCCGCCCTGCACACCGCCTAGAACACACACACACACACACACACACACACTGGTGCTGTTACCACACACATACACTGCCCTGGGGGCCGCCCTGCACACCGCCTAGAACACACACACACACACACACACACACACACACACACACACACACACACTGGTGCTGTTACCACACACATACACTGCCCTGGGGGCCGCCCTGCACACCGCCTAGAACACACACACACACACACACACACACACACTGGTGCTGTTACCACACACATACACTGCCCTGGGGGCCGCCCTGCACACCGCCTAGAACACACACACACACACACACACACACACACACTGGTGCTGTTACCACACACATACACTGCCCTGGGGGCCGCCCTGCACACCGCCTAGAACACACACACACACACACACACACACTGGTGCTGTTACCACACACATACACTGCCCTGGGGGCCGCCCTGCACACCGCCTAGAACACACACACACACACTGGTGCTGTTACCACACACATACACTGCCCTGGGGGCCGCCCTGCACACCGCCTAGAACACACACACACACACTGGTGCTGTTACCACACACATACACTGCCCTGGGGGCCGCCCTGCACACCGCCTAGAACACACACACACACACACTGGTGCTGTTACCACACACATACACTGCCCTGGGGGCCGCCCTGCACACCGCCTAGAACACACACACACACACACTGGTGCTGTTACCACACACATACACTGCCCTGGGGGCCGCCCTGCACACCGCCTAGAACACACACACACACACACACACACACTGGTGCTGTTACCACACACATACACTGCCCTGGGGGCCGCCCTGCACACCGCCTAGAACACACACACACACACACACACACACACACACACTGGTGCTGTTACCACACACATACACTGCCCTGGGGGCCGCCCTGCACACCGCCTAGAACACACACACACACACACACACTGGTGCTGTTACCACACACATACACTGCCCTGGGGGCCGCCCTGCACACCGCCTAGAACACACACACACACACACACACTGGTGCTGTTACCACACACATACACTGCCCTGGGGGCCGCCCTGCACACCGCCTAGAACACACACACACACACACACTGGTGCTGTTACCACACACATACACTGCCCTGGGGGCCGCCCTGCACACCGCCTAGAACACACACACACACACACACACTGGTGCTGTTACCACACACATACACTGCCCTGGGGGCCGCCCTGCACACCGCCTAGAACACACACACACACACACACACACACTGGTGCTGTTACCACACACATACACTGCCCTGGGGGCCGCCCTGCACACCGCCTAGAACACACACACACACACACACTGGTGCTGTTACCACACACATACACTGCCCTGGGGGCCGCCCTGCACACCGCCTAGAACACACACACACACACACACACACACTGGTGCTGTTACCACACACATACACTGCCCTGGGGGCCGCCCTGCACACCGCCTAGAACACACACACACACACACACACACACTGGTGCTGTTACCACACACATACACTGCCCTGGGGGCCGCCCTGCACACCGCCTAGAACACACACACACACACACACACACACACACACACTGGTGCTGTTACCACACACATACACTGCCCTGGGGGCCGCCCTGCACACCGCCTAGAACACACACACACACACACACTGGTGCTGTTACCACACACATACACTGCCCTGGGGGCCGCCCTGCACACCGCCTAGAACACACACACACACACACACACACACTGGTGCTGTTACCACACACATACACTGCCCTGGGGGCCGCCCTGCACACCGCCTAGAACACACACACACACACACACACTGGTGCTGTTACCACACACATACACTGCCCTGGGGGCCGCCCTGCACACCGCCTAGAACACACACACACACACACACACACACACACTGGTGCTGTTACCACACACATACACTGCCCTGGGGGCCGCCCTGCACACCGCCTAGAACACACACACACACACACACACACACACACTGGTGCTGTTACCACACACATACACTGCCCTGGGGGCCGCCCTGCACACCGCCTAGAACACACACACACACACACACACTGGTGCTGTTACCACACACATACACTGCCCTGGGGGCCGCCCTGCACACCGCCTAGAACACACACACACACACACACACTGGTGCTGTTACCACACACATACACTGCCCTGGGGGCCGCCCTGCACACCGCCTAGAACACACACACACACACACACACACACACACTGGTGCTGTTACCACACACATACACTGCCCTGGGGGCCGCCCTGCACACCGCCTAGAACACACACACACACACACACACACACACACACACTGGTGCTGTTACCACACACATACACTGCCCTGGGGGCCGCCCTGCACACCGCCTAGAACACACACACACACACACACACACTGGTGCTGTTACCACACACATACACTGCCCTGGGGGCCGCCCTGCACACCGCCTAGAACACACACACACACACACACACACTGGTGCTGTTACCACACACATACACTGCCCTGGGGGCCGCCCTGCACACCGCCTAGAACACACACACACACACACACACACACACTGGTGCTGTTACCACACACATACACTGCCCTGGGGGCCGCCCTGCACACCGCCTAGAACACACACACACACACACACACACACACACACACACACACACACACACTGGTGCTGTTACCACACACATACACTGCCCTGGGGGCCGCCCTGCACACCGCCTAGAACACACACACACACACACACACACACACACTGGTGCTGTTACCACACACATACACTGCCCTGGGGGCCGCCCTGCACACCGCCTAGAACACACACACACACACACACACACACACACACTGGTGCTGTTACCACACACATACACTGCCCTGGGGGCCGCCCTGCACACCGCCTAGAACACACACACACACACACACACTGGTGCTGTTACCACACACATACACTGCCCTGGGGGCCGCCCTGCACACCGCCTAGAACACACACACACACACACACACACACACACACTGGTGCTGTTACCACACACATACACTGCCCTGGGGGCCGCCCTGCACACCGCCTAGAACACACACACACACACACACACACTGGTGCTGTTACCACACACATACACTGCCCTGGGGGCCGCCCTGCACACCGCCTAGAACACACACACACACACACACACACACTGGTGCTGTTACCACACACATACACTGCCCTGGGGGCCGCCCTGCACACCGCCTAGAACACACACACACACACACACACACACACACACACTGGTGCTGTTACCACACACATACACTGCCCTGGGGGCCGCCCTGCACACCGCCTAGAACACACACACACACACACACACACACACTGGTGCTGTTACCACACACATACACTGCCCTGGGGGCCGCCCTGCACACCGCCTAGAACACACACACACACACACACACACACTGGTGCTGTTACCACACACATACACTGCCCTGGGGGCCGCCCTGCACACCGCCTAGAACACACACACACACACACACACACACACACTGGTGCTGTTACCACACACATACACTGCCCTGGGGGCCGCCCTGCACACCGCCTAGAACACACACACACACACACACACACACACACACACTGGTGCTGTTACCACACACATACACTGCCCTGGGGGCCGCCCTGCACACCGCCTAGAACACACACACACACACACACTGGTGCTGTTACCACACACATACACTGCCCTGGGGGCCGCCCTGCACACCGCCTAGAACACACACACACACACACACTGGTGCTGTTACCACACACATACACTGCCCTGGGGGCCGCCCTGCACACCGCCTAGAACACACACACACACACACACACACACTGGTGCTGTTACCACACACATACACTGCCCTGGGGGCCGCCCTGCACACCGCCTAGAACACACACACACACACACACACACACTGGTGCTGTTACCACACACATACACTGCCCTGGGGGCCGCCCTGCACACCGCCTAGAACACACACACACACACACTGGTGCTGTTACCACACACATACACTGCCCTGGGGGCCGCCCTGCACACCGCCTAGAACACACACACACACACACTGGTGCTGTTACCACACACATACACTGCCCTGGGGGCCGCCCTGCACACCGCCTAGAACACACACACACACACACACACACACACACTGGTGCTGTTACCACACACATACACTGCCCTGGGGGCCGCCCTGCACACCGCCTAGAACACACACACACACACACACACACACACACACACTGGTGCTGTTACCACACACATACACTGCCCTGGGGGCCGCCCTGCACACCGCCTAGAACACACACACACACACACACACACACACACACTGGTGCTGTTACCACACACATACACTGCCCTGGGGGCCGCCCTGCACACCGCCTAGAACACACACACACACACACACACACACACACACACACACACACACTGGTGCTGTTACCACACACATACACTGCCCTGGGGGCCGCCCTGCACACCGCCTAGAACACACACACACACACACACACACACACACACTGGTGCTGTTACCACACACATACACTGCCCTGGGGGCCGCCCTGCACACCGCCTAGAACACACACACACACACACACACTGGTGCTGTTACCACACACATACACTGCCCTGGGGGCCGCCCTGCACACCGCCTAGAACACACACACACACACACACACACACTGGTGCTGTTACCACACACATACACTGCCCTGGGGGCCGCCCTGCACACCGCCTAGAACACACACACACACACACACACACTGGTGCTGTTACCACACACATACACTGCCCTGGGGGCCGCCCTGCACACCGCCTAGAACACACACACACACACACACACACACACACACACACACACACACAACAGTGTTATAGAGCTCCGGGAGTTGACGTCACGCAACCCGGAAATCCGAGTTATGGTCCCATGTACCGAGTAGAAGCGGGAGAGCGTCCAGTCTTCCATTATTATTAATGAATTTTTAAGCTAATTTTCATAGGGGACATATTCTCTTGCGGGGGATCTCTTGCAGTTAAGTAGCACCGGTTTGGTCTCAGATACGTTTGCAGAAGGCCGGCAAATAGCGTTAGCATTAGCTAACGTCAGTCTTAGGCCTTGTCCACACGACACCGTTTTTTTTTTAAACTGGGGTTTTCCCTCAATTCTTTTAAAAACATTATCTCGTCCACACAATCACGGTTATAAAAAAAACACCATCCACAGAAAACCCCCAAAAAAAAAATCAAGCGCGCCGAAAATAACCAATAGCGTCTGGCTGCGCCCCTTGGCGAATCAGAAGTCTGGAAAACACCTGTCTGCCCTTCAATATGTGGGCGCAGAAGCTCACTCAAGAACAGCAGTGAACTCCTTGACAAACGAAAGTTCTCTCGCCATTCCTCTGCCACAACTACTTCATTCTCGAAGTCAGTCAGAGTCAGTTGTGTCACCTGGTCAGAGTCAGTCTGAAGTTGTCCCACCAACAAGAGGTCCGACCTGGGCTCGTCCAGAACCGGCGACGTCTGCGGGGACGTCTGTGTCGTGTTGGGAGTGTCGGTTCTAGCAGCATTCCGGTGCCTCTGTTGCTCCACATGGTGGGCCTCTGCTCCACATGGTGGGCCTCTGCTTCACATGGCGGGCCTCTGCTCCATATGGTGGGCCTCTGCTCTATATGGCGGGCCTCTGCTCCACATGGCGGGCCTCTGCTTCATACGGTGGGCCTCTGCTCCATATGGCGGGCCTCTGCACCATAAGGTGGGCCTCTGCTCCATATGGTGGGCCTCTGCTCCATATGGTGAGCCTCTGCTCCACATGGTGGGCCTCTGCTCCATATGGTGGGCCTCTGCCCCACATGGTGGGCCTCTGCCCCAAACGACGGGCCTCTGCGAAATATGGTGGGCCTCTGCACCATACGGCGGGCCTCTGCGACACATGGTGGGCCTCTGCTCCATACGGTGGGCCTCTGCTCCACATGGTGGGCCTCTGCCCCATATGGTGGGCCTCTGCTCCATATGGCGGGCCTCTGCGCCACAAGGTGGGCCTCTGCACCATATGGTGGGCCTCTGCGACACATGGTGGGCCTCTGCGCCATACGGTGGGCCTCTGCTCCACATGGTGGGCCTCTGCACCACATGGTGGGCCTCTGCTCCATATGGTGGGCCTCTGCTCCATATGGTGGGCCTCTGCTCCATATGGTGGGCCTCTGCACCATATGGTGGGCCTCCGTTGCACCATATGGTGGGCCTCTGCTGCTCCATACGGTGGGCCTCTGCTCCACATGGTGGGCCTCTGCTCCATATGGTGGGCCTCTGCGCCATATGGTGGGCCTCTGCTCCATATGGCGGGCCTCTGCTCCATACGGTGGGCCTCTGCTCCACATGGTGGGCCTCTGTTGCTCCATATGGTGAGCCTCTGCTCCATATGGTGGCCGATTAACTGGACATTCAAGTGCAAACAAGAAACTAGTCCTGTTAGCAAGTTTAAAATCAGCAGGATCTTTTTTAGGTCCATCTTAGCGATAGCCTAATGGCGCATATTCTGACGTAATAGATGTCGCACAATTGACGTTCAAGCCAAAAACCCTGGTTTTCCTGTACACACCTCAACGCTGAAAGCGGAGTTTCTACAAAAGTTCACCTTGGCCGGAGTTTTCAATAAAGTTTGGTTTCAGTGACCTAGAACGCAGAGTGCGTGTGGATGGAAGGCCAAACCGTGTAGAAAAATGCCCGGTTTAAAAAAAAACTGTCGTGTGGACAGGGCCTTAGAAGCTAATGTTATCCAGCCTGTAAACAGTATGCTGTGCTCTTACAAATGCTTGTGAGTGGACTGCACTTATATAGCGCCTTTATCCAAAGCGCTTTACAACGGCCTCTCATTCACCCATTCACACACCAATGGCGGCAAGCTACCATGCAAGGCACCGGCCCGCTCACTGGGAGCAATTTGGGGGTTCAGTGTCTTGCCCAAGGACACTTCGACATGTGGCCAGCCGGGACTCGAACCGCTGATCTGCCAACCTTGTGATCATTAGACGGCGACTCTACCTCTTGCGCTACACAGCCGTCCCGGAGCTCTATAACAACAGGTGAGTCTGTTGTACCCTTCCAGTGAACACCTAAACTGTCCCAACAGGTGTGACATGCTACTGAGGATGTTCAAAAGTGAAATAAAGCTGATGCTTGTGACATATTCCATGTTTTTTGACCTGGGTTAGACCTGGTTAGGGTTGGACAGGGTTAGACCTGGGTTAGACCTGGGTTAGATCTGGGTAAGACCTGATGCTTGGAGTCGTGCGGGTATGGGCCACAGGTATCTTAGACCCCAGCCTTACAGCTTAGAAAGTCTT
>NC_137679.1:46705419-46707919 GCF_963989245.1 Nansenia antarctica | reverse complement strand
GGTCAGTCAGGGTCATATTTACCCTCCTGGGACACCTCCACAGTGACAGGGTCAGAGTCAGAGTCATATTTACCCTCCTGGGACACCTCCACAGTGACAGGGTCAGAGTCAGGTCATATTTACCCTCCTGGGACACCTCCACAGTGACAGTAACAGAGTCAGGGTCATATTTACCCTCCTGGGACACCTCCACAGTGACAGGGTCAGAGTCAGGGTCATATTTACCCTCCTGGGACACCTCCACAGTGACAGGGTCACAGTCAGGGTCATATTTACCCTCCTGGGACACCTCCACAGTGCCAGGGTCAGAGTCAGGGTCATATTTACCCTCCTGGGACACCTCCACAGTGACAGGGTCACAGTCAGGGTCATATTTACCCTCCTGGGACACCTCCACAGTGACAGGGTCAGAGTCAGGGTCATATTTACCCTCCTGGGACACCTCCACAGTGACAGGGTCAGGGTCAGGGTCATATTTACCCTCCTGGGACACCTCCACAGTGACAGGGTCAGTCAGGGTCATATTTACCCTCCTGGGACACCTTCACAGTGACAGGGTCAGGGTCAGGGTCATATTTACCCTCCTGGGACACCTCCACAGTGACAGGGTCAGTCAGGGTCATATTTACCCTCCTGGGACACCTCCACAGTGACAGGGTCACAGTCAGGGTCATATTTACCCTCCTGGGACACCTCCACAGTGACAGGGTCAGAGCCAGGGTCATATTTACCCTCCTGGGACACCGCCACAGTGACAGGGTCAGAGTCAGGGTCATATTTACCCTCCTGGGACACCTCCACAGTGCCAGTGACGGTCACGGTGTCTCCAGGGACGCAGCAGTCCACCAGGTCTCCTCTAAGCTCCGCCTCCACGGTCCGGGGGATCCGCCCCGCCTCCCGCTGCTCGCCTCCAACCAGCTCCTGCACCCTGGGCCGCAAGGCATCATGGGAAACGTAGTCAAACAGGGGAGACCACCACAGATCCTAGAGGACATACAGTCTGAGGGTGTGGACTGTACAGAGGGAGTGTGTGTGTGTGTGTGTGTGTGTGTGTGTGTGTGTGTGTGTGTGTGTGTGTGTGTGTGGTGTGTGTGTGTGTGTGGT
Source organism: Nansenia antarctica (assembly GCF_963989245.1). Classification (NCBI taxonomy): domain Eukaryota; kingdom Metazoa; phylum Chordata; class Actinopteri; order Argentiniformes; family Microstomatidae; genus Nansenia; species Nansenia antarctica. The sequence goes on along the minus strand of NC_137679.1, from coordinate 46,706,815 downwards.
GTGTGTGTGTGTGTGTGTGTGTGTGTGTGTGTGTGTGTGTGTGTGTGGTGTGTGTGTGTGTGTGTGTGTGTGTGTGTGTGTCGTGTGTGTGTGTGTGTGTGTGTGTGGTGTGTGTGTGTGTGTGTGTGTGTGTGTGTGTGTGTGTGTGTGTGTGGTGTGTGTGTGTGTGTGTGTGTGTGTGGTGTGTGTGTGTGTGTGTGTTAGGGCTGCACGATTAATCGATTTTAAATCGAAATCGCGATTTGAAATGACGCGATTAGCTAATCGCAAAGCCTGCGATTTGCCTGCGATTTTTTTTTTTTTTTTTTTTACAAATTTTTTTTTTTTTTTTTTTTTTTTTTTTGCCATTTAGCAGACGCTTTTTTAATCCAAAGCGATTTACAATTACGAATTACAGGGACATTCCCCCTGGAGTAACTGAGGGCTAAGTGCCTTACTCAAGGGCACACTAGTAGTGGTGTGGTTTCAGGCGGGATTTGAACTCACAACCTTCCGATCACAAGTCCAACTCACTATGTGTTTCTCAACCCTCTCCTCGGGGCGCCCCAGCCGCTCCACATATTTGATCTGTTCCACCACCAGCACACCTGATTCAACTAATCAAGTCCAAATCATAATTGCTTTGGACTTGATTAGTTGAATCAGGTGTGCTGGTGGTGGAACAGATCAAATATGTGGAGCGGCTGGGGCGCCCCGAGGAGAGGGTTGAGAAACACCACTACCCGTATGGGATACGTCATACAGCGCGTCGGATTCAACGTCAATGAACGTCAACGTCAATGAACGTAAAAAAAAAAGACACTTGTTGAGAGAAACAAAATGGTGTTGCTGTTTAAAAAAAACATAAATAAATATGTTGTCCCAATTCATATCTTTTAAGTTCTCATCCTTGCATTAGAATTAGAGCAGTTAATAGTTTGATGGTATCATGTGGTAATGCTCTCTGAAAATAGGTGATAGATAGATTCATCCAATCACCTGCCAAGTATTTTTTGAAAGTACCTGCCCTTTTCCAAACAGCTTCCAATTAAGCTTTCCTAGATGGTTGTGTGAAACAAACCACCTGAGTCAGGTTAGTAATGCTCCATCACATGTTTTAATCTGAAGCTTGATTTTAAAGCAACCCAACTTTAAAGCAACCCAATGTAAGTTTAGTTCTTTCACTCGTAGCTCGGGCTGTGGGGGTGCTAGAGGAGGGAGCCTCTAAGTCCCCTGAAGACGTACAAACAAACTGCACGTTGATACGACCTTCCTAGCCGGAGATATGGCCACACTTTACAAAAACTCCCCTTTTTTTTTTTTTTTTTTTTTTTTTTTGCTATTTAAAAAAAAAAAATCGCAAATTAATCGCAATCGCGATATCTGTCCAAATAATCGCAATTCGATTTTTTCCCCA
>NC_137679.1:46692919-46700419 GCF_963989245.1 Nansenia antarctica | reverse complement strand
TCTATGTGTCTCATGTTATCTGTTGTTAACTCTGTGTTCTATGTGTCATGTTATCTGTTGTTAACTCTGTGTTCTATGTGTCATGTTATCTGTTGTTAACTCTGTATTCTATGTGCTCATGTTATCTGTTGTTAACTCTGTGTTCGTTTGTGTTCCAAACGGAGAGCGCACATCACACCTGTCTTGAGATCACTACACTGGCTCCCTGTCAGTCATAGAATAGACTTTAAGATCCTTTTACTAGTTTATAAATCACTTCACTGTGATGCACCCAATTACATGGTGGACATGCTCATAAGATACACACCAGCTAGACCCCTACGGTCTAGTGGCACGGAACTTTTAATAGTGCCAGAGGCTAGGACAAAGAGATTTGGAGGATCAGCTTTTAGCATATATGCTCCTAGATTGTGGAACACCCTACCTGAGGGCCTGAGGTTGTCTAAAACTCAGGACATTTTTAAGCGTGACCTCAAAACCTACTTATTCAATGTCGCCTTTTGATACTAAGGGAGACATTGGACATTATAGAACTAGGATCACTAGGCCATTACACCATACTCGTGTTTTTGAGATTTGTGTTGACAGGAAAATGGACCCGGGTGCTGATGAGGCACTGTCAGCTCCAAATAGCACCTAGAGCAGTACTGGAACCGGTACAAGGGTGTACCAGGACCACCATCAGGTTGTATTGCTGTCATCTTTACTGTCTCTATTGTGTTGTTGCATCATAACTGTGCTTAAGTTTCTCTTTTGGCAGGACCTGTGACCATACTGGATGCAGAACGATGCAAATACAACACAAAATTTATGGACAGTGTGTACGCCGATAATATGCAAGGAATTTTTCCTGGATACATGGTGTACAGGTTTTTGCCCTTGCTTGCTTGCTTTGTGCCGGTGGTCCTGGCCTCCCCTTGGGGACCGCTGGGTACTGGTAAGCAAACTGGCTAGTAGTCGCTCTATTGGTAGAGGGCTGCAAGGGAATTTTTCCTGGCTACATAGTATACAGGTTTTTTACTTTTGCCTGCTCGCGGCTCTGTCAGTATTGATTGATTGATTGACTGATTGACTGAACATTTTCATTGTGTGAAGCGCATTGAGTTGCATCTTGTAAGAAATGCGCTATACAAATAAAATTTGATTTGATTTGATGTTATCTGTTGTTAACTCTGTGTTCGATGTGTCTCATGTTATCTGTTGTTAACTCTGTGTTCTATGTGTCATGTTATCTGTTGTTAACTCTGTGTTCTATGTGTCTCATGTTATCTGTTGTTAACTCTGTGTTCTATGTGCTCATGTTATCTGTTGTTAACTCTGTGTTCTATGTGTCTCATGTTATCTGTTGTTAACTCTGTGTTCTATGTGTCATGTTATCTGTTGTTAACTCTGTGTTCTATGTGTCATGTTATCTGTTGTTAACTCTGTGTTCTATGTGTCATGTTATCTGTTGTTAACTCTGTGTTCTATGTGTGTCATGTTATCTGTTGTTAACTCTGTGTTCTATGTGTTTAATGTTATCTGTTGTTAACTCTGTGTTCTATGTGTCATGTTATCTGTTGTTAACTCTGTGTTCTATGTGCTCATGTTATCTGTTGTTAACTCTGTGTTCTATGTGTCATGTTATCTGTTGTTAACTCTGTGTTCTATGTGTCATGTTATCTGTTGTTAACTCTGTGTTCTATGTGTCTCATGTTATCTGTTGTTAACTCTGTGTTCTATGTGTCATGTTATCTGTTGTTAACTCTGTGTTCTATGTGTCATGTTATCTGTTGTTAACTCTGTGTTCTATGTGTTCATGTTATCTGTTGTTAACTCTGTGTTCTATGTGTCATGTTATCTGTTGTTAACTCTGTGTTCTATGTGTCATGTTATCTGTTGTTAACTCTGTGTTCTATGTGTCATGTTATCTGTTGTTAACTCTGTGTTCTATGTGTCATGTTATCTGTTGTTAACTCTGTGTTCTATGTGCTAATGTTATCTGTTGTTAACTCTGTGTTCTATGTGTTTAATGTTATCTGTTGTTAACTCTGTGTTCTATGTGCTCATGTTATCTGTTGTTAACTCTGTGTTCTATGTGTCATGTTATCTGTTGTTAACTCTGTGTTCTATGTGTCATGTTATCTGTTGTTAACTCTGTGTTCTATGTGTCATGTTATCTGTTGTTAACTCTGTGTTCTATGTGTCATGTTATCTGTTGTTAACTCTGTGTTCTATGTGTCATGTTATCTGTTGTTAACTCTGTGTTCTATGTGCTAATGTTATCTGTTGTTAACTCTGTGTTCTATGTGTTTAATGTTATCTGTTGTTAACTCTGTGTTCTATGTGCTCATGTTATCTGTTGTTAACTCTGTGTTCTATGTGTCATGTTATCTGTTGTTAACTCTGTGTTCTATGTACTCATGTTATCTGTTGTTAACTCTGTGTTCTATGTGTCATGTTATCTGTTGTTAACTCTGTGTTCTATGTGTCATGTTATCTGTTGTTAACTCTGTGTTCTATGTGTCATGTTATCTGTTGTTAACTCTGTGTTCTATGTGTCATGTTATCTGTTGTTAACTCTGTGTTCTATGTGTCATGTTATCTGTTGTTAACTCTGTGTTCTATGTGTCTCATGTTATCTGTTGTTAACTCTGTGTTCTATGTGTCATGTTATCTGTTGTTAACTCTGTGTTCTATGTGTCATGTTATCTGTTGTTAACTCTGTATTCTATGTGCTCATGTTATCTGTTGTTAACTCTGTGTTCGTTTGTGTTCCAAACGGAGAGCGCACATCACACCTGTCTTGAGATCACTACACTGGCTCCCTGTCAGTCATAGAATAGACTTTAAGATCCTTTTACTAGTTTATAAATCACTTCACTGTGATGCACCCAATTACATGGTGGACATGCTCATAAGATACACACCAGCTAGACCCCTACGGTCTAGTGGCACGGAACTTTTAATAGTGCCAGAGGCTAGGACAAAGAGATTTGGAGGATCAGCTTTTAGCATATATGCTCCTAGATTGTGGAACACCCTACCTGAGGGCCTGAGGTTGTCTAAAACTCAGGACATTTTTAAGCGTGACCTCAAAACCTACTTATTCAATGTCGCCTTTTGATACTAAGGGAGACATTGGACATTATAGAACTAGGATCACTAGGCCATTACACCATACTCGTGTTTTTGAGATTTGTGTTGACAGGAAAATGGACCCGGGTGCTGATGAGGCACTGTCAGCTCCAAATAGCACCTAGAGCAGTACTGGAACCGGTACAAGGGTGTACCAGGACCACCATCAGGTTGTATTGCTGTCATCTTTACTGTCTCTATTGTGTTGTTGCATCATAACTGTGCTTAAGTTTCTCTTTTGGCAGGACCTGTGACCATACTGGATGCAGAACGATGCAAATACAACACAAAATTTATGGACAGTGTGTACGCCGATAATATGCAAGGAATTTTTCCTGGATACATGGTGTACAGGTTTTTGCCCTTGCTTGCTTGCTTTGTGCCGGTGGTCCTGGCCTCCCCTTGGGGACCGCTGGGTACTGGTAAGCAAACTGGCTAGTAGTCGCTCTATTGGTAGAGGGCTGCAAGGGAATTTTTCCTGGCTACATAGTATACAGGTTTTTTACTTTTGCCTGCTCGCGGCTCTGTCAGTATTGATTGATTGATTGACTGATTGACTGAACATTTTCATTGTGTGAAGCGCATTGAGTTGCATCTTGTAAGAAATGCGCTATACAAATAAAATTTGATTTGATTTGATGTTATCTGTTGTTAACTCTGTGTTCGATGTGTCTCATGTTATCTGTTGTTAACTCTGTGTTCTATGTGTCATGTTATCTGTTGTTAACTCTGTGTTCTATGTGTCTCATGTTATCTGTTGTTAACTCTGTGTTCTATGTGCTCATGTTATCTGTTGTTAACTCTGTGTTCTATGTGTCTCATGTTATCTGTTGTTAACTCTGTGTTCTATGTGTCATGTTATCTGTTGTTAACTCTGTGTTCTATGTGTCATGTTATCTGTTGTTAACTCTGTGTTCTATGTGTCATGTTATCTGTTGTTAACTCTGTGTTCTATGTGTCTCATGTTATCTGTTGTTAACTCTGTGTTCTATGTGCTCATGTTATCTGTTGTTAACTCTGTGTTCTATGTGTCTCATGTTATCTGTTGTTAACTCTGTGTTCTATGTGCTCATGTTATCTGTTGTTAACTCTGTGTTCTATGTGTCATGTTATCTGTTGTTAACTCTGTGTTCTATGTGTCTCATGTTATCTGTTGTTAACTCTGTGTTCTATGTGTCATGTTATCTGTTGTTAACTCTGTGTTCTATGTGCTCATGTTATCTGTTGTTAACTCTGTGTTCTATGTGTCATGTTATCTGTTGTTAACTCTGTGTTCTATGTGTCATGTTATCTGTTGTTAACTCTGTGTTCTATGTGTTTAATGTTATCTGTTGTTAACTCTGTGTTCTATGTGTCATGTTATCTGTTGTTAACTCTGTGTTCTATGTGTCATGTTATCTGTTGTTAACTCTGTGTTCTATGTGTCATGTTATCTGTTGTTAACTCTGTGTTCTATGTGCTCATGTTATCTGTTGTTAACTCTGTGTTCTATGTGCTCATGTTATCTGTTGCTTGTTTTTCCCATATTGTCAGCGTCTTCGAGCCTCGGAAAAGCGCTTCATAAATACAATGAATTATTATTAATATCATTATTTATTTATTTTTTACCTGGTGTACGGGTGAGGGGTGTGTGTGTGTGTGTACCTGGTGTACGGCCAGTCCCAGACAGGAGAGTGTGTGACCAGGTGAGTCTCTCAGCAGGGAGGGGGAGGGGTGTGTGTGTGTGTGTGTGTGTGTGTGTGTGTGTACCTGGTGTACGGCCAGGCCCAGACAGGAGAGTGTGTGACCAGGTGAGTCTCTCAGCAGGGAGGGGGAGGGGTGTGTGTGTGTGTGTGTGTGTGTGTGTGTGTGTGTGTGTGTGTGTGTGTGTGTGTGTACCTGGTGTACGGCCAGGCCCAGACAGGAGAGTGTGTGACCAGGTGAGTCTCTCAGCAGGGAGGGGAGGTCTGGCAGGGCTGCCTGGACCCTCTCATCCTCCACCAGACCCCTGTAGTCCACCAACACACTGCCCTGACGCTCCACCTCATCCTACACACACACACACACACACACACACACACACACACACACACACACACACACACACACACACACACACACAGTCAGGGTTAGGTTAGAGTCAGGGTTAAGGTCTTTGCACACTGATGCGTTTTTTTCGTATGAGTATTTTAAATTCCGTCATCCGAAAAAGAACGTTACGCACAGAGACCTCCAATGCGTTTATTTGTTATATTGACGTTGAGAAATGTCTCAATATGCACAGTACATTCTAAATGTCTGAATATGCACGCTACATTCTAAATGTCTCAATATGCACACTACATTCTAAATGTCTCAATATGCACGCTACATTCTAAATGCTACATTCTAAATGCTACATTCTAAATGCTACATTCTAAATGCTTGATTTAGCAGAAGGTACAAACAAGTGAGAGAATATAACTAAAACCACATGGTAGACGACATCAGGGGGAAGAACCCCTTTCAACTGTCCCCGGGTGTGAAGAAAATAGCTTTAACGTTTATGAAATTAACCATTGCCGACAACTATACGATTATTTTTTAACAAAAATGTTAACTTATTTTCCATTAACAAAATCGGTTGAGCAAACAAACTTTACTCATTCTTGAAGATGATTTTGTGCTCCTGTCACTTGAGAATAGAAAAAGAAACATCTATAACCAGCTGCATTATGTACCTGTATGAAACATCTATAACCAGCTGCATTATGTACCTGTATGTACCTGTATGTACCTGTATGTACCTGTATGTACCTGTATGTACCTGTATGTATGTACCTGTATGTACCTGTATGAATGTACCTGTATGTACCTGTATGTACCTGTATGTACCTGTATGTACCTGTATGTACCTGTATGTACCTGTATGTACCTGTATGTACCTGTATGTACCTGTATGTACCTGTATGAATGTTATTGTTTAGTATGATGCTCCCAAATGAATGTTATTGTTTAGTGATGCTCCCAAATGAATGTTATTGTTTAGTGATGCTGCCCAAATGAATGTTATTGTTTAGTATGATGCCCAAATGAATGTTATTGTTTAGTGATGCTGCCCAAATGAATGTTATTGTTTAGTGATGCTGCCCAAATGAATGTTATTGTTTAGTGATGCTGCCCAAATGAATGTTATTGTTTAGTATGATGCCCAAATGAATGTTATTGTTTAGTGATGCTCCCAAATGAATGTTATTGTTTAGTGATGCTGCCCAAATGAATGTTATTGTTTAGTGATGCTGCCCAAATGAATGTTATTGTTTAGTGATGCTGCCCAAATGAATGTTATTGTTTAGTGATGCTGCCCAAATGAATGTTATTGTTTAGTGATGCTGCCCAAATGAATGTTATTGTTTAGTGATGCTGCCCAAATGAATGTTATTGTTTAGTGATGCTGCCCAAATGAATGTTATTGTTTAGTATGATGCCCAAATGAATGTTATTGTTTAGTGATGCTCCCAAATGAATGTTATTGTTTAGTATGATGCCCAAATGAATGTTATTGTTTAGTATGATGCCCAAATGAATGTTATTGTTTAGTGATGCTGCCCAAATGAATGTTATTGTTTAGTGATGCTGCCCAAATGAATGTTATTGTTTAGTATGATGCCCAAATGAATGTTATTGTTTAGTGATGCTCCCAAATGAATGTTATTGTTTAGTATGATGCCCAAATGAATGTTATTGTTTAGTGATGCTGCCCAAATGAATGTTATTGTTTAGTGATGCTGCCCAAATGAATGTTATTGTTTAGTGATGATGCCCAAATGAATGTTATTGTTTAGTGATGCTGCCCAAATGAATGTTATTGTTTAGTATGATGCCCAAATGAATGTTATTGTTTAGTATGATGCCCAAATGAATGTTATTGTTTAGTGATGCTGCCCAAATGAATGTTATTGTTTAGTGATGCTGCCCAAATGAATGTTATTGTTTAGTGATGCTGCCCAAATGAATGTTATTGTTTAGTGATGCTGCCCAAATGAATGTTATTGTTTAGTATGATGATGCCCAAATGAATGTTATTGTTTAGTATGATGCCCAAATGAATGTTATTGTTTAGTATGATGCCCAAATGAATGTTATTGTTTAGTGATGCTGCCAAATGAATGTTATTGTTTAGTGATGCTCCCAAATGAATGTTATTGTTTAGTGATGCTGCCCAAATGAATGTTATTGTTTAGTGATGCTGCCCAAATGAATGTTATTGTTTAGTGATGCTGCCCAAATGAATGTTATTGTTTAGTGATGCTGCCCAAATGAATGTTATTGTTTAGTATGATGCTGCCCAAATGAATGTTATTGTTTAGTGATGCTGCCCAAATGAATGTTATTGTTTAGTGATGCTGCCCAAATGAATGTTAT
>NC_137679.1:46682919-46690419 GCF_963989245.1 Nansenia antarctica | reverse complement strand
AGAAAGATATGATGTCAGAACAGTAACTTAAACAGTAATTTCAAGACACATTAATCAATAACTCTGTTGTTGTTGTAGATTGTCTATTCTCGCTGACTTTATTTGAGAAGGATACTGGGCTGGACACAGAGATAGGTATGGAGTTAGAGTTAGATGAAACATGGACACAGAGATAGGTATGGAGTTAGAGTTAGGATGAAACATGGACACAGAGACAGGTATGGAGTTAGAGTTAGGATGGAACATGGACACAGAGATAGGTATGGAGTTAGAGTTAGATGAAACATGGACACAGAGAGAGGTATGGAGTTAGAGTTAGATGAAACATGGACACAGAGAGAGGTATGGAGTTAGAGTTAGATGAAACATGGACACAGAGAGAGGTATGGAGTTAGAGTTAGATGAAACATGGACACAGAGAGAGGTATGGAGTTAGAGTTAGATGAAACATGGACACAGAGAGAGGTATGGAGTTAGAGTTAGGATGAACCATGGACACAGAGATAGGTATGGAGTTAGAGTTAGGATGAAACATGGACACAGAGAGAGGTATGGAGTTAGAGTTAGATGAAACATGGACACAGAGAGAGGTATGGAGTTAGAGTTAGGATGAAACATGGACACAGAGAGAGGTATGGAGTTAGAGTTAGGATGAAACATGGACACAGAGAGAGGTATGGAGTTAGAGTTAGGATGAAACATGGACACAGAGAGAGGTATGGAGTTAGAGTTAGATGAAACATGGACACAGAGAGAGGTATGGAGTTAGAGTTAGGATGAAACATGGACACAGAGAGAGGTATGGAGTTAGAGTTAGGATGGAACATGGACACAGAGAGAGGTATGGAGTTAGAGTAGGATGAAACATGGACACAGAGATAGGTATGGAGTTAGAGTTAGGATGAAACATGGACACAGAGAGAGGTATGGAGTTAGAGTTAGGATGAAACATGGACACAGAGAGAGAGGTATGGAGTTAGAGTTAGGATGAAACATGGACACAGAGATAGGTATGGAGTTAGAGTTAGGATGAAACATGGACACAGAGAGAGGTATGGAGTTAGAGTTAGGATGGAACATGGACACAGAGAGAGGTATGGAGTTAGAGTTAGATGAAACATGGACACAGAGAGAGGTATGGAGTTAGAGTTAGGATGGAACATGGACACAGAGAGAGGTATGGAGTTAGAGTTAGATGAAACATGGACACAGAGAGAGGTATAGAGTTAGAGTTAGGATGAAACATGGACACAGAGATAGGTATAGAGTTAGAGTTAGGATGAAACATGGACACAGAGAGAGGTATGGAGTTAGAGTTAGATGAAACATGGACACAGAGAGAGGTATGGAGTTAGAGTTAGGATGGAACATGGACACAGAGAGAGGTATGGAGTTAGAGTTAGGATGAAACATGGACACAGAGATAGGTATGGAGTTAGAGTTAGGATGGAACATGGACACAGAGAGAGGTATGGAGTTAGAGTTAGATGAAACATGGACACAGAGAGAGGTATGGAGTTAGAGTTAGGATGGAACATGGACACAGAGAGAGGTATGGAGTTAGAGTTAGGATGAAACATGGACACAGAGAGAGGTATGGAGTTAGAGTTAGGATGAAACATGGACACAGAGAGAGGTATGGAGTTAGAGTTAGATGAAACATGGACACAGAGAGAGGTATGGAGTTAGAGTTAGGATGGAACATGGACACAGAGAGAGGTATGGAGTTAGAGTTAGGATGAAACATGGACACAGAGATAGGTATGGAGTTAGAGTTAGGATGGAACATGGACACAGAGAGAGATAGGTATGGAGTTAGAGTTAGGATGGAACATGGACACAGAGAGAGGTATGGAGTTAGAGTTAGATGAAACATGGACACAGAGAGAGGTATGGAGTTAGAGTTAGGATGAAACATGGACACAGAGATAGGTATGGAGTTAGAGTTAGGATGGAACATGGACACAGAGAGAGGTATGGAGTTAGAGTTAGGATGAAACATGGACACAGAGAGAGGTATGGAGTTAGAGTTAGATGAAACATGGACACAGAGAGAGGTATGGAGTTAGAGTTAGATGAAACATGGACACAGAGAGAGGTATGGAGTTAGAGTTAGGATGGAACATGGACACAGAGAGAGGTATGGAGTTAGAGTTAGATGAAACATGGACACAGAGAGAGGTATGGAGTTAGAGTTAGGATGAAACATGGACACAGAGATAGGTATGGAGTTAGAGTTAGGATGAAACATGGACACAGAGAGAGGTATGGAGTTAGAGTTAGATGGAACATGGACACAGAGATAGGTATGGAGTTAGAGTTAGATGAAACATGGACACAGAGAGAGGTATGGAGTTAGAGTTAGGATGGAACATGGACACAGAGAGAGGTATGGAGTTAGAGTTAGATGAAACATGGACACAGAGAGAGGTATGGAGTTAGAGTTAGGATGAAACATGGACACAGAGAGAGGTATGGAGTTAGAGTTAGATGAAACATGGACACAGAGAGAGGTATGGAGTTAGAGTTAGGATGGAACATGGACACAGAGAGAGGTATGGAGTTAGAGTTAGGATGAAACATGGACACAGAGAGAGGTATGGAGTTAGAGTTAGATGAAACATGGACACAGAGAGAGAGAGGTATGGAGTTAGAGTTAGGATGGAACATGGACACAGAGTTAGGTATAGAGTTAGAGTTAGATGAAACATGGACACAGAGAGAGGTATGGAGTTAGAGTTAGGATGGAACATGGACACAGAGACAGGTATGGAGTTAGAGTTAGATGAAACATGGACACAGAGAGAGGTATGGAGTTAGAGTTAGGATGGAACATGGACACAGAGAGAGGTATGGAGTTAGAGTTAGATGAAACATGGACACAGAGATAGGTATGGAGTTAGAGTTAGGATGGAACATGGACACAGAGAGAGGTATGGAGTTAGAGTTAGATGAAACATGGACACAGAGAGAGGTATGGAGTTAGAGTTAGATGAAACATGGACACAGAGAGAGGTATGGAGTTAGAGTTAGATGAAACATGGACACAGAGATAGGTATGGAGTTAGAGTTAGGATGGAACATGGACACAGAGAGAGGTATGGAGTTAGAGTTAGATGAAACATGGACACAGAGATAGGTATGGAGTTAGAGTTAGATGAAACATGGACACAGAGAGAGGTATGGAGTTAGAGTTAGGATGAAACATGGACACAGAGAGAGGTATGGAGTTAGAGTTAGGATGAAACATGGACACAGAGAGAGGTATGGAGTTAGAGTTAGGATGGAACATGGACACAGAGATAGGTATGGAGTTAGAGTTAGGATGAAACATGGACACAGAGAGAGGTATGGAGTTAGAGTTAGGATGAAACATGGACACAGAGATAGGTATGGAGTTAGAGTTAGATGAAACATGGACACAGAGAGAGGTATGGAGTTAGAGTTAGGATGGAACATGGACACAGAGATAGGTATGGAGTTAGAGTTAGATGAAACATGGACACAGAGATAGGTATGGAGTTAAGGGCTCTGCACACAGCGTGCGATTTCTGTTGCGCATCAACGTTCCATTTTGAAGTTTGAATGGAAGTCTATGAGAACATCGCATTTACCCACACACGGCCCCGATTTTAATCGCACGGCGAACATTCGATTCCATTCATTTTGAATGGGACAAAGCACACGGCGTGCGAGTTTTGTCGCACTGCTTTGTCCCATTCAAAATGAATGGAATCGAATGTTCGCCGTGCGATTAAAATCGGGGCCGTGTGTGGGTAAATGCGATGTTCTCATAGACTTCCATTCAAACTTCAAAATGGAACGTTGACGCGCAACAGAAATCGCACGCTGTGTGCAGAGCCCTTTAGAGTTAGATGAAACATGGACACAGAGAGAGGTATGGAGTTAGAGTTAGGATGAAACATGGACACAGAGAGAGGTATGGAGTTAGAGTTAGGATGAAACATGGACACAGAGAGAGGTATGGAGTTAGAGTTAGGATGAAACATGGACACAGAGAGAGGTATGGAGTTAGAGTTAGATGAAACATGGACACAGAGAGAGGTATGGAGTTAGAGTTAGATGAAACATGGACACAGAGATAGGTATGGAGTTAGAGTTAGATGGAACATGGACACAGAGAGAGGTATGGAGTTAGAGTTAGGATGGAACATGGACACAGAGATAGGTATGGAGTTAGAGTTAGGATGAAACATGGACACAGAGAGAGGTATGGAGTTAGAGTTAGATGAAACATGGACACAGAGAGAGGTATGGAGTTAGAGTTAGATGGAACATGGACACAGAGATAGGTATGGAGTTAGAGTTAGGATGAAACATGGACACAGAGAGAGGTATGGAGTTAGAGTTAGATGGAACATGGACACAGAGATAGGTATGGAGTTAGAGTTAGGATGGAACATGGACACAGAGAGAGGTATGGAGTTAGAGTTAGGATGAAACATGGACACAGAGAGAGGTATGGAGTTAGAGTTAGGATGAAACATGGACACAGAGAGAGGTATGGAGTTAGAGTTAGGATGAAACATGGACACAGAGAGAGGTATGGAGTTAGAGTTAGGATGAAACATGGACACAGAGAGAGGTATGGAGTTAGAGTTAGGATGAAACATGGACACAGAGAGAGGTATGGAGTTAGAGTTAGATGAAACATGGACACAGAGAGAGGTATGGAGTTAGAGTTAGGATGGAACATGGACACAGAGAGAGGTATGGAGTTAGAGTTAGGATGAAACATGGACACAGAGAGAGGTATGGAGTTAGAGTTAGATGAAACATGGACACAGAGAGAGGTATGGAGTTAGAGTTAGGATGGAACATGGACACAGAGAGAGGTATGGAGTTAGAGTTAGATGAAACATGGACACAGAGAGAGGTATGGAGTTAGAGTTAGATGAAACATGGACACAGAGATAGGTATGGAGTTAGAGTTAGATGAAACATGGACACAGAGAGAGGTATGGAGTTAGAGTTAGGATGGAACATGGACACAGAGACAGGTATGGAGTTAGAGTTAGGATGAAACATGGACACAGAGAGAGGTATGGAGTTAGAGTTAGGATGAAACATGGACACAGAGAGAGGTATGGAGTTAGAGTTAGGATGAAACATGGACACAGAGAGAGGTATGGAGTTAGAGTTAGGATGAAACATGGACACAGAGAGAGGTATGGAGTTAGAGTTAGGATGAAACATGGACACAGAGAGAGGTATGGAGTTAGAGTTAAGATGAAACATGGACACAGAGATAGGTATGGAGTTAGAGTTAGATGAAACATGGACACAGAGAGAGGTATGGAGTTAGAGTTAGGATGGAACATGGACACAGAGATAGGTATGGAGTTAGAGTTAGGATGAAACATGGACACAGAGAGAGGTATGGAGTTAGAGTTAGATGGAACATGGACACAGAGATAGGTATGGAGTTAGAGTTAGATGGAACATGGACACAGAGAGAGGTATGGAGTTAGAGTTAAGATGAAACATGGACACAGAGATAGGTATGGAGTTAGAGTTAGGATGAAACATGGACACAGAGAGAGGTATGGAGTTAGAGTTAGATGAAACATGGACACAGAGAGAGGTATAGAGTTAGAGTTAGATGAAACATGGACACAGAGAGAGGTATGGAGTTAGAGTTAGATGAAACATGGACACAGAGAGAGATAGGTATAGAGTTAGAGTTAGATGAACCATGGACACAGAGATAGGTATGGAGTTAGAGTTAGATGAAACATGGACACAGAGAGAGGTATGGAGTTAGAGTTAGGATGAAACATGGACACAGAGAGAGGTATGGAGTTAGAGTTAGGATGAAACATGGACACAGAGAGAGGTATGGAGTTAGAGTTAGGATGAAACATGGACACACAGAGAGAGGTATGGAGTTAGAGTTAGGATGGAACATGGACACACAGAGAGAGGTATGGAGTTAGAGTTAGATGAAACATGGACACAGAGAGATAGGTATGGAGTTAGAGTTAGATGGAACATGGACACAGAGAGAGGTATGGAGTTAGAGTTAGGATGAAACATGGACACAGAGAGAGGTATGGAGTTAGAGTTAGGATGGAACATGGACACAGAGAGAGGTATGGAGTTAGAGTTAGATGGAACATGGACACAGAGAGAGGTATGGAGTTAGAGTTAGATGAAACATGGACACAGAGAGAGGTATGGAGTTAGAGTTAGATGGAACATGGACACAGAGACAGGTATGGAGTTAGAGTTAGGATGGAACATGGACACAGAGATAGGTATGGAGTTAGAGTTAGATGAAACATGGACACAGAGAGAGGTATGGAGTTAGAGTTAGGATGAAACATGGACACAGAGAGAGGTATGGAGTTAGAGTTAGGATGGAACATGGACACAGAGAGAGGTATGGAGTTAGAGTTAGGATGAAACATGGACACAGAGAGAGGTATAGAGTTAGAGTTAGATGGAACATGGACACAGAGATAGGTATGGAGTTAGAGTTAGACAGTTACAATGTCAACATGACAGCTACCTCGCTTTTAACAGACAGACACAGAGACAGAGAGACAGAGATGTATAGAGAGATAGAGAGATAGATAGATAGAGATAGAGAGATGTATAGAGAGATAGAGAGATAGAGAGATAGATAGAGAGAGAGATCATTACTCAGCTTTCCGCAGTTCAGTTTTGCCGCGATGTCCTCGTGACTCGTGTCCGCTTCCGGCAACAAGCCTCGCGGGGCTCCGCCCACAGAACTAAACTGAATTAAAATAATGAAAAGTGTTGACGCGCACTCCTCAATATGTAAATCATTTGTAAATCCCACACAGTTGGTTTCCTAGCTGGCCGGCTGGATATCTCAGTGAAGTTAGATAGATATCTCAGTGAAGTTAGTACACTTTTGGTTTGGAGGCGGAACGATAGCAGTCAGTGTTGGAGCAAGGGGGACGTGTTTGGCGGGGGGACGCATTTGCGAACGCACAAGGCTTGTTGTTAATAAAGATTTGAAAAAATATGATAACCATCGTATTATCTTAGTTTAATGTCATTTCAATGCATCATAGAACTTTTATTTACAACAAGCATAACAAAAAAATCGCTATTATGGCGTTGTCCTGTGCCTATGCTGTTCCTCAGTCCATTCTCATGTGCTTCTGGTTTCAACCGCTCTCAGCTGTGCGCCGCTGACGCATGCGCACTCATAACTGGATTCGGCACGTACGTCACTCACAGTCTCACTATATTATAGTAATTAAACGATGAAGAAAATCAGTGTAGCTGTTTCTTGTCTTTATGAATGAGTTAACATTATTTATTAAAGAGTCCTTGAAAGGATTGAGATCAAAACAACATTGAATGAACAATACTGTTTAAATGCGTTTACGTAGCACTCATCTGATACACTGCAGTACTCATTTATAACCAAGTGAGGGCGCCATCATCACGGCCAACTATTATAATGATTAACTATTATAACTATTATAATTATTAACTATTATA
>NC_137679.1:46667919-46675419 GCF_963989245.1 Nansenia antarctica | reverse complement strand
AACCTGAAGAGATGGGTCTTCAGTCTACGACGGAAGATGGGTAGTGACTCAGCCGTTCTGACGGCCGTGGGGAGCTCATTCCACCAGCGGGGAGCCAGTGTTGTGAAGAGACGTGATCGGGCAGCACGACTGCTGTGTAGAGGAGGTGGGGCCAGTCGACCAGCAGAGGTGGAGGAGCGGAGTGAATGGGCTGGAGTTTGGGGGGTGACCATTTCCTGCAGGTAGGCAGGGGCTGTCCCATTAGCTGCCTGGTAGGCAAGCACCAGGGTCTTGAATCTGATGCGAGCTGCTATCGGGAGCCAGTGCATGGAGCGAAGGAGAGGGGTGACATGAGAGTATTTGGGGAGGTTGAACACCAGACGGGCAGCAGCATTCTGGATGAGCTGCAGAGGTCTGATGGCAGTGGCGGGGAGCCCGGCCAGGAGTGCGTTGCAGTAGGCAAGGCGGGAGATGCCCAGTTCTGAAAGGATGGAGAGAAGGATCTGGTGGTTGAGTGTGTGGAAGGCAGCAGACAGGTCCAGGAGGGTGAGAACAGAGAAGAGGGAGGAAGCTTGGGCAGGGTGGAGGGCGACAGCTTTGAAGCCGGATTGGTGGGGGTCTAAATGTTCCATCTTCCGGAGATAGTCAGTCAGTTGTTTAGATGTAGCGCGTTCAAGGGTTTTGGAAGGGAAGGAGAGAAGGGATACAGGTCTGTAATTGTGGACAGATGATGGGTCAAGGGTAGATTTCTTGAGGAGAGGCTTGACTCTGGCTATTTTGAAGGCCGCTGGGACAGATCCTTATGAGTCGGAGGAGAGGGGGACAGGGTAAGGCCGAAGGAGAGGAGAAGGTCAAGTACTCCAGATGAGAGAAGCTTCTCTGATTGGAAGTTGAAGTCACCCAGTAGTACGAGCGGAGTGCCATCATCAGGGAAGGAGCTGAGAAGGCCATCCATCTCGCCTAGGAAGTCACCGAGCTGGCTAGGCTGTAGAGTTGATTCACTCAATCGAGTTCTATCTATTTACTTCCTCTATTTGCTTTTATCTATTTACCTCTTATATTTGTTTTTTTATTCATTGTCATTTTTATTTTCTTACTAGGCTCCTCTTGCTGTATTTTTTATAATGTATGTAAAGCACTTTGAATTGCCTCTGCTGTATGAAATGTGCTATACAAATAAACCTGCCTTGCCTCGTGTAGAAGCTTCTAGACTAATAAACCTGCCTTGCCTCGTGTAGAAGCTTCTAGACTAATAAACCTGCCTTGCCTTGTGTAGAAGCTGCTGGAAGCCCATGAGGAGCAGAACTGCGAGGCGTTCACAGAGGCGGTGAAGGACTTTGACTCCGTCTCTCGTCTGGACCAATGGCTGACCACCATGCTGCTGAGAATCAAGAAGACCATCCAGGGAGACGCAGGGGACCTGAAGTAGAGGGGGAGGGAGGGAGACCTGGAGTAGAGGGGGAGGGGGGGAGACCTGGAGTAGAGGGGGAGGGAGGGAGACCTGGAGTAGAGGGGGAGGGAGGGAGACCTGGAGTAGAGGGGGAGGGAGGGAGACCTGGAGTAGAGGGGGAGGGAGGGAGACCTGGAGTAGAGGGGGAGGAGGGGAGACCTGGAGTAGAGGGGGAGGAGGGGAGACCTGGAGTAGAGGGGGAGGGGGGGAGACCTGGAGTAGAGGGGGAGGGAGGGAGACCTGGAGTAGAGGGGGAGGGAGGGAGACCTGGAGTAGAGGGAGAGGGGGGGAGACCTGGAGTAGAGGGAGAGGGGGGGAGACCTGGAGTAGAGGGGGAGGGGGGGAGACCTGGAGTAGAGGGAGAGGGGGGGAGACCTGGAGTAGAGGGAGAGGAGGGGAGACCTGGAGTAGAGGGGGAGGGGGGGAGACCTGGAGTAGAGGGGGAGGGAGGGAGACCTGGAGTAGAGGGAGAGGGGGGGAGACCTGGAGTAGAGGGGGAGGGGGGGAGACCTGGAGTAGAGGGGGAGGAGGGGAGACCTGGAGTAGAGGGGGAGGGGGGGAGACCTGGAGTAGAGGGGGAGGGGGGGAGACCTGGAGTAGAGGGGGAGGGAGGGAGACCTGGAGTAGAGGGGGAGGGGGGGAGACCTGGAGTAGAGGGGGAGGAGGGGAGACCTGGAGTAGAGGGGGAGGAGGGGAGACCTGGAGTAGAGGGGAGGGAGGGGAGACCTGGAGTAGAGGGAGAGGAGGGGAGACCTGGAGTAGAGGGGGAGGGGGGAGACCTGGAGTAGAGGGGGAGGAGGGGAGACCTGGAGTAGAGGGGGAGGGAGGGAGACCTGGAGTAGAGGGGGAGGAGGGGAGACCTGGAGTAGAGGGAGAGGGGGGAGACCTGGAGTAGAGGGGGAGGGGGGGAGACCTGGAGTAGAGGGGGAGGGGGGGAGACCTGGAGTAGAGGGGGAGGGGGGGAGACCTGGAGTAGAGGGAGAGGGAGGGGAGACCTGGAGTAGAGGGGGAGGAGGGGAGACCTGGAGTAGAGGGAGAGGGGGGGAGACCTGGAGTAGAGGGGGAGGAGGGGAGACCTGGAGTAGAGAGGGAGGAGGGGAGACCTGGAGTAGAGGGAGAGGAGGGGAGACCTGGAGTAGAGGGGGAGGAGGGGAGACCTGGAGTAGAGGGGGAGGGGGGGAGACCTGGAGTAGAGGGGGAGGAGGGGAGACCTGGAGTAGAGGGGGAGGGGGGAGACCTGGAGTAGAGGGGGAGGGGGGGAGACCTGGAGTAGAGGGGGAGGAGGGGAGACCTGGAGTAGAGGGGGAGGGGGGGAGACCTGGAGTAGAGGGGGAGGGGGGGAGACCTGGAGTAGAGGGGGAGGAGGGGAGACCTGGAGTAGAGGGGGAGGAGGGGAGACCTGGAGTAGAGGGGGAGGGGGGGAGACCTGGAGTAGAGGGGGAGGAGGGGAGACCTGGAGTAGAGGGGGAGGAGGGGAGACCTGGAGTAGAGGGGGAGGAGGGGAGACCTGGAGTAGAGGGGGAGGGGGGGAGACCTGGAGTAGAGGGAGAGGAGGGGAGACCTGGAGTAGAGGGGGAGGGGGGAGACCTGGAGTAGAGGGGGAGGGGGGGAGACCTGGAGTAGAGGGGGAGGAGGGGAGACCTGGAGTAGAGGGGGAGGGGGGGAGACCTGGAGTAGAGGGGGAGGGGGGGAGACCTGGAGTAGAGGGAGAGGGAGGGAGACCTGGAGTAGAGGGGGAGGAGGAGGGGAGACCTGGAGTAGAGGGGGAGGAGGGGAGACCTGGAGTAGAGGGGGAGGAGGAGGGGAGACCTGGAGTAGAGGGAGAGGGAGGGAGACCTGGAGTAGAGGGGGAGGAGGAGGGGAGACCTGGAGTAGAGGGAGAGGAGGGAGACCTGGAGTAGAGGGGGAGGAGGAGGGGAGACCTGGAGTAGAGGGGGAGGAGGGGAGACCTGGAGTAGAGGGGGAGGAGGGGAGACCTGGAGTAGAGGGGGAGGAGGGGAGACCTGGAGTAGAGGGGGAGGAGGGGAGACCTGGAGTAGAGGGGGAGGGGAGACCTGGAGTAGAGGGGGAGGAGGGGAGACCTGGAGTAGAGGGGGAGGAGGGAGACCTGGAGTAGAGGGAGAGGAGGGGAGACCTGGAGTAGAGGGGGAGGGGGGGAGACCTGGAGTAGAGGGGGAGGGGGGGAGACCTGGAGTAGAGGGGGAGGGGGGGAGACCTGGAGTAGAGGGGGAGGGGGGGAGACCTGGAGTAGAGGGAGAGGGGGGGAGACCTGGAGTAGAGGGAGAGGGGGGGAGACCTGGAGTAGAGGGGGAGGAGGGGAGACCTGGAGTAGAGGGAGAGGGGGGGAGACCTGGAGTAGAGGGGGAGGAGGGGAGACCTGGAGTAGAGGGGGAGGGAGGGAGACCTGGAGTAGAGGGAGAGGGGGGGAGACCTGGAGTAGAGGGGGAGGAGGGGAGACCTGGAGTAGAGGGGGAGGAGGGGAGACCTGGAGTAGAGGGGGAGGGGGGGAGACCTGGAGTAGAGGGAGAGGGGGGGAGACCTGGAGTAGAGGGGGAGGAGGGGAGACCTGGAGTAGAGGGGGAGGAGGGAGACCTGGAGTAGAGGGGGAGGGAGGGAGACCTGGAGTAGAGGGAGAGGGGGGGAGACCTGGAGTAGAGGGGGAGGAGGGGAGACCTGGAGTAGAGGGGGAGGAGGGGAGACCTGGAGTAGAGGGGGAGGGGGGGAGACCTGGAGTAGAGGGGGAGGAGGGGAGACCTGGAGTAGAGGGGGAGGGGGGGAGACCTGGAGTAGAGGGGGAGGGAGGGAGACCTGGAGTAGAGGGGGAGGGAGGGAGACCTGGAGTAGAGGGGGAGGGAGGGAGACCTGGAGTAGAGGGGGAGGAGGGGAGACCTGGAGTAGAGGGAGAGGAGGGGAGACCTGGAGTAGAGGGGGAGGAGGGGAGACCTGGAGTAGAGGGGGAGGAGGGGAGACCTGGAGTAGAGGGGGAGGGGGGGAGACCTGGAGTAGAGGGGGAGGAGGGGAGACCTGGAGTAGAGGGGGAGGGGGGGAGACCTGGAGTAGAGGGGGAGGGAGGGAGACCTGGAGTAGAGGGGGAGGGAGGGAGACCTGGAGTAGAGGGGGAGGGAGGGAGACCTGGAGTAGAGGGGGAGGAGGGGAGACCTGGAGTAGAGGGGGAGGGAGGGAGACCTGGAGTAGAGGGGGAGGGGGGAGACCTGGAGTAGAGGGGGAGGGGGGGAGACCTGGAGTAGAGGGGGAGGGAGGGAGACCTGGAGTAGAGGGGGAGGGGGGAGACCTGGAGTAGAGGGGGAGGAGGGAGGGGAGACCTGGAGTAGAGGGGGAGGGGGGAGACCTGGAGTAGAGGGGGAGGAGGGGAGACCTGGAGTAGAGGGAGAGGAGGGGAGACCTGGAGTAGAGGGAGAGGAGGGGAGACCTGGAGTAGAGGGGGAGGGGGGAGACCTGGAGTAGAGGGGGAGGGGGGGAGACCTGGAGTAGAGGGGGAGGAGGGGAGACCTGGAGTAGAGGGAGAGGAGGGGAGACCTGGAGTAGAGGGGGAGGAGGGGAGACCTGGAGTAGAGGGGGAGGGGGGAGACCTGGAGTAGAGGGGGAGGAGGGGAGACCTGGAGTAGAGGGAGAGGAGGGGAGACCTGGAGTAGAGGGGGAGGAGGGGAGACCTGGAGTAGAGGGGGAGGAGGGGAGACCTGGAGTAGAGGGAGAGGGAGGAGGGGAGACCTGGAGTAGAGGGGGAGGGGGGAGACCTGGAGTAGAGGGGGAGGGGGGGAGACCTGGAGTAGAGGGAGAGGGAGGAGGGGAGACCTGGAGTAGAGGGAGAGGGGAGCCCTTGGTTACCATCGCCCTTGGTTACCATCGCCCTTGGTTACCATCGCCCTTGGTTACCATCGCCCTTGGTTACCGTCGCCCTTGGTTACCGTCGCCCTTGGTTACCGTGGTGTTTGACATCATCCTGCTTCCTGTGTTGAAGTCTTCGGCTGCACAGTGTGTCTGTGTCTGTGTGTGTGTGTGTGTGTGTGTGTGTGTGTGTGTGAGTGTGTGTGTGTGTGTGTTTATATGTTATCTGTGCTGTCTCTGTGCTGTGCTGTAGTCTGCATGTTGCCATGGTGACGTGTGTTAGGTGTTATTATGGGCTGTCAGTCACATGTTTCTATGATGTCATTATGTGATGAGATGATGTACAACAATAAAACATCTTATTAATGTTCCTGCTGTGTGTGTGTGTGTGTGTGTGTGTGTGTGTGTGGTGTGTCTGTGTGTGTGTGTGTGTGTGTGTGTGTGTGTGTGGTGTGTCTGTGTGTGTGTGGTGTGTGGTGTGTTTGTGTGTAAAATATATATGTATATGTTACGGTACATGTGGGAATGCGGTGGGGTTAGGGTTAGGTGCTACGGTGCTAGGGTTAAGGTTAAGGTTAGGGTTAGGGGTAGGGTTAGGGTTAGGATTATGGTTAGGGTTAGACATGCCAGCATGTACCAAGTCGACGTAGCACCTAACCCTAACCCTAGTTTTCCCACATGTACCGTATTCCCACATGTACCGTAACATATATATTCAACAATGTTTTACTTAGCTAGTAAATAAGTCTCTGTATTGCTTAACTTTACACATACTTCACAATATATTGTTTTGCTGTGCTGTGGTAGAGAAGGCAAGAGACCATCTAGTGTTCACACATTCAAGCCTCTCTTTTTAATTGTTGTCTGTGAGCGGATAGTTCCTGTTATATAAACTCTCATCTAGATCTGTCTCAAACTAGGCCGTGTTGGGTCCTTGAATTTGAGGGAATTGAGTCTTGAAAGTCCTTGAAAGGTGCTTGAATGTGATGTTTCAGAAGGTGTGGGAACCCTGATATGAAAACAACAATCAGCAATAGCAGCGACAGCGTCAATAGTAACAGAATACAAATCAACACATCAACATTATTAATGTTCAACATTACAGGAAGTTCAAGTAGTCAGGTGGTGCAAAACACGCTCTGCAGGTTGAGATGTAATAAGGTGTGACACTGTCATACGGTGTAACACACTGTCATACGGTGTAACACACTGTCATACGGTGTAACACACTGTCATAAGGTGTAACACACTGTCATAAGGTGTAACACACTGTCATACGGTGTAACACACTGTCATACGGTGTAACACACTGTCATACGGTGTAACACACTGTCATACGGTGTAACACACTATCATACGGTGTAACACACTGTCATAAGGTGTAACACACTGTCATACGGTGTAACACACTGTCATAAGGTGTAACACACTGTCATACGGTGTAACACACTGTCATACGGTGTGACACACTGTCATACGGTGTAACACACTGTCATACGGTGTAACACACTGTCATAAGGTGTAACACACTGTCATAAGGTGTAACACACTGTCATAAGGTGTAACACACTGTCATACGGTGTAACACACTGTAATATGGTGTAACACACTGTCATACGGTGTAACACACTGTCATACGGTGTAACACACTGTCATACGGTGTAACACACTGTCATACGGTGTAACACACTGTCATACGGTGTAACACACTGTCATACGGTGTAACACACTATCATACGGTGTAACACACTGTCATAAGGTGTAACACACTGTCATACGGTGTAACACACTGTCATATGGTGTAACACACTGTCATACGGTGTAACACACTGTCATAAGGTGTAACACACTGTCATACGGTGTAACACACTGTCATACGGTGTGACACACTGTCATACGGTGTAACACACTGTCATAAGGTGTAACACACTGTCATAAGGTGTAACACACTGTCATACGGTGTAACACACTGTAATATGGTGTAACACACTGTCATAAGGTGTAACACACTGTCATACGGTGTAACACACTGTCACACGGTGTAACACACTGTCATACGGTGTAACACACTGTCATACGGTGTAACACACTATCATACGGTGTAACACACTGTCATACGGTGTAACACACTGTCATACGGTGTAACACACTATCATACGGTGTAACACACTGTCATACGGTGTAACACACTGTCATACGGTGTAACACACTATCATACGGTGTAA
>NC_137679.1:46650419-46662919 GCF_963989245.1 Nansenia antarctica | reverse complement strand
CTGCCTTTTGCTGTCCTTGGTCGGAAGGGGGGAAATCGGGCCAAAATCGGCCAGATTATCTTTATGTGTACCAGGCTTTAGATCAGCGGTCTCGGTCGAAGCATTTAAAACAGCTCAAGACTGTCCTGGACAGACAGGCTACTGGCTAACCCCAGAAGCCTGTCTGTCTTTTTGTGTCTTGTTATTAATTGTTGTATACTTGCTATTTGTTTCTTGTTTTTATTTTCACTTGTTTACCTATTTCTTTTAACCTGCTCTTAAATTATGTTTTTATAGCCTCTGTAAAGCACTTTGTGACCGCTGGTCTATGATAGGTGCTATAGAAATAAACCTTACTTACTTACACTACCTCCTACCTCCTACCTCCTATCTCCTACCCTCTATCTCCTATCTCCTATCTCCTACCTCCTACCTCCTACCTCCTATCTCCTACCTCCTACCTTCTATCACCTACCTCCTACCTCCTACCTCCTATCTCCTACCTCCTATCTCCTACCTCCTATCTCCTATCTCCTATCTCCTACCTCCTACCTCCTATCTCCTACCCCCTACCTCCTACCTCCTACCTCCTATCTCCTACCTCCTACCTCCTACCTCCTATCTCCTACCCCCTACCTCCTACCTCCTATCTCCTATCTCCTACCTCCTACCTCCTATCTCCTACCTCCTATCTCCTACCTCCTATCTCCTACCTCCTACCTCCTATCTCCTATCTCCTATCTCCTACCTCCTATCTCCTATCTCCTATCTCCTATCTCCTACCTCCTATCTCCTACCTCCTATCTCCTACCTCCTACCTCCTATCTCCTATCTCCTATCTCCTACCCCCTACCTCCTACCTCCTATCTCCTACCTCCTACCTCCTATCTCCTACCTCCTATCTCCTACCCCCTACCTCCTATCTCCTATCTCCTATCTCCTATCTCCTACCTCCTATCTCCTACCTCCTACCTCCTACCTCCTATCTCCTACCCCCTACCTCCTATCTCCTATCTCCTATCTCCTATCTCCTACCTCCTATCTCCTACCTCCTACCTCCTACCTCCTATCTCCTATCTCCTACCTCCTATCTCCTATCTCCTACCTCCTATCTTCTATCTCCTATCTCCTATCTCCTACCTCCTATCTCCTATCTCCTACCTCCTACCCACTACCTCCTATCTCCTATCTCCTACCTCCTACCTCCTATCTCCTATCTCCTACCCCCTATCTCCTACCTCCTACCTCCTATCTCCTACCTCCTATCTCCTATCTCCTATCTCCTACCTCCTACCTCCTACCTCCTATCTCCTATCTCCTATCTCCTACCTCCTATCTCCTATCTCCTATCTCCTACCTCCTACCTCCTACCTCCTACCTCCTATTTCCTATCTCCTATCTCCTACCTCCTACCTCCTACCTCCTATCTCCTACCTCCTATCTCCTACCTCCTATCTCCTACCTCCTATCTCCTACCTCCTATCTCCTACCCCCTATCTCCTACCTCCTACCTCCTATCTCCTATCTCCTACCCCCTATCTCCTACCTCCTATCTCCTACCTCCTATCTCCTATCTCCTACCTCCTATCTCCTACCTCCTATCTCCTACCCCCTATCTCCTACCTCCTATCTCCTACCTCCTACCTCCTATCTCCTATCTCCTACCTCCTATCTCCTATCTCCTATCTCCTACCCCCTATCTCCTACCTCCTATCTCCTACCTCCTATCTCCTACCTCCTATCTCCTACCTCCTATCTCCTACCTCCTATCTCCTACCCCCTATCTCCTACCTCCTATCTCCTACCTCCTACCTCCTATCTCCTACCCCCTATCTCCTACCTCCTATCTCCTACCTCCTACCTCCTATCTCCTATCTCCTATCTCCTACCTCCTATCTCCTACCCCCTATCTCCTACCTCCTATCTCCTACCTCCTACCTCCTACCTCCTATCTCCTACCTCCTATCTCCTACCTCCTATCTCCTACCCCCTATCTCCTACCTCCTATCTCCTACCTCCTACCTCCTATCTCCTACCTCCTATCTCCTACCTCCTATCTCCTACCCCCTATCTCCTACCTCCTATCTCCTACCTCCTATCTCCTACCTCCTACCTCCTATCTCCTATCTCCTATCTCCTATCTCCTACCTCCTATCTCCTATCTCCTATCTCCTACCCCCTACCTCCTATCTCCTATCTCCTACCTCCTATCTCCTATCTCCTACCTCCTATCTCCTACCTCCTACCTCCTACCTCCTATCTCCTACCTCCTATCTCCTACCTCCTATCTCCTACCTCCTACCTCCTATCTCCTATCTCCTACCCCCTATCTCCTACCTCCTATCTCCTACCTCCTACCTCCTATCTCCTATCTCCTACCTCCTATCTCCTACCTCCTATCTCCTACCCCCTATCTCCTACCTCCTATCTCCTACCTCCTACCTCCTATCTCCTATCTCCTACCTCCTATCTCCTATCTCCTATCTCCTACCCCCTATCTCCTACCTCCTATCTCCTACCTCCTATCTCCTACCTCCTATCTCCTACCTCCTATCTCCTACCCCCTATCTCCTATCTCCTACCTCCTATCTCCTACCTCCTATCTCCTACCCCCTACCTCCTATCTCCTACCTCCTACCTCCTATCTCCTATCTCCTACCTCCTATCTCCTACCTCCTATCTCCTACCTCCTATCTCCTACCTCCTACCTCCTATCTCCTACCTCCTATCTCCTACCTCCTATCTCCTACCTCCTATCTCCTACCCCCTATCTCCTACCTCCTATCTCCTACCTCCTACCTCCTATCTCCTACCTCCTATCTCCTACCTCCTATCTCCTACCCCCTATCTCCTACCTCCTATCTCCTACCTCCTATCTCCTATCTCCTACCTCCTACCTCCTATCTCCTATCTCCTACCTCCTACCTCCTACCCTCTATCTCCTACCTCCTATCTCCTACCTCCTATCTCCTATCTCCTACCTCCTATCTCCTACCCCCTATCTCCTACCCCCTATCTCCTACCTCCTATCTCCTACCTCCTATCTCCTACCTCCTATCTCCTACCTCCTACCTCCTATCTCCTACCTCCTATCTCCTACCCCCTATCTCCTACCTCCTATCTCCTACCTCCTATCTCCTACCTCCTATCTCCTACCTCCTACCTCCTATCTCCTACCCCCTATCTCCTACCTCCTATCTCCTACCTCCTACCTCCTATCTCCTATCTCCTACCTCCTATCTCCTACCTCCTATCTCCTACCCCCTATCTCCTACCTCCTATCTCCTACCTCCTACCTCCTATCTCCTATCTCCTACCTCCTATCTCCTATCTCCTATCTCCTACCCCCTATCTCCTACCTCCTATCTCCTACCTCCTATCTCCTACCTCCTATCTCCTACCTCCTATCTCCTACCTCCTATCTCCTACCCCCTATCTCCTACCTCCTATCTCCTACCTCCTACCTCCTATCTCCTACCCCCTATCTCCTACCTCCTATCTCCTACCTCCTACCTCCTATCTCCTATCTCCTATCTCCTACCTCCTATCTCCTACCTCCTATCTCCTACCCACTACCTCCTATCTCCTACCCCCTATCTCCTATCTCCTACCTCCTATCTCCTATCTCCTATCTCCTACCTCCTATCTCCTACCTCCTATCTCCTACCTCCTACCTCCTACCTCCTACCTCCTATCTCCTATCTCCTACCTCCTATCTCCTACCTCCTATCTCCTATCTCCTACCCCCTATCTCCTATCTCCTATCTCCTACCTCCTACCTCCTACCTCCTATCTCCTACCTCCTACCTCCTACCTCCTATCTCCTATCTCCTACCCCCTATCTCCTATCTCCTACCTCCTATCTCCTATCTCCTATCTCCTATCTCCTACCTCCTATCTCCTATCTCCTACCTCCTATCTCCTACCTCCTATCTCCTACCTCCTATCTCCTACCTCCTATCTCCTATCTCCTATCTCCCATCTCCTACCTCCTACCTCCTACCTCCTACCTCCTATCTCCTACCTCCTACCTCCTATCTCCTACCTCCTATCTCCTATCTCCTACCTCCTACCTCCTACCTCCTATCTCCTACCTCCTATCTCCTACCTCCTATCTCCTATCTCCTATCTCCTACCTCCTACCTCCTACCTCCTATCTCCTACCTCCTACCTCCTATCTCCTATCTCCTACCCACTACCTCCTATCTCCTACCTCCTACCTCCTACCTCCTATCTCCTATCTCCTACCCACTACCTCCTATCTCCTATCTCCTACCTCCTATCTCCTACCTCCTATCTCCTATCTCCTACCTCCTATCTCCTATCTCCTACCTCCTACCTCCTACCTCCTATCTCCTATCTCCTACCTCCTATCTCCTACCTCCTATCTTCTATCTCCTATCTCCTATCTCCTACCTCCTATCTCCTATCTCCTATCTCCTACCTCCTACCTCCTACCTCCTACCTCCTATCTCCTATCTCCTACCCACTACCTCCTATCTCCTATCTCCTATCTCCTACCTCCTATCTCCTACCTCCTATCTCCTACCCACTACCTCCTATCTCCTACCCCCTATCTCCTATCTCCTACCTCCTACCTCCTACCCCCTATCTCCTATCTCCTATCTCCTATCTCCTATCTCCTACCTCCTATCTCCTACCTCCTATCTCCTACCTCCTATCTCCTACCCCCTATCTCCTACCTCCTATCTCCTACCTCCTACCTCCTATCTCCTACCTCCTATCTCCTACCTCCTATCTCCTACCCCCTATCTCCTACCTCCTATCTCCTACCTCCTATCTCCTACCTCCTACCTCCTATCTCCTATCTCCTACCTCCTACCTCCTACCCTCTATCTCCTACCTCCTATCTCCTACCTCCTATCTCCTATCTCCTACCTCCTATCTCCTACCCCCTATCTCCTACCCCCTATCTCCTACCTCCTATCTCCTACCTCCTATCTCCTACCTCCTATCTCCTACCTCCTACCTCCTATCTCCTACCTCCTATCTCCTACCCCCTATCTCCTACCTCCTATCTCCTACCTCCTATCTCCTACCTCCTATCTCCTACCTCCTACCTCCTATCTCCTACCCCCTATCTCCTACCTCCTATCTCCTACCTCCTACCTCCTATCTCCTATCTCCTACCTCCTATCTCCTACCTCCTATCTCCTACCCCCTATCTCCTACCTCCTATCTCCTACCTCCTACCTCCTATCTCCTATCTCCTACCTCCTATCTCCTATCTCCTATCTCCTACCCCCTATCTCCTACCTCCTATCTCCTACCTCCTATCTCCTACCTCCTATCTCCTACCTCCTATCTCCTACCTCCTATCTCCTACCCCCTATCTCCTACCTCCTATCTCCTACCTCCTACCTCCTATCTCCTACCCCCTATCTCCTACCTCCTATCTCCTACCTCCTACCTCCTATCTCCTATCTCCTATCTCCTACCTCCTATCTCCTACCTCCTATCTCCTACCCACTACCTCCTATCTCCTACCCCCTATCTCCTATCTCCTACCTCCTATCTCCTATCTCCTATCTCCTACCTCCTATCTCCTACCTCCTATCTCCTACCTCCTACCTCCTACCTCCTACCTCCTATCTCCTATCTCCTACCTCCTATCTCCTACCTCCTATCTCCTATCTCCTACCCCTATCTCCTATCTCCTATCTCCTACCTCCTACCTCCTACCTCCTATCTCCTACCTCCTACCTCCTACCTCCTATCTCCTATCTCCTACCCCCTATCTCCTATCTCCTACCTCCTACCTCCTATCTCCTATCTCCTACCTCCTATCTCCTATCTCCTACCTCCTATCTCCTACCTCCTATCTCCTACCTCCTATCTCCTACCTCCTATCTCCTATCTCCTATCTCCCATCTCCTACCTCCTACCTCCTACCTCCTACCTCCTATCTCCTACCTCCTACCTCCTATCTCCTACCTCCTATCTCCTATCTCCTACCTCCTACCTCCTACCTCCTATCTCCTACCTCCTATCTCCTACCTCCTATCTCCTATCTCCTATCTCCTACCTCCTACCTCCTACCTCCTATCTCCTACCTCCTACCTCCTATCTCCTATCTCCTACCCACTACCTCCTATCTCCTACCTCCTACCTCCTACCTCCTATCTCCTATCTCCTACCCACTACCTCCTATCTCCTATCTCCTACCTCCTATCTCCTACCTCCTATCTCCTATCTCCTACCTCCTATCTCCTATCTCCTACCTCCTACCTCCTACCTCCTATCTCCTATCTCCTACCTCCTATCTCCTACCTCCTATCTTCTATCTCCTATCTCCTATCTCCTACCTCCTATCTCCTATCTCCTATCTCCTACCTCCTACCTCCTACCTCCTACCTCCTATCTCCTATCTCCTACCCACTACCTCCTATCTCCTATCTCCTATCTCCTACCTCCTATCTCCTACCTCCTATCTCCTACCCACTACCTCCTATCTCCTACCCCCTATCTCCTATCTCCTACCTCCTACCTCCTACCCCCTATCTCCTATCTCCTATCTCCTATCTCCTATCTCCTACCTCCTATCTCCTACCTCCTACCTCCTACCTCCTATCTCCTATCTCCTATCTCCTACCTCCTATCTCCTACCTCCTATCTCCTACCTCCTACCTCCTATCTCCTACCTCCTATCTCCTATCTCCTACCCACTACCTCCTATCTCCTACCCCCTATCTCCTATCTCCTACCTCCTATCTCCTACCTCCTATCTCCTACCTCCTATCTCCTATCTCCTACACACTACACACTACCTCCATGTCTTGTATGAAAGGTTCTATATAAGTAAAGCTTTACGTACGTACTCCCCCTCCTACCTCCTACCATCCTACTCCCCCCCCCAGGCGCCTGGCGGCTCTGCAGAAGCGTAGGGAGCTGCGTGCGGCGGGCATCGACGTGCAGAAGAAGAGGAAGAAGAAGCGGGGCGTGGACTACAACGCTGAGATCCCCTTCGAGAAGCGGCCGGCCTCCGGGTTCTACGACACCAGCCAGGAGCAGCACAGCGGCCTGGAGCCCCACTTCAAACGCCTGAGACAGCAGCACCTGGACGGGGAACTGAGGAAGTACGTACACACACACACACAGACACACACACACAGAGAGACACACACACACACACACACAGACACAGAGAGACACACACACACACACACACAGAGAGAGACAGCAGCACCTGGACTGAGAGCTGCGCAAGTATGGAACACACACACACACACACACACCAACCACACAGAGAGAGACACACACACACACACACACACAGCAACACCTGGACGTAACACACACACACACACACACACACACACACACCAACCACACAGAGAGACACACACACTGAAAGAGAGACACACACCCACACACACAGCAACACCTGGATGTAACACACACCAACCACACAGACAGACAGACACACACACGTAGACACACACACCAACCACACTCTCAGATGCATTCCACAGCTAGAAATGGCAAGGCCAGTTTATTAGTACAACACATTTCATACAACATAGGTCCCATACATATATATAGATACATATATATATATCTCATACAACATAGGTCATTCTGCTTTACAGACACCATTAAAATACAACACAGAGAATAGGAAGATTCTGTTTTACAAGATAGATACATATAGATAGAAAATAAATAGCTAAACATTTATCAACATAATAAGACAATGAATAAACAGACATAGATAAAAGTGTTACTGCAGCTGTGATTAGCTGTCTTCCTGATACGGTGAGAGAGACCTCAGGTGCTGGTCTGTGATTAGCTGCTGTCTTCCTGATACGGTGAGAGAGACCTCAGGTGCTGGTCTGTGATTAGCTGCTGTCTTCCTGACACGGTGAGAGAGACCTCAGGTACTGGTCTGTGATTAGCTGCTCTTCCTGACACGGTGAGAGAGACCTCAGGTGCTGGTCTGTGATTAGCTGCTCTTCCTGACACGGTGAGAGAGACCTCAGGTACTGGTCTGTGATTAGCTGCTCTTCCTGATACGGTGAGAGAGACCTCAGGTGCTGGTCTGTGATTAGCTGCTCTTCCTGATACGGTGAGAGAGACCTCAGGTGCTGGTCTGTGATTAGCTGCTGTCTTCCTGATACGGTGAGAGAGACCTCAGGTACTGGTCTGTGATTAGCTGCTCTTCCTGATACGGTGAGAGAGACCTCAGGTGCTGGTCTGTGATTAGCTGCTCTTCCTGACACGGTGAGAGAGACCTCAGGTACTGGTCTGTGATTAGCTGCTGTCTTCCTGATACGGTGAGAGAGACCTCAGGTACTGGTCTGTGATTAGCTGCTGTCTTCCTGATACGGTGAGAGAGACCTCAGGTGCTGGTCTGTGATTAGCTGCTGTCTTCCTGATACGGTGAGAGAGACCTCAGGTGCTGGTCTGTGATTAGCTGCTGTCTTCCTGACACGGTGAGAGAGACCTCAGGTACTGGTCTGTGATTAGCTGCTGTCTTCCTGACACGGTGAGAGAGACCTCAGGTACTGGTCTGTGATTAGCTGCTCTTCCTGACACGGTGAGAGAGACCTCAGGTGCTGGTCTGTGATTAGCTGCTGTCTTCCTGATACGGTGAGAGAGACCTCAGGTACTGGTCTGTGATTAGCTGCTGTCTTCCTGACACGGTGAGAGAGACCTCAGGTGCTGGTCTGTGATTAGCTGCTGTCTTCCTGATACGGTGAGAGAGACCTCAGGTGCTGGTCTGTGATTAGCTGCTGTCTTCCTGACACGGTGAGAGAGACCTCAGGTACTGGTCTGTGATTAGCTGCTGTCTTCCTGATACGGTGAGAGAGACCTCAGGTGCTGGTCTGTGATTAGCTGCTGTCTTCCTGACACGGTGAGAGAGACCTCAGGTACTGGTCTGTGATTAGCTGCTCTTCCTGACACGGTGAGAGAGACCTCAGGTGCTGGTCTGTGATTAGCTGCTCTTCCTGATACGGTGAGAGAGACCTCAGGTACTGGTCTGTGATTAGCTGCTCTTCCTGATACGGTGAGAGAGACCTCAGGTGCTGGTCTGTGATTAGCTGCTCTTCCTGATACGGTGAGAGAGACCTCAGGTACTGGTCTGTGATTAGCTGCTCTTCCTGATACGGTGAGAGAGACCTCAGGTGCTGGTCTGTGATTAGCTGCTCTTCCTGATACGGTGAGAGAGACCTCAGGTACTGGTCTGTGATTAGCTGCTCTTCCTGATACGGTGAGAGAGACCTCAGGTGCTGGTCTGTGATTAGCTGCTGTCTTCCTGATACGGTGAGAGAGACCTCAGGTGCTGGTCTGTGATTGGCTGGTCTGACCTCAGTGTGAAATGACATGTTTGATACTGTCTGTGTTCACCCGCAACCCTTGAAAATACTCACAAACCTGTGTGTATGTGTGTGTGTGTGTGTGTGTGTGTGTGTGTGTGTGTGTGTGTGTGTGTGTGTGTGTGTGTGTGTGTGTGTGTGTGTGTGTGTGTGTGTGTGTGTGTGTGTGTGTGTGTGTGTGTGTGTGTGTGTGTGTGTGTGTGTGTGTGTGTGTGTGTGTGTGTGTGTGTGTGTGTGTGTGTGTGTGTGCAGTGAGAAGGAGGAGAGGGAGAGGAAGAAGGACAGACAGAAGATAAAGAAGAAGAAGGAGAGTGACCTCCCCGCGGCCATCCTACAGACCAGCGGCGTGTCTGAGTTCACCAAGAAACGCAGCAAGCTGGTCCTGCCTGCTCCCCAGGTGAGGGGGAGGGGAGGGGAGGGAGGGGAGGGAGGGGAGGGGGGTGTAGCTGGTGCTGCCTGCTCCCCAGGTGAGGGGGAGGGAGGGGAGGGAGGGGAGGGAGGGGGGTGTAGCTGGTCCTGCCTGCTCCCCAGGTGAGGGGGAGGGGAGGGGAGGGAGGGGAGGGGGGTGTAGCTGGTCCTGCCTGCTCCCCATGTGAGGGGGAGGGGAGGGGAGGGAGGGGAGGGGGGTGTAGCTGGTCCTGCCTGCTCCCCATGTGAGGGGGAGGGGAGGGGAGCGGGGTGTAGCTGGTGCTGCATAATAGACAGATTAAAACCTGGGTAGGACTTTCGGGGCACTGCCCTAAACTGGTGTAGATCCTACCTGCAGGACAGAAGCTACTATGTCTCCATTGGCAACTTTGTATCTGACCAAATTAAAATGACATGTGGGGTTCCCCAAGGGTCAATCCTTGGCCCCCTTCTATTCAATCTCCCTACATTCCATTGGGACACATCATGAAAAAGAATAGAATTGTGAATTCCCACAACTATGCAGATGACACTTCTATCTGTATTTTAATAATGTATGTAAAGCACTTTGAATTGCCCCTGTTGTCTGAAATGTGCTATACAAATAAACCTGCCTTGCCTATAACGTGTGTGTGTGTGTGTGTGTGTGTGTGTGTGTGTCTGTGTCTCTGTCTCTGTCTCTGTCTCTGTCTCTGTTTCTGTGTCTCTGTTTCTGTGTGTCTCTGTGTGTACGGTAGATCTCAGATGCGGAGCTGGAGGAGGTGGTTAAGTTGGGTCAGGCCAGTGAAGTCGCTCGCCAGACGGCGGAGGAGTCCGGCATCACTAACTCCGCCTCCTCAGCCCTCCTATCAGAGTACAGCGTCACCAACAGCGCCATGGCAACGGGCCTACGCACCCCCAAGACCCCCGCCGCCCAGGACAAGATCCTCCAGGTACACACACACACACACACACACACACACACACACAGGTCATATGTGACAGCGTTCTAATGATGTCGTACAATCTGAAAACAGTTTAAGCTTATTTGAATGTTTTTGGTTCATCTCAGGTCAACTAGCAGAGAAAATCACCTTCAAAGTTACAACATAGAACACCACGCTAACTAGCTAACACCATAGAACACCAGGCTAATTAGCTAACAACATAGAACGCCACGCTAACTAGCTAACAACATAGAACGCCACGCTAACTAGCTAACAACATAGAACGCCACGCTAACTAGCTAACAACATAGAACGCCACGCTAACTAGCTAACAACATAGAACACCAGGCTAACTAGCTAACATAGAACACCACGCTAACTAGCTAACAACATAGAACACCAATACATACACACACAGATTATACACACACACACACACAAACAAAAGTTTACATTGATTTCTGTAAATCTTCGGGGAAAGTACGGATCTGTAATTTAACCTTAGTTGTCACGAGATCAGGTGACTCTCTAATGACGTCATGACTCCGCCCCTTGACTCCGCCCCTCCAGGAAGCCCAGAACCTGATGGCGCTGACCAACGTGGACACGCCCCTGAAGGGAGGCCTGAACACTCCGCTGCACCAGAGCGACTTCTCTGGCGTCACGCCTAAACACACCGCCGTGCACACGCCCAACACCGTCCTGACCACGCCCTTCAGGTACACACACACACACCCACACACACACACACACGCCCAACACCGTCCTGACCACGCCCTTCAGGTACACACACACACACACACGCCCAACACCGTCCTGACCACGCCCTTCAGGTACACACACACACACACACACACACACACACACACACGCCCAACACCGTCCTGACCACGCCCTTCAGGTACACACACACACACACACACACACACACACACACACGCCCAACACCGTCCTGACCACGCCCTTCAGGTACACACACACACACACCCACACACACACACACGCACACGCCCAACACCGTCCTGACCACGCCCTTCAGGTACACACACACACACACCCACACACACACACACACACACACGCCCAACACTGTCCTGACCACGCCCTTCAGGTACACACACACACACACACACACACACACACACGCCCAACACTGTCCGGACCACGCCCTTCAGGTACACACACACACACACCGCGTCAGTGTTGGTGACATGGTTGTCATGGTAACCCCCCCCCCCTGCAGGACCCCGGGTGCGGCCTCATCGGAGGCCCTGACCCCCCAGGGGGGTTTGACCCCCAAGGCCCTGCTAAGCCCCGCCCCCGGCCCCACCCCCGGCCGCACGCCGCTGCGTGATAGGCTGAGCATCAACCCGGAGGAGGAGCAGGACCAGGAGAGGCGGGGCCGCGACCAGCTGAGGGCGGGGCTTCGGGCGCTGCCGCTCCCCAAGAACGACTTTGAGATCGTCCTGCCCGACGACGCGGAGGCCCCGCCCCCCGACAACGACCCCGAGCACGGATACGTAGAGGACGCCTCCGACATAGAGCTGCACAAACAGGTACACACACACACACACACACACACACACACACACACACACACACACACATATATATACACACACACACACACACACACACACACAAACAGGTACACACACACACATATACACACACACACACACACACACACACATACACACACATATACAGGTGCTGGTCATATAATTAGAATATCAGCAAAAAGTTGATTTATGTCAGTAATTCCATTCAAAAAGTAAAACTTGTATATTATATTCATTCATTCCACACAGACTGATATATTTCAAATGTTTATTTCTTTTAATTTGGA
>NC_137679.1:46642919-46645419 GCF_963989245.1 Nansenia antarctica | reverse complement strand
TGTAACTCTCTCTCTGTGTGTGTGTGTGTGTGTGTGTGTGCTAGGCTAGCTCCCTGCTAGCCCAGGAGATGGGTGTGGTGCGTGCGGGGATGGGCCACGGGGAGCTGAGCATGGAGGCGTACGCCACGGTGTGGGAGGAGTGCTACGGCCAGGTGCTGTTCCTCCACCAGCAGACCCGCTACACCCGCGCCAACCTGGCCTCCAAGAAGGACCGCATAGACAGCCTGGAGAAGAGACTGGAGGTACACACTCACACTCACACACACACACACACACACTCACACACTCACACACACACACACACACACACACACACACTCACACACTCACACACACACTCACACACTCACACACACTCACACACACACACACACACACACACACAGAGCATAGACAGCCTGGAGAAGAGACTGGAGGTACACACTCACACACACACACACACACACACACACAGACACACACACAGACACACACTCACACACACACACACACACACACAGAGCATAGACAGCCTGGAGAAGAGACTGGAGGTACACACTCACACACACACACAGACACACACACACACACAGACACACACACACAGACACACACTCACACACACACACACACACAGAGCATAGACCAGGGGTGAACACATCCAGAAACGTCTACTCAAGGCTGGGCCTCTCACTAGGTATCGCCTCACCTCTAACGTATTAAAGTTAATTGAATGT
Organism: Nansenia antarctica; assembly: GCF_963989245.1. Classification (NCBI taxonomy): domain Eukaryota; kingdom Metazoa; phylum Chordata; class Actinopteri; order Argentiniformes; family Microstomatidae; genus Nansenia; species Nansenia antarctica. The sequence goes on along the minus strand of NC_137679.1, from coordinate 46,644,703 downwards.
CGATCAATTATGCTTGATACCTGAATATGCTTAAAGAAAGAAAAAACAGCCCATATCATAACTTTCCATTAAATGGTTTTTCTTTTTTTATTAAAAAAAATCTAATACTTGCTGACGGCTCATTCTCAAAACAGCAGCCTCAGATTGCTTCTTAGTCAGGATGGTGATCCCCCAACTGTACGTTTGAATTGTGTCTTGATGTAGCCGACTTAAAAAGGAAAATCTTCAATAATTGATTGATTGATTGATTGAAAACCTTTATTGTCCCCAATGGGGAAATGTTGTTGTCAAACAGCTTAGTTAGGGCAGACAGAAAACATTCAATAAAATACATAAAACAGTCCAGGTAAAACAAATTACAAACAAATAAACTAATTGTTTAAAAAAACTAAAAGGATGGTGCTCCCCCTTCACAGCCCTGTATAAAGAGCTAAACAGAAGGGACAAGGGGATGGGGATATTTAGTTATGCAAATACGTTATTGGGGTTGTTAACACATCAACTAACGTTTGTTAGAAAATGCTATCAGCGCACTTCAGAGTGATGGAGCACGTCCCCATATTCAGCATCAACATCAGATAGGAACACTTTAAATGATCTGTGGTCGAGACCTCGTGCTCTAATTATGTTGATAGTTTTCACAACTGTGTTCATCACATCGTTTAGCTGGACTGCCTTGGCACAGAGGGCTTCTTGGTGGATGATACAGGGCATTTTACCAGCCTCACCTCTGCTCTCTCGCATTCCTTTGTGCTCACCTGTCATAGATGGAGGGTTAGGGTTAGTGTAGTGTGTTAGTGTAGGGGAGTGTGGCCCCGTCCGTTGTAACTCCTCACAGCTTGTCCCATTTAGGTTCCATCTTGTCAATTGCATCTGACACGGCTTCAGAAATGTCCTTACCCGTTGTTGTGACTCCTAAGATCAAGCAGCTCCTCCGTAATGCAAAAGTTATCGCCAACTCCCCGCACATTTTTTTATCATCTGTGCTGTCATCACATGCAATCGAGTAGAAATCAAAAGCACAAGCTTTATGTGACACTTGATGTTGTAAGTTAGCTGACAAGTCTTCGATCCGCCGCGCAATTGTGTTTCTGGACATGCTCACATTGTGTTTCTGGACGTGCTCACATTGTTGAATTCCTGCATCTTTTCCTGCCACTTTAGTGAGGCACTGCAGTGTTTCTCCAGGATTTTTCATATTAGTGGCGGGGTGGTTATTTTTTGTGCGCATAGCGAAAACCATAGATTAACCATCTCTGTCTCTGTGTAAATTAACCATCTCTGTCTCTGTGCAGATTAACCATCTCTGTCTCTGTGTAGATTAACCATCTCTGTCTCTGTGTAGATTAACCATCTCTGTCTCTGTGCAGATTAACCATCTCTGTCTCTGTGTAGATTAACCATCTCTGTCTCTGTGTAGATTAACCATCTCTGTCTCTGTGTAGATTAACCATCTCTGTCTCTGTGTAGATTAACCATCTCTGTCTCTGTGTAGATTAACCATCTCTGTCTCTGTGTAGATTAACCATCTCTGTCTCTGTGTAGATTAACCATCTCTGTCTCTGTGTAGATTAACCATCTCTGTCTCTGTGTAGATTAACCATCTCTGTCTCTGTGTAGATTAACCATCTCTGTCTCTGTGTAGATTAACCATCTCTGTCTCTGTGTAGATTAACCATCTCTGTCTCTGTGTAGATTAACCATCTCTGTCTCTGTGCAGATTAACCATCTCTGTCTCTGTGTGTAGATTAACCATCTCTGTCTCTGTGCAGATTAACCGCGGT
>NC_137679.1:46630419-46637919 GCF_963989245.1 Nansenia antarctica | reverse complement strand
TATGTGATCATGTGACCAACAGTATGTGATCATGTGACCAACAGTATGTGATCATGTGACCTACACCTTGTGATCATGTGACCTACAGTTTGTTCCATTCAGTTGGTGTCAGCTAACAGGTCTATGCAGGTCAATGCCTAGTTCAGATTTTTTGTCTATATCCGATTTTTTGGAAAGTCTGCTTACATCAACTTAAAATGACCCATATCTGATACCTGTGCTTATACTGGTAACACTTGAAACGACCCGCGTGCATACATGAGAGTTCGGTTAGTCAAGTCATGTTTATTTATATATATATATACATATATATATTTATATAGCACATTTACAACCACAAACAGCCGCCCAAAGTGCTTAACAGATAAAACACTAGTAAACACTAGTAAAAGAGAAACAACAAATAAAAATACACTGAAACAAAAACAAGGTGCAATACAGAATACAACAGGTGCAGAAATAAAAGTGCAGTTGTCGGGAGATAGGCTCAGCTCAGGTCAAAGGCCAGGGAGAAGACGTACGTCTTAGCTAATGTTTCAAAAGCCTCAACGCTGTGGGCAGATCTGACGTGGAGGGGGAGGCTATTCCAGAGCCTCGGGGCGGCCTTAGAGAAGGCTCTGTCCCCTCTGGTTCTGAGCCTGGTCCTAGGGGCCTTAGAGAAGGCTCTGTCCCCTCTGGTTCTGAGCCTGGTCCTAGGGACCTTAGAGAAGGCTCTGTCCCCTCTGGTTCTGAGCCTGGTCCTAGGGGCCTTAGAGAAGGCTCTGTCCCCTCTGGTTCTGAGCCTGGTCCTAGGGGCCTTAGAGAAGGCTCTGTCCCCTCTGGTTCTGAGCCTGGTCCTAGGGGCCTTAGAGAAGGCTTTGTCCCCTCTGGTTCTGAGTCTGGTCCTAGGGGCCTTAGAGAAGGCTCTGTCCCCTCTGGTTCTGAGCCTGGTCCTAGGGACCTCCAGCAGCAGCTGGTCAGCTGACCTAAGGGCTCTGGATGGGGTATGGTGGCGCAGGAGGTCAGCCAAGAACAGAGGTGCCTGCCTGTTAAGTGCTTTAAAAACAATCAAAGGTAATTTAAAATCGATACAGAAGCGGACGGGGAGCCAGTGGAGTGAGGCCAGGATTGGGGTGATGTGGTCACGCTTCTTGGTGCTGGTGAGTAGTCGAGCTGCAGCATTTTGGACTAGCTGCAGCCGACGGAGCAGGGACTGGTCGATGCCAACATACAAAGAGTTGCAGTAATCCAGCCGGGTTGTAATGAAGGCATGGATCACCTTCTCTAGGTCCTTCTGCGGAAGATAGGCCCTTGTTTTAGCGAGGAGTCTGAGGTGAAAATAGCTATTTTTGACCACAGAGCAGACCTGCTTGGTGAATTCGAAGTCACTGTCAAAAATCACTCCAAGATTTCTGACTAAGGAGCGGATGTTTGAGCCAAGGGGACCTAGGCCATAAACAGGAGGGTCTAGAGAAGTGTTGGACAAGAGGGCCTAGAGAAGTGTTGGCTAATAGAATTACCTCAGTCTTGCTCTCATTTAGATTGAGGAGGTTTGCATTCAACCATGCTTTGATGTCAGTCAGGCAGGTGAGCGATGGCTGAAGTGCCTCTAGACCAGGTGGCGGGGGTGTGTGTGAGTGTGTGTGTGTGTGTGTGTGAGTGTGTGTGAGTGTGTGTGAGTGTGTGTGTGTGTGTGTGTGAGTGTGTGTGTGTGTGTGTGTGTGTGAGTGTGTGTGTGTGAGTGTGTGTGAGTGTGTGTGAGTGTGTGTGTGTGTGTGTGAGTGTGTGAGTGTGAGGGTGTGTGTGTGAGGGTGTGTGTGTGAGTGTGTGTGTGTGTGTGTGTGTGAGTGTGTGAGTGTGTGTGTGTGTGTGTGTGAGTGTGAGTGTGTGTGTGTGAGTGTGTGTGTGTGTGTGTGTTACACAGCCAGGTCGTCAGGTCTCACACGGCTGCTGGTTCCGCTGGTCTTACTGAAGCGACGCTTGTCGCTGAGCAGGCAGCCCTGTGTGTCTGCAGGGGCGGTCCCAGGGTAAGCGGGGGTGGGGGCGGGGCTTGGGAAGGGGGGGGCGTAGCTCATATGGAGGAAGTCCTCGGCCACCTCCCCCCCCCGGTTGCCGTGGTGACGGTGCCTCTCGGCGGCCATGTTGGCCTGGTTCTGCTGCTGCTCGGCCAGGCGGTCGCTGAAGGCGGGGCAGCGGGGGGGCGGGCGGGGCAGGGCAGGGGGGGGGGGGGGGGAGGAGCTCACGCACTGGCTGAAGTCCGGGGGCGGGGTGCAGGGCAGGGAGGGGCGTGGCCCGGGGCGCTGGCCCCTCCCCCTGCGCCACCCTCTCCAGGCCAGGTGGTTGAGCTCCGCGGCGCTGAGCAGCAGAGACACGCCCCCGACCGCCAGCATGAAGCAGATGAACACGTTCTTCTCCGTGGGCCGCGACACGTAGCAGTTGACGGCGTGGGGGCAGGGCAGGGCGCGGCACACGTACAGCGGCCGCAGGAACACGCCATACAGGAAGTACTGCACCGCCATGAACGCCACCTCCATCAGCGCCCGGATCACGATGCTCAGCACGTACGTCTGCAGGAGGGCCCCCCGCAGACGCACACGGCCCCCCGCCGCCCCCGCCCCCGCCTTCCCAGAGTCCCTCTCCCTCTGCTCCAGATACTGCTTCTCCTCCTCCCCTCCTCCTCCTCCCTGGTCCTCCTCCCCCCGGGCCTCCCTCCTCTTCTCCTCCCTGCGGACCGTGTGCACGGCGTGGCCCACGTAGATGAGCGAGGGCGTGGAGACGAAGATGATCTGCAGGACCCAGTAGCGGACGTGTGCGATGGGGAAGGCGCGGTCGTAGCAGACGTTCTCGCAGCCCGGCTGCTCCGTGTCGCAGGTGAAGTCCTCCTGCTCGTCGCCCCAGGACGACTCGGCCGCCGTGCCCAGAACCAGGATCCTGAACACGAACAGAACCGTCAGCCACACCTTGCCCACCGACGTGCTGTTCTCCTGCACCTCCTCCAGGAAGTTACCCAGGAGACTCCAGTCAGCCATCTGCAGAGAGATGACACCAGGGAGGGAGGGAGGGAGGGAGGGAGGGACAGAGAGAGAGAGAGAGAGAGAGAGATGTTAGATGTCTTAGCTGTTTAGCTGTTGCCTGTCGCTGTGTTAGAGCGGGCGGAGTCATGTCTGGAGGGGGCGGAGTCATGTCTGTCTGGGGGGGCTGACTGGAGATGGGGGGGCTCAGGAAGTGTGACGTCCACAGAAACAGAAACAAACAGAGTTTATCTGAGACAAAAACAAACTGAACCCAGTGGAGGCCTGTCTCTCTCTGTCTCTCCCTTTCTCTCTCTCTCTGTCTCTCCCTTTCTCTCTCTTTCGCCGTAAGACAGCCAGAGTCAAGCCTCTTCTCAAGAAACCAACTTCTGACCCGTCTGCTGTCTAGAATTACAGACCGGTATCTCCTTCTTATCTAAAACCCTTGAACATGCAACATCAACACATCCAACCAACCGTCCCACCGTCTCCTTCAGAACGACCTCCCTGATCCCCACTAATCCAGCTTTAAGGCTGGGCACTCCACTGAGACTGCTCTCCTTGCTGTCACGGAGGCCCTCCACTCCACTGAGACTGCTCTCCTTGCTGTCACAGAGGACCTCCACTCCACTGAGACTGCTCTCCTTGCTGTCACGGAGGCCCTCCACTCCACTGAGACTGCTCTCCTTGCTGTCACGGAGAGCCTCCACTCTGCTCAAGCTTCCTCCCTCTCCTCTGTTCTCATCCTCCTGGACCTGCCTACTGCCTTCCACACAGTCAACCACCAGATCCTTCTCTCCACCCTCTCAGAACTGGGCATCTCTGGCACCGCACACTCCTGGTTTGCTCCCTAACTGGTTGCTCTTACTAGGTGATGTGGAGAGGATCGCTATTCGTGTTTTGAAACAACCGACTGGGGGATGTTCCAGAGTCCACGGGGAGGACATAGATGGTCTGCTAGACTGTGTCACAGACTATATCAAGTTCTGCGAGGAGAGCATCGTCCCCATTAAAAAGGTGCGGTGCTTTCCTAACAACAAGCCGTGGATAAATGGGAACATCAAGAACCTTCTGAAAAGGAAGAGGAGGCTGTTTAAGGCAGGGGACACTGAGGGAGCCAGGGCCGCTCAGAAGGAGGTGAAGAAGGAGCTGAGAGCAGCCAAAGAGGAATACAGGAGGAAATTGGAGGGCGGGCTAGTGGCCCACAGCTCCAAGGAGGTGTGGAAGGGTTTCAAGAAGATCACGGGCCACAAGCAGCCACATACTGTGGTGGAGGGGACCCGAGAGCAGGCGGATGACCTGAACTGCTTCTTTAATAGGTTTGACCAACCATCCCCCTGTCACCCCCCACAGCCCCCGACCCTCTCCTCCCCTCTCCAATGTACCGCACCCCAGGCAACAGTAGCCCCCACTCCCCCTGACCCCCTCACACCCCAGCAGCAATTGCCTCCCCTTACCAACACCAGGAGCCAGGGAGCATGCTTCACACCTGGAGACACCTGTACTCACAGCTTTATAACATCTGAGCAGGTGAGAAGGCAGCTCTCCGGGGTGAATGTGAACAAGTCCAGAGGTCCAGACAACATCAACCCCAGGGTTCTGAAGGTGTGTGCTGGAGAGCTGGCGGACACATTCCAACATCTCTTCAGTCTATCTCTAAGAATGAGGAGGGTGCCACAGCTCTGGAAGACCTCTTGCATCGTCCCAGTGCCAAAGAAGGGACGGCCCAGCACCCCAAACGACTACAGACCTGTCGCCCTGACACCACAGGTCATGAAGATCCTGGAGAGGCTAGTGCTGCAACACCTTAAGCCCCAGGTGAAGGACTTCCTGGACCCCCGGCAGTTTGCATACCAGGAGAGCATTGGGGTGGAGGATGCCATCATTTACATGCTGCACAGGGCCTACACACACCTGGAGAGGCCACAGAGCATGGTGAGGACCATGTTCTTCGACTTCTCCAGTGCATTTAACACCATCAAGCCATCACTGCTGGCTGACAAACTAGCAGTGATGTGTGTGGAGGACTCCCTGACGGCTTGGATCCACAACTACCTCACAGACAGACGTCAGTATGTGAGACTGCAGGGATGTCAGTCTGAGGTGGTGGTGTGCAACACCGGTGCCCCCCAGGGAACTGTTCTGTCACCCTTTCTCTTCACCCTCTATACCTCCGACTTCCAGTTTAGCTCCGACCAGTGCCACCTGCAGAAGTTTTCTGATGACTCCTCTATCGTCGGTTACATCACAGACGACAGGGATGAGGAGTACAGGGCCCTGGTGGAGAGCTTTGTGCAGTGGTGCGACACCAACTACCTTTTGCTTAACACCAGCAAAACAAAGGAGTTGGTGGTGGATTTTAGGAGGAAGAGAAGGACCCCAGCCCCCATCACCATCAAGGGGGTGGAAGTCGAGAGGGTGGACTCCTACAGGTACCTGGGAGTACAAATTAATAACAAACTGGACTGGACTGACAACACCGAGGCTCTTCTCAGGAAAGGGCAGAGCAGACTGTTTTTCCTGAGAAGGCTGAGGTCTTTCGGCGTCTGCAACAAGCTGCTGCGAATGTTTTATCAGTCGGTGGTTGCCAGCGTTCTGTTCTTCGCCGTGGCCTGCTGGGGTGGAAACATCTGTGCCAGGGATGCTGCGAAGCTAAACAAACTGGTGAAGAAGGCCAGCTCTGTGGTGGGGACCGGGCTGGACAGCCTAGAGGTGGTGGCAGAACAGAGGATGGGGAAAAAACTGGTGGCCATGCTGGCCAATCCCTCCCACCCGATGTACTGCGAGCTGGCGGGGATGAGGAGCAAGTTCAGCCACAGATTTGTTCTCCCCCGTCAAAGTACAAAAAGATTTGGACAGTCCTTTGTTCCAGCTGCACTCCGACTCTACAACCAGGCCCTGCAGGGTGGGGGAGACCTGGAGCTGGAACTTTGGAACTTGGAACTTTTTACTTATTGAGCCTGCACTGTTTTATCTATTTATTTATTGAATGTTTTCTGTCTGCCCTAACTAAGCTGTTTGACAACAACATTTCCCCATTGGGGACAATAAAGGTTTTCATCATATTCTCCCCACAAGCTGTCACTAGTGTGGTCCCTCAGGGCTATGTCCTAGGGCCCTTACTGTTCTCCCTCTATACCACTGGGGTCCCTCAGGGCTCTGTCCTAGGGCCCTTACTGTTCTCCCTCTATACCACTGGGGTCCCTCAGGGCTCTGTCCTAGGGCCCTTACTCTTCTCCCTCTATACCACTGGGGTCCCTCAGGGCTCTGTCCTGGGGTCCTTACTGTTCTCCCTCTATACCACTGGGGTCCCTCAGGGTTCTGTCCTAGGGCCCTTACTGTTCTCCCTCTATACCACTGGGGTCCCTCAGGGCTCTGTCCTAGGGCCCTTACTGTTCTCCCTCTATACCACTGGGGTCCTCCAGGGCTCTGTCCTAGGGCCCTTACTGTTCTCCCTCTATACCACTGGGGTCCCTCAGGGCTCGGTCCTAGGGCCCTTACTGTTCTCCCTCTATACCACTGGGGTCCCCCAGGGCTCTGTCCTAGGGCCCTTACTGTTCTCCCTCTATACCACTGGGGTCCCCCAGGGCTCTGTCCTAGGGCCCTTACTGTTCTCCCTCTATACCACTGGGGTCCCACAGGGCTCTGTCCTAGGGCGATTACTGTTCTCCCTCTATACCACTGGGGTCCCTCAGGGCTCTGTCCTAGGGCCCTTACTGTTCTCCCTCTATACCACTGGGGTCCCTCAGGGCTCTGTCCTAGGGCCCTTACTGTTCTCCCTCTATACCACTTGGGTCCCCCAGGGCTCTGTCCTGGGGCCCTTACTGTTCTCCCTCTATACCACTGGGGTCCCCCAGGGCTCTGTCCTAGGGCCCTTACTGTTCTCCCTCTATACCACTGGAGTCCCACAGGGCTCTGTCCTAGGGCGATTACTGTTCTCCCTCTATACCACTGGGGTCCCTCAGGGCTCTGTCCTAGGGCCCTTACTGTTCTCCCTCTATACCACTGGGGTCCCTCAGGGCTCTGTCCTAGGGCCCTTACTGTTCTCCCTCTATACCACTTGGGTCCCCCAGGGCTCTGTCCTAGGGCCCTTACTGTTCTCCCTCTATACCACTGGGGTCCCTCAGGGCTCTGTCCTAGGGCCCTTACTGTTCTCCCTCTATACCACTGGGGTCCCTCAGGGCTCTGTCCTAGGGTCCTTACTGTTCTCCCTCTATACCACTGGGGTCCCTCAGGGCTCTGTCCTGGGGCCCTTACTGTTCTCCCTCTATACCACTGGGGTCCCCCAGGGCTCTGTCCTAGGGTCCTTACTGTTCTCCCTCTATACCACTGGGGTCCCTCAGGGCTCTGTCCTAGGGCCCTTACTGTTCTCCCTCTATACCACTGGGGTCCCTCAGGGCTCTGTCCTAGGGCCCTTACTGTTCTCCCTCTATACCACTGGGGTCCCTCAGGGCTCTGTCCTAGGGCCCTTACTGTTCTCCTTCTATACCACTGGGGTCCCTCAGGGCTC
>NC_137679.1:46605419-46617919 GCF_963989245.1 Nansenia antarctica | reverse complement strand
GATGAGCTGCAGCTTACGAACAGCTTCTTTAGATAGGCCTGTTAGTAGACCAGCTCCTTTAGATAGGCCTGTTAGTAGACCAGCTCCTTTAGATAGGCCTGTTAGTAGACCAGCTCCTTTAGATAGGCCTGTTAGTAGACCAGCTCCTTTAGATAGGCCTGTTAGTAGACCAGCTCCTTTAGATAGACCTGTTAGTAGACCATTACAATAACCAAGTCAGTCAGTAAACTATTTTTTTTCAAGGTGAAACCTCTCATTCTTGTTATGTTTTTCAGGTGATAGTAGGCTGATTTAGTTATCGAGTTTATGTGGCTGTTGAATGTTGAAGTTTAGATCGGAGTCTAGAATTACACCAAGATTTCTGACCAGTTTTTTTGTTTGAAGAGAGAGAGAATCACGTTTTGCATTGACTTGATCTTTTGTCAGGTGCACCGAATACAATTATCTCTGTTTTGTCCTTTGGAGGAAGTTTTGTGTCATCCAGGCATTTATTTGTTCAATAACATTACAGAGATTGTCGATGGGACTATAGTCGTTAGCTGAGAGGGCTATGTAGATTTGAGTGTCATCCGCATAGTTGTGTTAGGCAATTTTGTTATTTTTTATGATGTGTCCCAATGGAAGCATGTAGAGATTGAATAGGAGGGGGCCAAGGATTGACCCTTGGGGAACCCCACATGTCATTTTAATTTGTTCGGACACAAAGTTGCCAATGGAGACATAGTAGCTTCTGTCCTGCAGGTAGGATCTAAACCAGTTTAGGGCAGTGCCCGAAAGTCCCACGCAGGTTTTTAGTCTATCTATTAGAATGTCGTGGTCTACAGTGTCAACGGCAGCACTAAGATCTAGTAGTACCAAAACTGAGATACCGGAGTCGGTATTTACACAAATGTCATTAAAGACCTCGAAGAGCCGTTTCAGTGTTGTAGGGGGTCGAAAGTCTGATTGAAAGCCATCAATCAGGGCAAAATAATTGCTAAGTTGTTCGTGGGCAGCTAATTATTATTTTTTCCTATAGAAGGAATAGCGATAGGGTTTAACCATTATTGATTGATTGAAAACTTGATTGAAAACTTTATTAGAAGATTTGCAGAAGTAGGTACATGAAAGTACATATTACATACAAGGTCAACTAACAGGATAAAAACCCAAGAAAGCCACTGGCTTATTTCAATTGGGGTCCTTGATTCTCAATTCATCGTTACATGTAAGACAGACAAAAAAACCTAGTACTATCTACAAGATAATACAGACAAATAACTATTACTATCTACAAGATAAACATACATCCATCATGGGAAGAACAATACAACAAAACATAAGGTATGTACAGCGGGTAGGACAGGTGGGGACATACACCACAGGTGGGGGCGGGGGACAAAACACAAAGTATGTACAGTGGGTAGTTCAGGTCTTTTAATCTGATTTTTGATTTAGAGGGTCCAGTTACGGATTGCAGCCTCCTTATCTGGTTCCATAGCCTGCTATAGTAGCTGCTATCATTCCATACTGTAGGCTACAATACCAATGTGTGTGTGTGTGTGTGTGTGTGTGTGTTGTGTGTGTGTGTGTTGTCTGAGCCCCATTGTCCCGGGTGTCGCCACACGTCGCCTGTCTGGCTGGAAGCTTAAATATTCCGCAGAGTAAAAACGTCCCGTCAGACAGGATCTGGTCATGCTGCTCAGTGGGGCGTCAGGACCACCACACCCCTCACACCCTCACACCGCCCTGCTGCTGCCAACACCCCGGACACTACCAGGACACCCCCCTACGCTCTGCCTGCTGCTGCCTACCTGGCCGTGGCACGCTGCCCATCACCTGCCTTCCATCACCGCCTACACCTGAGAGGTAGGGGCCGGGGGCTCACCTGGGGGGGAATCGCAGAGGGACGCCACTCTTATCTCGTGTTTTTCAAGAGAGAGAGAAAGAGAAAGAAAGAGAGAGAAAGAAAGACAGAGAGAGAAAGAGAAGGACTCTAAGGGTCTTCTTGTCATTCAGCCAAAGAATTCCATGAAACTGACTGCAGGATTCCTCTTAAAAAGTGTTTATGAAGTGTTAGGGTTAGGGTTAGGGTTGGAGTTAGGGTTCGGCTTAGGTAAGGGTTATTGTATGGAGCCATGCTGTTGCTGATCTCTTCTTCGCTTCTCAACGAAACAAAATGTCCAACGAAATAATTATTCAGCTTTAACTTAATGATCTGTAGTTGGAGGTAGTTTTCTAGCGTGAGTTATCGAGGGTAGGGGTAGTTATCGAGGGTAGTTATTGATGGGGTAGCTGTCTGGTGCTTTTGGGGTGTAGAAGGGGTAGTTATTGAGGGCAGTTATTGGGGGTAGTTATCTAGGGGTAGTTATTGATAGAAGGGGTAGCTGTCTGGGTAGGGGTAGTTATCTAGGGGTAGTTAGGGGTAGCTGTCTGGGTAGGGGTAGTTATCTAGGGGTAGTTAGGGGTAGCTGTCTGGGTAGGGGTAGTTATTGAGGGGTAGTTAGGGGTAGCTGTCTGGGTAGGGGTAGTTATTGAGGGTAGTTATCGAGGGTAGTTATCGAGGGTAGTTATCGAGGGTAGTTATCGAGGGTAGTTAGGGGTAGCTGTCTGGTGCTTTGGGGGTGGAGAAGCAGAGTTGTTGATGCAACAGGAAGATTCTTTACATTTTTGATGTCAGCTGAATCTGACCGCTTCTCTGTCTCTACAGATTTGACCGCTGCATGACCGCTGCTGACCGCTGCCTGGCCACCGCCTGACCACAGCCTGACCACAGCCTGACCACAGCCTGACCACAGCCTGACCACAGCCTGACCACAGCCTGACCACAGCCTGACCACAGCCTGAACACAGTCTGACCACAGCCGCCCTGCTACCCAGCGACCTAGCGACCAGCGACCTAGCAACCAGCGACCATGGGGGACTGGAGCTTCTTAGGAAACATTCTAGAGGAGGTAAATGAACACTCGACGGTGATCGGGCGGGTGTGGCTCACCGTGCTCTTCATCTTCCGCATCCTCATCCTCGGCACGGCGGCGGAGTTCGTGTGGGGGGACGAGCAGTCGGACTACGTGTGCAACACGCAGCAGCCCGGTTGTGAGAACGTCTGCTACGACGAGGCCTTCCCCATCTCCCACATCCGCCTGTGGGTCCTCCAGATCATCTTTGTCTCCACGCCCTCGCTGGTCTACGTGGGCCACGCCGTGCACCACGTCCACATGGAGGAGAAGCGCAAGGAGCGCGAGGAGGCGGAGCTCAACCGCCAGCAGGAGCTCAGCGAGGAGCGGCTGCCCCTGGCGCCGGACCAGGGCAGCGTGCGCACCACCAAGGAGACCAGCACCAAGGGCAGCAAGAAGTTCCGCCTGGAGGGCACCCTGCTGCGGACGTACATCTGCCACATCATCTTCAAGACGCTGTTCGAGGTGGGCTTCGTGGTGGGCCAGTATTTCCTGTACGGCTTCCGCATCCTGCCGCTGTACCAGTGCAGCCGCTGGCCCTGCCCCAACACCGTGGACTGCTTCGTGTCGCGTCCCACCGAGAAGACGGTCTTCATCATCTTCATGCTGGCGGTCGCCTGCGTCTCGCTGTTCCTGAACTTCGTGGAGATCAGCCACCTGGGCCTGAAGAAGATGCGCTTCGTGTTCCGCAAGCCGGGGCCCACGCCCGCGGCCGGGGGGGGCGGCGACGCCCAGAGCCCCAGCCTCCACTCCATCGCCGTGGCGACCATCCAGAAGGCCAAAGGCTACGCCATGCTGGAGGAGGACAGCAGGCCGCACCACCTGTACCCGCTGACGGAGGTGGGCCTGGGGGGGGGGGCCATGCCCTCCGCCCCCTACCTGGCCCTGGAGGAGGGGGGGCGCCACCAGACGTTGCCCTCCTACAGCCAGACCCACCCCGAGGTCAGAGTCATACAGGAAGAGGAGGAGTCTCCGGCCGACCCCGAGGCCACGGACACGTTAGAGGACACCCGCCCCCTCAGCCGGCTCAGTAAGGCCAGCAGCGCCCGGGCGCGCTCGGACGATTTGACAGTATGATCCCTGACCCTTGACCCTGAGAGGCAGTGACATCATCAGGCTTGGTATTCAGGGGAGGGAGTTGGAAATGCTGTGCAATGTTGCAAGAAAGCCTTTTAGTTTTAAAAAGAAAGATAAACTTGTATTTTATAAGACAGCATTTATTTTATTTTATTTTATTTTTTACAATTTTTATCGATCTTATTTAAAAGCTAACAAACAGAAGTAAGAATCTACAGGTGAGGAGGAGGTTTTATTTAACAAAAATGTGCTGTTTTTTAATTCACATATTTTCTATCGAGAGTTTTAGCCAAAGATGATCAAACACTTCCAATGTGATTAGCTGTTATCCATCAATGTGATTAGCTGTTATCCATTAATGTGATTAGCTGTTATCCATCAATGTGATTAGCTGTTATCCATCAATGTGATTAGCTGTTATCCATTAATGTGATTAGCTGTTATCCATTAGCTGCATGTGTGTGTGTGGGTGTGCATGTACGTGTGCGTGTGCACGTGTGAATGTACGTGTGTGTGTGTGTGTGCGTGCGTGCGTGCGTGTGTGTGTGGGTGTGTGTGGGTGTGCATGTACGTGTGCGTGTGCACGTGTGAATGTACGTGTGTGTGTGTATTACAATCATTCACCTCAACTCCTCGTACATACAGATGATGTATCTGTCACCTGACCTCTGACCTCTGGTTAAATGAGTCTCATCAGTTCAGCGTTGCCGTGGAAACGCCCGCAGGTCTAAAGCCCCCCCCCCCCTCTGCGAGCCGCCGCCATGGCGATAGAGATCTTGCCCAATCAGCACAAAGCTTTGTTGAGCCAGAGACAAAAATAACAAGTTGCCATCCAATCACAGGCGTCCCAGACCTGCCCTCCACCCACAGGCCTGCTGGACGCAGAGGAAAACAACTGTTCCATCTGGTGAAACGTGTCGCTATTGAAGTCAGAGACGACCTTTGACCTTTAACCTTTTTTAACTGGACTGATACAGCTTTGTTTCCCTGGTGGTCACCGTGCCAACCCTGTCCTGTGTTCCCGTTCAGAGATAGATATGATGCTAATCTCACTCTGCCGCAGAGGCGGAGGTACTATTGGTATTATTGATTAGTATTGATCATGTTGACACCCACTGACTCAACCCTGCTGTGGCACGTAGATGCATGTCGGCCATCTTGTACAGCTGTGAGCGTCTGGGGGCTGTAGTCCAACTCCTTATCCTGGTCAGTCAGAGCTGCTCTCTGCTGTGAGGCCGGGACTACAACTCCCAGCTGTCCCTGTGAGGTTGGGTCATGTGACTCTGTGATCCAGACCGCTGTGCTCTGCTGCTGCTGTGGGTTCAGCAGCACGTTGCCTGGGAGGTGTTTCATCAACACTGGAAAGGAAAATCCAGGCTTATGTTGACAAGTCTCGCGAGACTTATCAAAATAAGGCTGGATTTTTTTTATAAATCTCCCGGGATTTATGAAAATAAGCCTGGATTGTCCTTTAGCTAGGTTGATGGAACACCCCCCAGGTTGTAATAACACTCTTATGACTGTTATTGTTACACTCGTGTAATAACAAAACTAAATGCTCAACTCCGTTACCATAGTAACCTGATGGAAAGTGGTTGTTTCAAGTTAAATTCAACCGACAAGTTTTTTTATTTTTATAATTAGAACAATTCTGCATAAATCTAGGCTCCGCCCCTCCTCTGAGTTAGATCATGTGATCAACAACAGAATGTACAGCTGCGCGTTCTAGAACCTCCAACCGTCATTCTGTCAGGCCTTCAGTCCTGCTATCTACTACCAACCACCTCCTAGAGCTAGGCTAATGCTAACGCTAACGCCTCCATCTGAACACTGAGCTAGGCTAATGCTAATGCTAATGCCTCCATCTACATTGGACATTTCCAATAATTACTTGATGAATAAGTGTGATTTCAACCCTGTTATCAAGGACGAGTCGCCCATTGTTACCATAGCGATGGCCAAGAAGGGTATTGGAACTGTCAGAGTGGGTGAAACCATTAATTTTAATGTGATTCGCACCTTAAATAAAGAAGATGCGATTTCAACAATTGTTTATGTAATCTGGCTGGAGAATACTGTAATTCACAACAATATTATATTATTATTATATTATTATATATTCCCAGTATTATACGTCTACGGTATTACCCTGACCCTAACCCTAGGCCTAGCCCTAACCCTGACCCTAACCCGAGGCCTAGCCCTAACCCGGAGAGGACTCACATGTAGCCAACACGTTTCAGGTATGGGTTAGGGGGCTACAGTCCAGCTGGGTTAGGGTTAGGGGTCAAGGGTTAGGGTTAGGGGTCAAGGGTTAGGGTTAGGGGTCAAGGGCTAGCTACAGTAGCTTCATATATCCAAATAAAAAGTAATGTATTACTTATATGACCCCCGACAGTGTCGTGTCCTGGTATATGAAAGACATCATGAACTGTATAAGCTCTGAAGCTGGTTAAAACAGCTGGTTATACAGCTAGTTAATACAGCTAGTTAACACAGCTAGTTAACACAGCTGGTTAAAGCAGCGCTAAAGTCATTGGTGTCTATGGGAGTATGGTTCCCCTGCGTGGCGGTGGTGGTTGCTATGGGCGTGTGGTTGCTAAGGAAGCTTGGTTGGGTCACATGTCAGAGTCTCCTGTAGTTAGAACCTTTACTAACCTGTAGTCCTAGTGGCAGTTCACCTCACTGTCAGCTCAGCCAATAAAGGTACCGTGTGGTCAACAACTATCGTCTCCCTGTCTTTACTGCAGAATTACACTGTTGTTTTATCACCCAACTCCCCCTACTGGCCCAGAGGAGAACTACACCTCCCCCTACTGGCCCAGAGGAGAACTACACCTCCCCCTACTGGCCCTGAGGAGATCTACCTACCTACCTCTCTATCTATCTATCATCTATCTATCTATCTGTCTGTCTGTCTGTCTGCCTGTCTGTCTGTCTATCTATCTATCTATCTATCTATCTATGACAGATAGGATGTATTTGACTTTTCATATCATCTTTGTACATGAATACATACACTTCAAATACCTGTAAATACACCTGTAAATACACCTGTAAATACACCTGTAAATACACCTGTAAATACACCTGTAAATACACCTGTAAATACACCTGTAAATACACCTGTAAATACACCTGTAAATACACCTGTAAATACACCTGGTGTATGTATTATAGCAAGAATAACTCAGCAGATGGTGATTCTGAAGACTCCACCTTGTACGGCTCGCAGCCTCACAGTATGATATAGATGTGTGTGTGTGTGTGTGTGTGTGTGTGTGTGTGTGTGTGTACGGCTCGCAGCCTCACAGTATGATATAGATGTGTGTGTGTGTGTGTGTGTGTGTGTGTGTGTGTGTGTGTGTGTGTGTACGGCTCGCAGCCTCACAGGATGATATAGATGTGTGTGTGTGTGTGTGTGTGTGTGTGTGTGTGTGTGTGTACGGCTCGCAGCCTCACAGTATGATATAGATGTGTGTGTGTGTGTGTGTGTGTGTGTGTGTGTGTGTGTGTGTGTGTGTGTACGGCTCGCAGCCTCACAGTATGATATAGATGTGTGTGTGTGTGTGTGTGTGTGTGTGTGTGTACGGCTCGCAGCCTCACAGTATGATATAGATGTGTGTGTGTGTGTGTGTGTGTGTGTGTGTGTACGGCTCGCAGCCTCACAGTATGATATAGATGTGTGTGTGTGTGTGTGTGTGTGTGTGTGTGTGTGTGTACGGCTCGCAGCCTCACAGTATGATATAGCATAGTATCATATATTATTATCATACTAAGGAAAAAAAGAATAAACTGACATAGTATACTATGTTCTTTTTTTCCCATGTTATTCTTTTTTTTCTGTAGTATGAAAATGTTTAGAGCTTGAAAACACACTTTTTCTATTTCTTTCTTCTTCTTTTTTGATTGACCAGAGACACATTAACACTTTCCTTTTGTTCAAACACACACACACACACACACACACACACACACACACACACACACACACACACACACCTTGACCAGAGACACATTAACACTTTCCTTTTGTTCAAAGATATAATTTGGTCAAAGCGACACAAAAAAACCTTTAAAACATTTCCTGGTGACAACAAATGACAACCAATAGCAGAAGTCAAATGTATAACTATATAAATGATATCCATGTAAAACAAAGATTCATGGCCCAAACAGTCAGATTTAATTAACAGGTAAGAATACACAGTCTGGTTTAGTCTATGCTGGACCAGCAGTAATCATTAGTTGGTCCATTTAATTACATTTCAAACATTTCCAATAATTAAAACATCATATTAATACAATCCATACAATCATGCATTGCAAGGACCCCAATTGAAATAAGCCAGTGGCTTTCTTGGGGTTTTATCCTCTTAGTTTGACCTTGTATGTAATATGTACTTTCATGTACCTACTTCTGCAAACATTCTAATAAAGTTTTCAATCCCCAAAAAAAAATGCATTCCTCATAAAGACGACACATTGGAGGTGTTTTTATACGTTTTAAGCTAAGTGCATATAACATTCTCAAAGCATTATGGGAAATGAGTAGAAAACATTTCACTTATGTCAACAGCAGAATCTTCCAAGAGAACAGAATCTTAGCAGGATTATGATTAGCTAGGGTTAGGAGTCAGGGTGGTGTTAGGGTAAGGAGTCAGGGTGGTGTTAGGGTTAGGAGTCAGGGTGGTGTTAGGGTTAGGAGTCAGGGTGGTGTTAGGGTTAGGAGTCAGGGTGGTGTTAGGGTTAGGAGTCAGGGTGGTGTTAGTTAGGGTTAGGAGTCAGGGTGGTGTTAGGGTTAGGAGTCAGGGTGGTGTTAGTTAGGGTTAGGAGTCAGGGTGGTGTTAGGGTTAGGAGTCAGGGTGGTGTTAGGGTTAGGAGTCAGGGTGGTGTTAGGGTTAGGAGTCAGGGTGGTGTTAGTTAGGGTTAGGAGTCAGGGTGGTGTTAGTTAGGGTTAGGAGTCAGGGTGGTGTTAGTTAGGGTGAGGAGTCAGGGTGGTGTTAGTTAGGGTTAGGAGTCAGGGTGGTGTTAGTTAGGGTTAGGAGTCAGGGTGGTGTTAGGGTTAGGAGTCAGGGTGGTGTTAGTTAGGGTTAGGAGTCAGGGTGGTGTTAGTTAGGGTGAGGAGTCAGGGTGGTGTTAGTTAGGGTTAGGAGTCAGGGTGGTGTTAGTTAGGGTTAGGAGTCAGGGTGGTGTTAGGGTGAGGAGTCAGGGTGGTGTTAGTTAGGGTTAGGAGTCAGGGTGGTGTTAGTTAGGGTTAGGAGTCAGGGTGGTGTTAGGGTGAGGAGTCAGGGTGGTGTTAGTTAGGGTTAGGAGTCAGGGTGGTGTTAGGGTTAGGAGTCAGGGTGGTGTTAGGGTTAGGAGTCAGGGTGGTGTTAGGGTTAGGAGTCAGGGTGGTGTTAGGGTTAGGAGTCAGGGTGGTGTTAGTTAGGGTTAGGAGTCAGGGTGGTGTTAGGGTGAGGAGTCAGGGTGGTGTTAGGGTGAGGAGTCAGGGTGGTGTTAGGGTGAGGAGTCAGGGTGGTGTTAGGGTGAGGAGTCAGGGTGGTGTTAGTTAGGGTTAGGAGTCAGGGTGGTGTTAGTTAGGGTTAGGAGTCAGGGTGGTGTTAGTTAGGGTGATGAGTCAGGGTGGTGTTAGTTAGGGTTAGGAGTCAGGGTGAAAACTAGCATGTTAGCAGCTAACACTAATTGTGTAACTTATCCTACTCCAGGAAGATAAGGGTTAGATAAGGTAAGATAAGCGCTCGGAATCTATCAAACCAAGTATGTTGCGGTGTTAGAGTTAGGGTTAGCAATTCAAATGTGGGCTAATCAAAGTGTGTCATGTTGTTCATAGTGTTTCATGCCAAGCTGAGTGCCTGAGTGCCCTTACCCTAGCCCTAACCCCTCTCCCAACCCTAACCACCCTAACCCTAGCCCTAACCCCTCTCCCAACCCTAACCACCCTAACCCTAGCCCTAACCCCTCTCCCAACCCTAACCACCCTAACCCTAGCCCTAACCCCTCTCCCAACCCTAACCACCCTAACCCTAGCCCTAACCCCTCTCCCAACCCTAACCACCCTGGCACTAACCCCTCTCCCAACCCTAACCACCCTAACCCTAGCCCTAACCCCTCTCCCAACCCTAACCACCCTGGCACTAACCCCTCCCCAACCCTAACCCTAACCCTAGCCCTAACCCCTCTCCCAACCCTAACCCCTCTCCCAACCCTAGCCCTAACCCCTCTCCCAACCCTAACCCTAGCCCTGACCCTAACCACCCTAACCCTAGCCCTAACCCCTCCCCCAACCCTAACCCTAGCCCTGACCCTAACCACCCTAACCCTAGCCCTAACCCCTTCCCAACCCTAACCCTAACCCTAGCCCTAACCCCTCTCCCAACCCTAACCACCCTAACCCTAGCCCTAACCCCTCCCCAACCCTAACCACCCTAACCCTAGCCCTAACCCCTCTCCCCTCCCTAACCACCCTGACCCTAACCCTAACCCCTCTCCCAACCCTAACCACCCTGACCCTAACCCTAGCCCTAGCACTAGCTTGTATGTCTCAATATATTTCTGTATGCTCATCAGAAACCTAATATCATATTATATTATCACTGCAGGGGTTAGGGTTAGGGTTAGGGTTAGTAGTAATGGGGTTAGGGTTAGGGTTAGTAGTAATGGGTTTAGGGTTATGGTGTGTCCTAATAATGAATCTAATTAATCTACTTATTATTATGAATCTACATTTGGAATGTGGAAATACTGAATAGCATATTGATGTAGTCTACGGTTAAGGCAGGTTAGGGTTAGGGCAGGTTAGGGTTAGGGCAGGTTAGGGTTAGAGTTACGGTTAAGGCAGGTTAGGGTTAGGGCAGGTTAGGGTTAGAGTTAGGGTTAAGGCAGGTTAGGGTTAGGGCAGGTTAGGGTTAGGGCAGGTTAGGGTTAGAGTTAGGGTTAAGGCAGGTTAGGGCAGCCTGGGCAGAACATGCAGCATTGCTTGTAACCATCAACATCTCTCCTCCATCTCTAACCCTAATAAACCCAAACCCTAATAAACCCAAACCCTAATAAACCCTAATCCGTGGGAGTGGGAGTGGCCCAATAAGACTAGAGGGTTTCACCTGTGTCGGGGTCGGGGTCAGGGTCAAGGTTAGGGTTCAGAAACATGCAGAACTGAGATAACAGTCAACAGGAAGCTTTTGTCTCCCTGAAATGTCCGTGGCCAGGGTCCCTCCTGTCTGTCTCACTCCTCCCTCTGTCTCACTCCTCCCTCTGTCTCACTCCTCCCTCAGGGTCACTCCTCTCTGTCTCACTCCTCCCTCAGGGTCCCTCCTCCCTCAGGGTCCCTCCTCTCTGTCTCACTCCTCCCTCAGGGTCCCTCCACTCTGTCTCACTCCTCCCTCTGTCTCACTCCTCCCTCAGGGTCCCTCCTCTCTGTCTCACTCCTCCCTCTGTCTCACTCCTCCCTCTGTCTCACTCCTCCCTCTGTCTCACTCCTCCCTCAGAGTCCCTCCTCTCTGTCTCACTCCTCCCTCAGGGTCCCTCCTCTCTGTCTCACTCCTCCTCTCTGTCTCACTCCTCCCTCAGGGTCCCTCCTCTCTGTCTCACTCCTCCTCTCTGTCTCACTCTTCATCCTCCTCAGAGAGAGTCTGGGGTCCAGACATGGAATGACCTCTGACCCCTTGTTTCCTGTCCTGCAAGAAGCCTCGAATCTCCCCTGGCAACCGACGGAACTTCTCCTGGTACTCCGCCTCCACCGCGCCCTGCAGCTGGGGTCAGAGGTCAGGGTCAGAGGTCAGGGTCAGTGCAGGGGTCAGGGTCAGGGTCAGAGTCAGGGTCAGGGGTCAGGGTCAGTGCATGGGTCAGAGGTCAGGGTCAGTGCAGGGGTCAGGGTCAAGGTCAGGGTCGGGGTCAGGGGTCAGGGTCAGTGCATGGGTCAGAGGTCAGGGTCAGTGCATGGGTCAGAGGTCAGGGTCAGTGCAGGGGTCAGGGTCAGTGCAGGGGTCAGGGTCAGGGTCAGTGCAGGGGTCAGAGGTCAGGGTCAGGGTCAGTGCATGGGTCAGAGGTCAGGGTCAGTGCAGGGGTCAGGGTCAGTGCAGGGGTCAGAGGTCAGGGTCAGGGTCAGTGCATGGGTCAGAGGTCAGGGTCAGTGCAGGGGTCAGGGTCAGTGCAGGGGTCAGAGGTCAGGGTCAGGGTCAGTGCATGGGTCAGAGGTCAGGGTCAGTGCAGGGGTCAGGGTCAGTGCAGGGGTCAGAGGTCAGGGTCAGGGTCAGTGCATGGGTCAGAGGTCAGGGTCAGTGCAGGGGTCAGGGTCAGTGCAGGGGTCAGAGGTCAGGGTCAGGGTCAGTGCATGGGTCAGAGGTCAGGGTCAGGTGCATGGGTCAGGGTCAGTGCAGGGGTCAGAGTCAGGGTCAGGGACAGGGTCAGAGGTCAGGGACAGGGTCAGAGGTCAGAGGGTCAGTGATACTTTTGATACCTTTGGTTTCTCATCCAGAATCTCCTGCT
>NC_137679.1:46590752-46605219 GCF_963989245.1 Nansenia antarctica | reverse complement strand
AGTCAGGGTTAGTCAGGGTTAGTCAGGGTTAGTTAGGGTTAGTCATGGTTAGTTAGGGTTAGTTAGGGTTAGTTAGGGTTAGTCAGGGTTAGTCAGGGTTAGTCAGGGTTAGTCAGGGTTAGTTAGGGTTAGTTAGGGTTAGTAAGGGTTGGTTAGGGTTAGTCAGGGTTAGTCAGGGTTATTTAGGGGTAGTTAGGGTTAGTCAGGGTTATTTAGGGTTAGTTAGGGTTAGTCAGGGTTAGTTAGGGTTTGGTTAGTTAGGGTTAGTTAGGGTTAGTCAGGGTTAGTTAGGGTTAGTTAGGGTTAGTCAGGGTTAGTTAGGGTTAGTTAGGGTTAGTCAGGGTTAGTCAGGGTTAGTTAGGGTTAGTTAGGGTTAGTCAGGGTTAGTTAGGGTTTGGTTAGTTAGGGTTAGTCAGGGTTAGTTAGGGTTAGTTAGGGTTAGTCAGGGTTAGTCAGGGTTGGTCAGGGTTAGTTAGGGTTAGTCAGGGTTAGTTAGGGTTAGTTAGGGTTAGTCAGGGTTAGTCAGGGTTAGTTAGGGTTAGTTAGGGTTAGTCAGGGTTGGTCAGGGTTAGTCAGGGTTAGTTAGGGTTAGTTAGGGTTAGTTAGGGTTAGTTAGGTTTAGGGTTAATCAGGGTTAGTCAGGGTTAGTCAGGGTTAGTCAGGGTTAGTTAGGTTTAGGGTTAATCAGGGTTAGTCAGGGTTAGTTAGGGTTAGTTAGGGTTAGTTAGGCTTAGTCAGGGTTAGTCAGGGTTAGTTAGGGTTAGTTGGGGTTAGTTAGGGTTAATTAGGGTTAGTTAGGGTTAGTTAGGGTTAGTCAGGGTTAGTTAGGTTTAGGGTTAGTCAGGGTTAGTCAGGGTTAGTCAGGGTTAGTCAGGGTTAGTTAGGGTTAGTCAGGGTTAGTTAGGGTTAATCAGGGTTAGTCAGGGTTAGTCAGGGTTAGTCAGGGTTAGTTAGGTTTAGTCAGGGTTAGTCAGGGTTAGTCAGGGTTAGTTAGGGTTAGTCAGGGTTAGTCAGGGTTAATCAGGGTTAGTCAGGGTTAGTCAGGGTTAGTCAGGGTTAATCAGGGTTAGTCAGGGTTAATCAGGGTTAGTCAGGGTTAGTCAGGGTTAATCAGGGTTAGTCAGGGTTAATCAGGGTTAGTCAGGGTTAGTTAGGGTTAGTCAGGGTTAGTCAGGGTTAGTCAGGGTTAATCAGGGTTAATCAGGGTTAGTCAGGGTTAGTCAGGGTTAATCAGGGTTAGTCAGGGTTAGTCAGGGTTAGTCAGGGTTAGTCAGGGTTAGTCAGGGTTAGTCAGGGTTAGTCAGGGTTAGTTAGGGTTAGTCAGGGTTAGTCAGGGTTAGTCAGGGTTAGTCAGGGTTAGTCAGGGTTAGTCAGGGTTAATCAGGGTTAGTCAGGGTTAGTCAGGGTTAGTCAGGGTTAGTCAGGGTTAGTCAGGGTTAATCAGGGTTAGTCAGGGTTAGTCAGGGTTAGTCAGGGTTAGTCAGGGTTAGTCAGGGTTAGTCAGGGTTAATCAGGGTTAGTCAGGGTTAGTCAGGGTTAGTCAGGGTTAATCAGGGTTAGTCAGGGTTAATCAGGGTTAGTCAGGGTTAGTTAGGGTTAGTCAGGGTTAGTCAGGGTTAGTCAGGGTTAGTCAGGGTTAGTCAGGGTTAATCAGGGTTAGTCAGGGTTAGTCAGGGTTAGTCAGGGTTAGTCAGGGTTAGTCAGGGTTAATCAGGGTTAATCAGGGTTAGTCAGGGTTAGTCAGGGTTAGTCAGGGTTAATCAGGGTTAGTCAGGGTTAGTCAGGGTTAATCAGGGTTAATCAGGGTTAGTCAGGGTTAGTTAGGGTTAGTCAGGGTTAGTCAGGGTTAGTCAGGGTTAATCAGGGTTAGTCAGGGTTAGTCAGGGTTAATCAGGGTTAGTCAGGGTTAGTCAGGGTTAGTCAGGGTTAATCAGGGTTAGTCAGGGTTAGTCAGGGTTAGTTAGGGTTAGTCAGGGTTAGTCAGGGTTAGTCAGGGTTAGTTAGGGTTAGTCAGGGTTAGTCAGGGTTAATCAGGGTTAGTCAGGGTTAGTCAGGGTTAGTTAGGGTTAGTTAGGGTTAGTCAGGGTTAGTCAGGGTTAATCAGGGTTAGTCAGGGTTAATCAGGGTTAGTCAGGGTTAGTTAGGGTTAGTCAGGGTTAATCAGGGTTAGTTAGGGTTAGTCAGGGTTAGTTAGGGTTAGTCAGGGTTAATCAGGGTTAGTCAGGGTTAGTTAGGGTTAGTCAGGGTTAGTCAGGGTTAATCAGGGTTAGTCAGGGTTAGTTAGGGTTAGTCAGGGTTAGTCAGGGTTAATCAGGGTTAGTCAGGGTTAGTTAGGGTTAGTCAGGGTTAGTTAGGGTTAGTCAGGGTTAGTCAGGGTTAGTCAGGGTTAGTCAGGGTTAGTCAGGGTTAGTCAGGGTTAGTCAGGGTTAGTCAGGGTTAGTCAGGGTTAATCAGGGTTAGTCAGGGTTAGTCAGGGTTAGTCAGGGTTAGTTAGGGTTAGTTAGGGTTAGTTAAGGTTAGTCAGGGTTAGTCAGGGTTAGTCAGGGTTAGTCAGGGTTAGTCAGGGTTAGTCAGGGTTAGTCAGGGTTAATCAGGGTTAGTCAGGGTTAGTCAGGGTTAGTCAGGGTTAGTCAGGGTTAGTCACGGTTAGTTAGGGTTAGTTAGGGTTAGTCAGGGTTAGTCAGGGTTAGTTAGGGTTAGTCAGGGTTAGTCAGGGTTAGTTAGGGTTAGTTAGGGTTAGTCAGGGTTAGTCAGGGTTAATCAGGGTTAGTCAGGGTTAGTCAGGGTTAGTCAGGGTTAGTCAGGGTTAGTCAGGGTTAGTTAGGGTTAGTCAGGGTTAGTCAGGGTTAGTCAGGGTTAGTCAGGGTTAGTTAGGGTTAGTCAGGGTTAGTCAGGGTTAGTTAGGGTTAGTTAGGGTTAGTCAGGCTTAGTCAGGGTTAGTCAGGGTTAATCAGGGTTAGTCAGGGTTAGTCAGGGTTAGTCAGGGTTAGTCAGGGTTAGTTAGGGTTAGTCAGGGTTAGTCAGGGTTAGTCAGGGTTAATCAGGGTTAGTCAGGGTTAGTCAGGGTTAGTCAGGGTTAGTCAGGGTTAGTCAGGGTTAGTCAGGGTTAGTTAGGGTTAGTCAGGGTTAGTCAGGGTTAGTTAGGGTTAGTTAGGGTAAGTCAGGGTTAGTCAGGGTTAGTTAGGGTTAGTCAGGGTTAGTCTGGGTTAATCAGGGTTAGTCAGGGTTAGTCAGGGTTAGTTAGGGTTAGTTAGGGTTAGTCAGGGTTAATCAGGGTTAGTCAGGGTTAGTCAGGGTTAGTCAGGGTTAGTCAGGGTTAGTCAGGGTTAGTTAGGGTTAGTCAGGGTTAATCAGGGTTAGTCAGGGTTAGTCAGGGTTAGTTAGGGTTAGTTAGGGTTAATCAGGGTTAGTCAGGGTTAATCAGGGTTAGTCAGGGTTAGTCAGGGTTAGTTAGGGTTAGTTAGGGTTAATCAGGGTTAGTCAGGGTTAGTCAGGGTTAGTCAGGGTTAGTCAGGGTTAGTTAGGGTTAGTCAAGGTTAGTCAGGGTTAGTCAGGGTTAGTCAGGGTTAGTTAGGGTTAGTTAGGGTTAGTCAGGGTTAGTCAGGGTTAGTTAGGGTTAATCAGGGTTAATCAGGGTTAATCAGGGTTAGTCAGGGTTAGTCAGGGTTAGTCAGGGTTAGTCAGGGTTAGTCAGGGTTAGTCAGGGTTAGTCAGGGTTAGTCAGGGTTAATCAGGGTTAGTCAGGGTTAGTCAGGGTTTGGTTACCTGGGCGGACGTCTTCCTCAGGTGTTTCTTCAGCAGCTCCTTCATCTCCTTCTGCTGCTTCTTCTGCTGGCGGACGACCACCTTCATCTGCTGTAGACCCTCCAGACTGACCTCCTCCATACCTACACAACCACAACATGACCACAACATGACCACAACATGACCACAACATGACCACAAACACCTTCATCTGCTTTAGACCCTCCAGACTGACCTCCTCCATACCTACACAACCACAACTTGACCACAACATGACCACAACATGACCACAACATGACCACAAACACCTTCATCTGCTGTAGACCCTCCAGACTGACCTCCTCCATACCTACACAACCACAACATGACCACAACATGACCACAACATGACCACAACATGACCACAACATGACCACAACATGACCACAACATGACCACAACATGACCACAAACACCTTCTTCTGCAGTAGACCCTCCAGACTGACCTCCATACTGTGGTGACCCGCACGCAGCCCCAGGTAAACCTGGCACCCTGGACAGCGGCCGCTTAGACAAAGAGGCAGCGTAATTGACGGGGGCTACGCCCAACACACCCGGCTGGTGCACATCACTCCATCAGGTCGAGGGCTCGTTACGGGAATACGGAACACCTGCGACGCGAACAGGTGGAGGAGTGAAAAGAGGCGGAGGCGTCAGAAAGAGAGAGAGGCTACGCGACCACACGCGTATGGGTGAGGGCCGTGGTACGGCGGAATATATCAATGCCTGGTGGGGTTAATTGTTTGTCTTGTTCCCCACAGTGAGGAGAGAGCCGGGAGTAGGGAGAGCGCGAGCCCGCCTGCCGATAGCGGAGCGACCAGCCCCTCTGCCCAAATACCCCCTGGAGCTCGGAGACAGGACACCAGAGTGTCCCCCCGAGAGGAACCAAGTCCACCCTTTTGCCCCTAGAGGCATCTTAAGTTCCACCGTTAGTCGCCCGGAGGCGAGTTTTAGTTGGACCTTTTTTTGCTCTCTTCATAACTCTTCTTTTTTCTAAATAAATGCGTTTGGTTTTTGTAACTTTAGCGTTGTGTTGTCTCCTGTCTGGGTGGTGTGTTTACCGGGTCTATGTGGTGGTCACCACAATACCTACACAACCACAACATGATCACAACATGTTCCATGTTTCAATGTTCCAGTGGTCAATACCTTTCAGCCCTTTAAGTGTGCACGCACCAGAGGGCCAAGTGGGCTTCGGAGCCGGCTGAATTCGAAGTTACCTCGGTCCATAGACGAATGTTTCAATCTCAAGCTTGTCAAGTCTTTTGAAAAGTTACGATCAAAAATCCTCTTGTGTGTGGCTGACTCCCGAGTCCGATTGTGACGTCGATGGAATGTAGCCAATCAAGAAGCGAGCTGACTTCTTCTTTTCGTTCTTCGGCACATTATTTCTCCTGTCGCACATGGCTGCCCTCTACAGGTCAGTCAGGGTACTACTACCCTGATCACGTGAGATTTCTGGCTTGGGGAACGAGACTCTAGACTGTCGTAGATCAGATCTTTATGTATGTGCTGTGCTGTATCGGGAATATCGGAGCACATCACACACAATACGATCAAAACTGTTCAATCCATGATTTTTTATCTTCATGTGTGGGGTCTCTCTAAGATAAAACATCTGTTGAGATTTAGAAAATCTTTATGTGTACCAGGCTTAAGTCTCCCAAGTGTAACATGAGTCGCTTTGTGTCTTTGTGGATTTTTAGACAGTGTCTCTTCCAAATCTGTTGTTATTTCTGAGACCTTTAGGCTAGGAAGACAGTGGATATGTAATATTGTACCTCTTTTTTTTTACCTCTTACCAGGGGCGGATTTAGGATCGTAGGAGATCCGGGGCTTAGCCCAGAGGGAGAATGTAATGTGCGCGCGGAGCGCGCCGGAAAATTTTGCCTTCAACCTTCAACTTACCACCACCTTAAAGCGGACAAAAGGCACTGGAGAACACATATACATTCACACCCTTTAATGAAGCAAACTAATTGTGGTGGTTCTGGGCACAGAGGGAGGTCAGCACACGTAGCTCCCCCTGTCAGTCACCATCATTTATATTTGTATAGAATTACATAATTGATGGGCTGAGGCTAGTTATGTTACAGTATGTATATCAGGGCAGACTCTGTGCTCACCACTTATATTGTATTTAGAGTCTTGTCCTGTGTTATATGACGATATATTACATGTATTGTTGGCCTGTGTATAGTACTGTGAAATCAAATCCCCCCTGGGACATTAAACAAACTTAGTTAGTTAGCGTTACATCTTAGGATCGATTTGAGTCATGTTCTGTATACATACATACTACCATAAGGGCATACTTAATGTGGTTACTCCATGTTTACTAGCTGTAACATTAACGTTACATCATTCTTTTTCACTTGTTACTCAGTCAACCAGAGTGCAGATATCAAAGACTATCAGCCTGTTATTCACTTTATTTGTATAAGTATTATCCTTTGTTTGATTTCTTACCATGTACCGTAACAGTACCTTGCTATGTTTCATTTTCATTATAACATAACGTTATGTTATGATAGCCAGCTAGCATCAGCAAACCGGAAAAGTAGTGTCAGTGAGTCAGTCACCTTTCTAATAAGATTCACAAACCTGAAACATCATATATGTCATCACTGCTGGTGATGTCATTCTTGCTGCTGATACTGCTGCTGCAACAGTTCTTGGCGCTTGTTTTGTTGAAAACAACTTTGGGATATCCATCCTTACAATTTTGCAAGTCAGGCACTGATTGAGATCACTTCTTCTTCAGGGCAGGGCAGGCTACGCAGTACGCAGGCTAATGTCGCGCAGCTGCTGCCTCTCTGTTGGACTCCGGTACTGCACGTTACTCAAGTTTTTTTTTTTTTTTTTTTTTTTTTTTTTTTAAGTAAAACATTCGGGGCTTTTCAGAAAACATCCGGGGCTTGAGCCCCAGTAGCCACCCCCTAGCGCCGCCCCTGCCTCTTACCACAACATAACATGACCACAACATGACCACAACACAACATGACCACAACATGACCACAACAGGACCACATGACCAAACAGGACCACAACAGGACCACAACAGGACTAGGACACACAGCAAGAAGACTGCACAGACATCACTGACCAATCATAACGCTCTGAACCATGTCTTCAGTCTTGGGTGCTGGTTTGGTTTGTTCTGAAAAACAAAACTCATGTCATAGTAACCCTAACCCTAACCCTAACCCTAACCCTAACCCTTACTACCTCATGTCATAGTAACACACTCCTGTAAGTAAGTAACGTTTATTTATATAGCACAAATTTACAACGACAAATGGCCGCCCAAAGTGCTTAACAGATAAAAAGATAAAACACTGGTAAAAGAGAAAAACAAGATAAAATAAGATAAAAACAGTTAAAATAGATCAAATACACTAAAAGCAAGGTGCAATACAAATAAAATAGCAAAGAGTGCAGTGTCGGGAGGCAGGCTCACCTCAGGTCAAAGGCCAGGGAGAAGAGATGTGTTTTAGCTAGTTTTTTAAAAGCCTCAATGCTCTGGGCGGATCTGATGTGGAGGGGGAAACTATTCCAGAGCCTAAGGGCTGCTTTGGAGAAGGCCCCTCTTGTTTTTAGTTTAGTACTGTCATAGTAACACATTCTTGCCATCATGGGTTAGGGTTAGTATGTCCTCACACACTCCTGGGTTAGGAGTTAGGAGTTAAGATCAGGGTTAGGGTCAGGGTTAGGTGTTAGGGGTTAAGGGTTAAGGTCAGGGTTAGGGGTTAAGATCAGGATTAGGGTCAGGGTTAGGGGTTAGGGGTTAAGGTCAGGGTTAGGGTCAGGGTGAGGGTCAGGATGAGGGTCAGGGATAGGGGTTAAGGTCAGGGTTAGGGTCAGGGTCAGGGTTAGGTTCAGGGTGAGGGTCAGGGTTAGGGTTTAAGGTCATGGTCAGGGTCAGGGTTAGGTGTACCTGTAATCGGAGGCTGCTGTGTAGCTGCTGCAGTCTTTGGTGTGGCAGTGTGTGCGGGGCTTAGAGCAGTGTGGGCGGGGCTGAGTGCAGTGTGGGCGGGGCTGAAGCCAGTGTGGGCGGGGCTGAGGCCGCTCTCTGGTCTGATGTCAGCCTTCAGCTCAGCGGGCTGCTCAGAACGAACCTCCACCTCAACACAACAACACACACAGATAGAAAGTCAGGGATAGAGTCAGGGTCAGGAGTAGGGTCAGGGTTAGGGGTTAGGGGTGAGGGTCAGGGGTTAGGGTTAGGGGTTAGGGTCAGGGTTAGGGTCAGGGTTAGGGGTTAGGGTCAGGGTTAGGGGTTAGGGTTAGGGGTTAGGGTCAGGGTTAGGGGTTAGGGTCAGGGTTAGGGGTTAGGGTTAGGGGTGTGGGTCAGGGTTAGGGGTGAGGGTCAGGGTTAGGGGTTAGGATTAGGGGTTAGGGTCAGGGTTAGGGTCAGGGTTAGGGTTAGGGTCAGGGTTAAGGGTTAGGGATAGGGGTTAGGGTCAGGGTTAGGGTTAGGGTTAGGGGTTAGGGGTTAGGGGTTAGGGGTTAGGGTTAGGGGTTAGGGTCAGGGTTAGGGTCACCTCCCTGGCGGGGTCAGGGTTAGGGGTCAGGGTTAGGGTTAGGGTCAGGGTTAGGGGTGAGGGTTAGGGGTCAGGGTCAGGGTTAGGAGTCAGGGTCAGGGTTAGGGGTTAGGGGTGAGGGTCAGGGTTAGGGGTCAGGGTCAGGGTCACTTCCCTGGCGGGGTCAGGGTCCTCCAGGGTTAGGGGTCAGGGTTAGGGTCAGGGTTAGGGTTAGGGTCAGGGGTCAGGGGTCAGGGTCAGGGTCACCTCCCTGGTGGGGTCAGGGCCAGGGTCACCTCCCTGGCGGGGTCAGGGCCAGGGTCACCTCCCTGGCGGGGTCAGGGCCAGGGTCACCTCCCTGGCGGGGTCAGGGTTAGGGGTTAGGGGTTAGGGTCAGGGTCAGGGTTAGGGGTCAGGGTCACCTCCCTGGCGGGGTCAGGGTCCTCCAGGGTGAGAGCAGCCAGCTGGTGGGCACGCTGCTCCAGGAGGCTCACATGGCGGATGGGGTTGGACAGCGCCTCGATCACGTCTACAGGGTCAGAGGTCAGGGTTAGGGTCAGGGTCAGAGACCCCAGTGGGGTTGGACATGCCTGTATCACCTAAAGGGTGTTATCTTGGAACATTTAAAAACCTTGTGAGTAACTTGGAATCAGCCTCGTATTGTTCTTGCCCCTGTTTTGTATGAAAGTCTCATTATTTTATTCTATTTATTCATATCGTTCTTGCTCCTGTTTTATATTTTATATTAAAGTCCCATTGTTTTATCCTATTGCTCTGATGAAATTGTATTTTGTCTATTTTCTGTTGTTTGTTGATCTGGTGTTGTTTTATTGTGTAATTAGTATAGTATAGTGGATAGTGTACATAGCCTTTATTTATGTAAACCAGCTCCTTTCCCTTCTTGTTTTTTAGTTTTTTTTTCCTAGCACCAGGGGAGCCCCCCCTCCCAAATTTCGTTGTTTGGTACCTGCACTATATCAATGACAATAAAGACCATTCATTCATTCATTCATAATTATGCTGTTTTTTTGTCCCAATGTCAATGGGACCGACCATGGTTAAATCAATTTACAAAAAAATTGTAGTCAAGTGTGTACGTCACCTGCGAAGGTGTCTGGGACATAATCCTTCACCTGGATGTAGACAAACACAGCCGGCAACATCAGACAATGGTTCTTCTCATTCCTCAGGCCGATGTAACGATATCCTAGACAGGAACCAGGACAGGCAGGGTGAGGAACCAGGACAGGTAGAGAGAGGAACCAGAACAGGTAGAGAGAGGGACCAGGACAGGTAGAGAGGAACCAGGACAGGTAGAGAGGAACCAGGACAGGTAGAGAGAGGAACCAGGACAGGTAGAGAGAGGAACCAGGACAGGTAGAGAGAGGAACCAGGACAGGTAGAGAGAGGAACCAGGACAGGTAGAGAGAGGAACCAGGACAGGTAGAGAGAGGAACAGGACAGGTAGAGAGAGGAACCAGGACAGGTAGAGAGAGGAACCAGGACAGGTAGAGAGGAACCAGGACAGGTAGAGAGAGGAACCAGGACAGGTAGAGAGAGGAACCAGGACAGGTAGAGAGAGGAACCAGGACAGGTAGAGAGAGGAACCAGGACAGGTAGAGAGAGGAACAGGACAGGTAGAGAGAGGAACCAGGACAGGTAGAGAGAGGAACCAGGACAGGTAGAGAGAGGAACCAGGACAGGTAGAGAGAGGAACCAGGACAGGTAGAGAGAGGAACCAGGACAGGTAGAGAGGGACCAGGACAGGTAGAGAGAGGAACCAGGACAGGTAGAGAGGAACCAGGACAGGTAGAGAGAGGAACCAGGACAGGTAGAGAGAGGAACCAGGACAGGCAGAGAGAGGAACCAGGACAGGTAGAGAGAGGAACCAGGACAGGTAGAGAGGAACCAGGACAGGTAGAGAGGAACCAGGACAGGTAGAGAGGAACAGGACAGGTAGAGAGAGGAACCAGGACAGGTGGAGAGAGGAACCAGGACAGGTAGAGAGGAACCAGGACAGGTAGAGAGGAACCAGGACAGGTAGGGAGAGGAACCAGGACAGGTAGAGAGAGGAACCAGGACAGGTAGAGAGAGGAACCAGGACAGGTAGAGAGAGGAACCAGGACAGGTAGAGAGGAAACAGGACAGGTAGGGGGTAGAGATAGGGATAGAACAGGTAGGGTGAGGGATAGAAACAGAACAGATAGAACACGGTTCTATAAACCCATCTCAACCCATCTCTGTAGGAAAGGGTAAATCTCACCTGGCCGAATTGCTGAAACAGGAATTATACGGTGACCTATGAACTTTCCTCCCTCTTCAAACGCTGCGATTCTCAGAGATGACAAGGTGGGGAGCACCACCTGTTACAACACAGGAGCACAGTTAGGGTTAGGGTTGGGTTAGAGTTAGGAATGGGTTAGAGTTAGGGTTGGGGTTGGGTTGGGTTAGGGTTGGGGTTGGGTTAGGGTTAGGGTTAGAGTTAGGGGTGGGTTAGGGTTAGAGTTAGGGTTAGGGTTAGGGTTAGGGTTAGAGTTAGGGGTGGGTTAGGGTTAGAGTTAGGGTTAGGGTTGGGTTAGGGTTGGGGTTGGGTTAGGGTTAGGGTTGGGTTAGGGTTAGAGAAACCTAGGATATAAAGAGAAACCTAGGATATAAAGAGAAACCTAGGATATAAAGAGAAACCTAGGATATAAAGAGAAACCTAGGATATAAAGGGAAATCTAGGATAGAGAAAGCTAGGATATAGAGGGAAACCTAGGATAGAGAAACCTAGGATATAAAGGGAAACCTAGGATATAAAGGGAAACCTAGGATATAAAGAGAAACCTAGGATATAAAGAGAAACCTAGGATATAAAGAGAAACCTAGGATATAAAGAGAAATCTAGGATATAAAGAGAAACCTAGGATAGAGAAACTTAGGATAGAAGATCCGATATTTCTATGAACGCTTTTTAAAACATTAGAAATGTTTACAGTTATAACACCTGTTATTACACATGTATACAGTTATAACACCTGTTATTACACATGTGTACAGCTATAACACCTGTTATTACACATGTATACAGTTATAACACCTGTTATTACACATGTATACAGTTATAACACCTGTTATTACACATGTATACAGTTATAACACCTGTTATTACACATGTATACAGTTATAACACCTGTTATTACACGTCACATGTGTACAGCTATAACACCTCTTATTACCACAGGAAGATGAGCCTAACTACCGGGCCGTTACATCCTGGTATTCTAGAGCCACACCTTCTTGAAGACGATTGGTTCCTCGTCCCAGACAGGGTTGATGGCGTTGCTAGGAGACGTCTTGGTCTTCAGGGCCTTCCTTCGTGTGTCGACAGGCAGGCCGAACATGTCCAACTCTACGTACACCCCCACCTTCCTGTCACTCAGGAACTGGCCAGAGATGATCTGAGAGAGAGAAGGTCAGACAAACTGACACGTTTATGTGTAGTGTTGGGCTAGAGGGTTAGGGCTAGGGTTAGGGCTAGGGCTAGGGCTAGGGCTAGAGGGTTAGGGCTAGGGTTAGGGCTAGGGTTAGGGCTAGGGTTAGGGTTAGGACTAGGGCTAGCGTTAGGGCTAGGGCTAGAGTGTTAGTGTTAGGGTTAGGGCTAGAGGGTTTAGGGTTAGGGTTAGGGTTAGGGCTAGGGCTAGGGCTAGAGGGTTAGGGCTAGGGTTAGGGCTAGGGTTAGGGTTAGGGCTAGGGCTAGGGCTAGAGGGTTAGGGCTAGGGTTAGGGTTAGGGCTAGGGTTAGGGCTAGAGGGTTAGGGCTAGGGTTAGGGCTAGGGTTAGGGTTAGGGCTAGGGTTGGGGCTAGGGTTAGGGCTAGGGCTAGGGTTAGGGTTAGGGCTAGGGCTAGGGCTAGGATTAGGGTTAGGGCTAGGGTTAGGGCTATGGTTAGGGCTAGGGTTAGGGCTAGGGCTAGGGTTAGGGCTTGGTGTTAGGGTTAGAGTTAGGGTTAGGGCTAGGGTTAGGGCTAGGGTTAGGGCTAGGGGTGGGCTTGGTGTTGGTGTTGGGCTAGAGTGTTAGGGCTAGGGTTAGGGCTAGGGTTAGGGTTGGTGTTAGGGCTAGGGGTGGGCTTGGTGTTAGGGTTAGGGTTGGTGTTAGGGCTAGGGGTGGGCTTGGTGTTAGGGTTAGGGTTGGTGTTAGGGTTAGGGCTAGGGCTAGGGGTGGGCTTGGTGTTAGGGTTAGGGTTGGTGTTAGGGTTGGTGTTAGGGTTAGGGTTGAGGTTAGGGTTAGGGTTAGGGTTGTTCTTACCTTGACTGAGAGCGTGCTGGCCACAATGCCGTCTACTGTGCTCTCAGTGAACGGGTCAAAGTGCTTGTCTGGTCGTCTCATAAACTCTGGTTTCAGTCTATAACCACTCTTACCATTGTACTCAAACATCCCCAAGTTCAGCTGCATAGGGAGGTCTGGAGAGAGAGAGGGAAAGAGAGGGAGGATAGAGGGAGGTCTGGAGAAAGAGGGAGAGAGGGAGGATAGAAAAAGAGAGGAAGGATGGAGCGAGAGAAGGAGAGGGAGGATAGAGAGAGAGAGGAAGGGAGAGAGAGGATAGAGAGGGAGAGGGAGGATAGAGGGAGAGAGAGGGAGGAGAGAGGGAGGATAGAGGGAGGATAGAGGGAGAGAGAGAGGGAGAGGGAGGATAGAGGGAGGGAGAGGGAGGATAGAGGGAGGATAGAGGGAGAGGGAGAGGGAGGATAGAGGGAGGTCTGGAGAAAGAGGGAGAGAGGGAGGATAGAAAAAGAGAGGAAGGATGGAGCGAGAGAAGGAGAGGGAGGATAGAGAGAGAGGAAGGGAGAGAGGATAGAGAGGGAGAGGGAGGATAGAGGGAGAGAGAGGGAGGAGAGAGAGAGGTAGAGGGAGGATAGAGGGAGGGAGAGAGAGAGAAGGAGGACAGAGGGAGGATATAGGGAGGATAGAGGGAGAGAGAGAGGGAGAGGGAGGATAGAGGGAGGGAGAGGGAGGATAGAGGGAGGATAGAGGGAGAGAGAGGGAGGATAGAGGGAGAGAGAGAGGGAGAGAGAGAGAGAGAAGGAGGATAGAGGGAGGATAGAGGGAGAGAGAGAGGGAGAGGGAGGATAGAGGGAGGGAGAGGGAGGATAGAGGGAGAGGGAGGATAGAGGGAGAGAGAGAGGGAGAGGTAGAGGAAGGATAGAGGGAGGGAGAGAGAGAGAGGGAGAGCTCACCTATAGTCTGGAAGTTGAGAGCCACCAGCTGACAGCCGGCGTTCCAGAACAGCTGAGGGATGTAGTTGGAGGAGTCGACCCGCGTGCCCTTAGGGTAGATCCTGCTCAGCTGCTGCTTGTTGTACCTGGAGTAGGTCAAGGTTAAGGTCAGGGTTAAGGTCAGGGTTAAGGTCAGGGTTAAGGTCAGGGTTAAGGTCAGGGTTAAGGTGAGGGTTAAGGTCAGGGTTACGGTCAGGGTTACGGTCAGGGTTAAGGTCAGGGTTAAGGTCAGTGATAATGCTGTAGTCAGGGTTAAGGTCAGGGTTAAGGTCAGGGTTAAGGTCAGGATTAAGGTCAGGGTTAAGGTCAGGGTTAAGGTCAGGGTTAAGGTCAGGGTTAAGGTCAGGGTTAAGGTTAAGGTCAGGGTCAGGGTTAGGGTTAGGGTTGTTGGTCCTCACCAGTGAGAGGTAATGGTAAAAGTGCTAATTATTCAAATAATTTTATTTAATTCAAACAACGACTTTGTCCTTCGTTTCCATAATAATGTATCATTGACGTGACGACGAGCCCAAAGGGCATCTGGTCAGGGATAATGCTATAGTCAGGGTTAAGGTTAAGGTCAGTGATAATGCTATAGTCAGGGTTAAGGTCAGTGATGATGCTATCGTCAGGGTTAATGCTATAGTCAGGGTTAATGCTATAGTCAGGGTTAAGGTTAAGGTCAGGGTTAAGGTCAGTGATAATAATGTAGTCAGGGTTAAGGTCAGGGATAGGTCAGGGTTAAGGTCAGTGATAATGCTATAGTCAGGGTAAAGGTTAAGGTCAGGGTTAAGGTCAGGGTTAAGGTTCAGGTTAGGCTCAGGGTTAGGTTAGGGTCAGGGATAGGTCAGGGTTAAGGTTCAGGTTAAGGTCAGGGTTAAGGTCAGGGTTAAGGTCAGGGATAGGTCAGTGTTAAGGTTCAGGTTAAG
>NC_137679.1:46573252-46585752 GCF_963989245.1 Nansenia antarctica | reverse complement strand
CTTGAAGCTGATCTCTGTTGTCATGGTGAAGCTGTGTGTATATATATAAGGGTTAGGGTTAGGTGTGTGTGTATATATAAGGGTTAGGGTTAGGTGTGTGTGTATATATATAAGGGTCAGGGTTAGGGTCAGGGTTAGGGTCAGGGTTAGGGTCAGGGTCAGGGTCAAGGTCAGGGTCAGGGTTAGGGTTAGGGTTAGGGTTAGGGACCTTGAAGCTGATCTCTGTTGTCATGGTGAAGCCGTGTGTGATGACCGGCTCCTCCTCGGCTGTTCGTCCCTTCCAGCAGTCCAGCTCCACGCAGCGACACCCCGACAGCAGCACCTGACGGTACATCTCCACGCTAGACCACCCCGCCAGCTGGCCCGCTACACACACACACACACACACACACACACACACACACACACACACACACACACACACACACACTGTTCAGCTCTCCCTCTAGTTAGCTGAATGGGTGAATCTTCTGCTTACTCCGGCAGTGCGGGTGATATGACGAGACTTGAAACAATTGATTGATTGATTGATTGATTGAAAACCTTTATTGTCCCCAATGGGGAAATTTTGTTGTCAAACAGCTCAGTTAGGGCAGAAAACATTCAGTACAGAAAACAGAAAAACATTCACTAAAATACATAAAACAGTGCAGGCTCAATAAGTAAAAAGTTCCAAAAGTTCCATCTCCAGGTCTCCCCCACCCTGCAGGGCCTGGTTGTAGAGTCGGAGTGCAGCTGGAATAAAGGACTGTCCAAATCTTTTTGTACTTTGACGGGGGAGAACAAATCTGTGGCTGAACTTGCTCCTCATCCCTGCCAGCTCGCAGTACATCGGGTGGGAGGGATTGGCCAGCATGGCCGCCAGTTTTTTCCCCATCCTCTGTTCTGCCACCACCTCTAGGCTGTCCAGCCCAGTCCCCACCACAGAGCTGGCCTTCTTCACCAGTTTGTTTAGCTTCGCAGCATCCCTGGCACAGATGTTTCCACCCCAGCAGGCCACGGCGAAGAACAGAACGCTGGCAACCACCGACTGATAAAACATTTGCAGCAGCTTGTTGCAGACACCGAAAGACCTCAGCCTTCTCAGGAAAAACAGTCTGCTCTGCCCTTTCCTGAGAAGAGCCTCGGTGTTGTCAGTCCAGTCCAGTTTGTTATTAATTTGTACTCCCAGGTACCTGTAGGAGTCCACCCTCTCGACTTCCACCCCCTTGATGGTGATGGGGGCTGGGGTCCTTCTCTTCCTCCTAAAATCCACCACCAACTCCTTTGTTTTGCTGGTGTTAAGCAAAAGGTAGTTGGTGTCGCACCACTGCACGAAGCTCTCCACCAGGGCCCTGTACTCCTCATCCCTGTCGTCTGTGATGTAACCGACGATAGAGGAGTCATCCTAAAACTTCTGCAGGTGGCACTGGTCGGAGCTAAACTGGAAGTCGGAGGTATAGAGGGTGAAGAGAAAGGGTGACAGAACATTCGGAAATTCGGTTTGCTTTTCCTTCTTCCTTAATTAAACAGATTGTAAAACTGACAAAACACATCGATCTATTAGTACATATAACAACCAAACAGTGAACGAACTAACAGAAAATATTTAACAAACACAATCATTCAGAGCTCAACTCACCAACTCCCATCTCTCTCTACAACTAACCTTCCGTTTCCCCTGTCACGCAGATTACACTCATTAAGCCCGCCCCCATTTCTATCTAAGCCAATCACTCTCCGCATGCATACTTTTAACCAATCACAAATCAAACAAATAAAATAACCTCCAAATGAACTACCCTCCCATGGACTAGCCAAACACACACACAGTGTTGAACAGCACCTGACGGTACATCTCTAGACCGGACCACCCCGCCAGCTGGCCCGCTGCACACACACACATACACATACACACACACACACACACACACATACACATACACACACAAACACACACACACACACATACATACACACACACACACATACACACACACGTATCCCCTTCGCATCTAACCCTAACCCGCCAATAAAGTGTCTGTGTGTGTGTGTGTGTTTATGTGTGTGTGTGTGTGTATGTGTGTGTGTGTGTGTGTATGTGTGTGTGTGTGTGTGTGTCTGTGTGTGTGTGTGTGTTTGTGTGTGTATGTGTATGTGTGTGTGTGTGTGTGTGTGTGTGTATGTGTGTGTGTGTGTGTGTGTGTCTGTGTGTGTGTGGTAGATTTAGGTACCTGTGAGGTAGGTGTTGTGGGAGGAGTTAGGGGAGGAGTTAGGGGAGGAGTTAGGGGAGGAGTTAGGGGAGGAGTTAGGGGAGGAGTTAGGGGAGGAGTTAGGGGAGGAGTTAGGGTTAGTACCTGTGAGATATGTATTGTGGGAGGAATTAGGTACCTGTGAGGTAGGGTTAGGGGGAGGAGTTACCTGTGAGGTAGGGTTAGGGGGAGGAGTTACCTGTGAGGTAGGTATTGTGGGAGGAGTTACCTGTGAGGTAGGTATTGTGGGAGGAGTTTATGAA
Source organism: Nansenia antarctica (assembly GCF_963989245.1). Lineage (NCBI taxonomy): Eukaryota > Metazoa > Chordata > Actinopteri > Argentiniformes > Microstomatidae > Nansenia > Nansenia antarctica. The sequence goes on along the minus strand of NC_137679.1, from coordinate 46,583,258 downwards.
GTAATGGGACAGGGGGAAGGTCATGTCTTCACTCTGGTCCAGCTTCTCAGGAGGAACCACGCCGTTGTCGTCGCTGGCCAGGTACCTGCTGAAGGCCTCCAGAGAGACCTGGCCTACACACACACACACACACACAGTTTGTGAGTGTCTGTGTCTCTGTGTGAGTGTGTGTGTGTGTGTGTGTGTGTGTGTGCACCTCGTTCCAGCAGGCTGTGGTCAGGTTCGTATTTCTCCATCAGCAGCAGGGTCTGGCCGGGGCGGAGCGGGGGATACAGGATCTCGTTGAGCCGCGGGTCTCTCTGCTTGTTGTTGATGAACTCTGTCATTACCTCCAGAGACATGCAGCTGCCCACAGCGCCCCTAGAGGCAGGCGTGGGAAACACATACAGACAATGTAGACCTTAAGATATGTATTATAAACATAAACACACCAAATAACTTTAGAGGTTAGAGGTTAGGGGTTAGAGTAGAGGTTAGAGGTCAGGGTTAGAGGTTGGAGATTAGAGGATAGGGGTTAGAGGTTAGAGGTTAGGGGTAAGAGGTTAGAGGTTAGGGGTTAGAGGTCAGGGTTAGAGGTTAGAGGTTAGAGGTCAGGGTTAGAGGTTGGAGATTAGAGGATAGGGGTTAGAGGTTAGAGGTTAGGGGTAAGAGGTTAGAGGTTAGGGGTTAGAGGTTAGAGGTTAGGGGTTAGAGGTTAGAGGTTAGAGGTTAGAGGTTAGGGGTTAGGGGTTAGAGGTTAGAGGTTAGAGGATAGGGGTTAGAGGTTAGAGGTTAGAGGTTAGAGGTTAGGGGTTAGAGGTTAGGGGTTAGAGGTTAGAGGTTAGAGGATAGGGGTTAGAGGTTAGAGGTTAGGGGTTAGAGGTTAGAGGTTAGGGGTTAGAGGTTAGGGGTTAGAGGTTAGGGGTTAGAGGTTAGGGGTTAGAGGATAGAGGATAGGGGTTAGAGGTTAGAGGTTAGGGGTTAGAGGTTAGGGGTTAGAGGTTAGAGGTTAGAGGATAGGGGTTAGAGGTTAGAGGTTAGGGGTTAGAGGTTAGGGGTTAGAGGTTAGAGGTTAGGGGTTAGAGGTTAGAGGTTAGGGGTTAGAGGTTAGAGGTTAGGGGTTAGAGGTTAGAGGTTAGAGGATAGGGGTTAGAGGTTAGAGGTTAGGGGTTAGAGGTTAGGGGTTAGAGGTCAGACTCACTGCTCAGTAAAGACGGTGGTGAGTTCAGGCCGAGGACAGATGTTGGACAGAAACATTTTATAAACATCAGCAGTGAAATCCTCCAGAGGGATCGAGTCACCCTGTAAACAAAAAACCAGCAACTCTGTAAACAAACAACCCTGTAAACAAACAACCCTGTAAACAAACAACCCTGTAAACAAAAAACCAGCAACCCTGTAAACAAACAACTTTGTAAACAAACAACTCTGTAAACAAACAACTCTGTTAACAAACAACTCTGTAAACAAACAACCCTGTAAACAAACAACCCTGTAAACAAACAACTCTGTAAACAACCCTGTAAACAAACAACCCTGTAAACAAACAACTCTGTTAACAAACAACTCTGTTAACAAACAACTCTGTAAACAAACAACTCTGTTAACAAACAACTCTGTAAACAAACAACCCTGTAAACAACCCTGTAAACAAGCGTTAGGGTTGGGGTAAATTAGATTAAATTAGGGTTAGTTAAGTTAGGTTTAGTTAGGGTTAGTTAAGTTAAGTTAGGGTTAGGATTAGTTAGGACTAGGGTTAGTTAGGGTTAGTTAGGGCTAGGGTTAGTTAAGTTAAATTAAGTTAGTTAAGTTAAGTTAGGGTTAGTTAAGTTAAGTTAGGGTTAGTTAGGGTTAGTTAGGGTTAGTAAGGGTATGTTAGGGTTAGTTAAGTTAAGTTTGGGTAAGTTAGGGTTAGTTAGGGTTAGTTAAGTTAGGGTTAGTTAGGGTTAGTTAGGGTTAGTTAGGGTTAGTTAGGTAAGGGTTAGTTAAGTTAGGGTTAGTTAGGGTTAGTTAGGGTTAGTTAGGGTTAGTTAAGTTAGGGTTAGTTAAGTAAAGGTTAGTTAAGTTAAGTTAGGGTTAGTTAAGTTAAGTTAGCGTTATTTAAGTTAAGTTAGGGTTAGTTAGGGTTAGTTATGGTTAGTTAGGGTTAGTTAGGGTTTGTTAAGTTAGGTTTAGTTAAGTTAAGGTTAGTTAAGTTAAGTTAGGGTTAGTTAAGTTAAGTTAGGGTTAGTTAAGTTAAGTTAGGGTTAGTTAGGGTTAGGGTTAGTTATGGTTAGTTAGGGTAAGTTAAGTTAGGGCTAGGGTTAGTTAGGGTTAGTTAGGGCTAGGGTTAGTTAGGGTTAGTTAGGGCTAGGGTTAGTTAGGGTTAGTTAAGTTAGGATTAGTTAGGGTTAGTTAAGTTAGGGTTAGTTAGGGTAAGTTAGGGTTAGTTAGGGTTAGTTAGGGTTAGTTATGGTTAGTTAAGTAAGGGTAAGTTAAGTTAAGGTTATTTAAGTTAAGTAAGGGTTAGTTAAGTTAAGTTAGGGTTATTTAAGTTAAGATAGGGTGAGTTAGGGTTATGGTTAGTTATGGTTAGTTATAGTTAGTTACGTTCAGTTAGGGTTAGTTAGCTTAAGTTAGGGTTAGTTAGGGTTAGTTAAGTTAGGGTTAGTTAAGTTAGAGTTATTTAGGGTTAGTTAGGGTTAGTTAAGTTAAGTTAAGTTAGGGTTAGTTAGGGTTAGTTAAGTTAAGTTAGGGTTAGTTAGGATTAGTTAGGGTTAGGGTTAGTTAGGGTAAGTTAGGGTTGGTTAGGGTTATTTAGGGTTAGTTAGGGTTCGTTAAGTTAGGGTTAGTTAGGGTTAGTTAAGTTAAGTTAGGGTTAGTTAGGTTAAGTTAGGGTTAGTTAAGTTAGGGTTAGTTCAAGGACCCCAATTGAAATAAGCCAGTGGCTTTCTTGGGTTTTTATCCTGTTAGTTGACCTTGTATGTAATATGTACTTTCATGTACCTACTTCTGCAAATCTTCTAATAAAGTTTTCAATCAATCAATCAAGTTAGGTTAGGTTAGGGTTAGGGTTAGTTAAGTTAAATTAAGTTAGTTAAGTTAAGTTAGGGTTAGTTAAGTTAAGTTAGGGTTAGTTAGGGTTAGTTAGGGTTAGTAAGGGTATGTTAGGGTTAGTTAAGGTAAGTTAGGGTAAGTTAAGTGAGGGTTAGTTAAGTTAAGTTAAGTTAGGGTAAGTTAGGGTAAGTTAGGGTTAGTTAAGGTTAGTTAGGGTTAGTTAGGGTTAGTTATGGTTAGTTAAGTAAGGGTAAGTTAAGTTAAGGTTATTTAAGTTAAGTAAGGGTTAGTTAAGTTAAGTTAGGGTTATTTAAGTTAAGATAGGGTGAGTTAGGGTTAGGGTTAGTTATGGTTAGTTATAGTTAGTTACGTTCAGTTAGGGTTAGTTAGGGTATGTTAGAGTATGTTAGGGTTAGTTAAGTTAAGTTAGGGTTAGTTAACCCTCTAACATAGGGTTAGTTAAGTTAAATGAGGGTAAGTTAGGGTAAGTTAAGTTAAGTTAGGGTAAGTTAAGTTAAGGTAGGGTAGGTTAGTTAAAGTAGGGTAAGTGAGGGTTAGTTAAGTTAAGTTAAGTTAGGGTTAGTTAGGGTTAGTTAGGGTAAGTTAGGGTTAGTTAAGTTAAGTTATGTTAGGGTTAGTTAGGGTAAGTTAGGGTTAGTTAAGTTAAGTTATGTTAGGGTTAGTTAAGTTAAGTTATGTTAGGGTTAGTTAGGGTTAGTTAAGTTAAGTTAGGGTTAGTTACCCGTCCAGAAGGCAGCTGGCAGCTCTCCAGCGCCGTCTCGACTCTCTTCCTGTCTGCTGAGAACATCCGCAGGATACTGAGGAAGAGAAACAACCAATCACACATGATGACATCAACAACCAATCACATCACACCTTCTCAAGCCGGGCGGAGCCTACAGAGTTACTGGGAGGAGCCTACAGAGTTACTGGGAGGAGCCTACAGAGTTACTGGGAGGGAGGAGCCTACAGAGTTACTGGGAGGGAGGAGCCTACAGAGTTACAGAGAGGGAGGAGCCTACAGAGTTACAGAGAGGGAGGAGCCTACAGAGTTACAGAGAGGGAGGAGCCTACAGAGTTACAGAGAGGGAGGAGCCTACAGAGTTACAGAGAGGGAGGAGCCTACAGAGTTACAGAGAGGGAGGAGCCTACAGAGTTACAGAGAGGGAGGAGCCTACAGAGTTACAGAGAGGGAGGAGCCTACAGAGTTACAGAGAGGGAGGAGCCTACAGAGTTACTGGGAGGGAGGAGCCTACAGAGTTACAGAGAGGGAGGAGCCTACAGAGTTACAGAGAGGGAGGAGCCTACAGAGTTACAGAGAGGGAGGAGCCTACAGAGTTACAGAGAGGGAGGAGCCTACAGAGTTACAGAGAGGGAGGAGCCTACAGAGTTACAGAGAGGGAGGAGCCTACAGAGTTACAGAGAGGGAGGAGCCTACAGAGTTACAGAGAGGGAGGAGCCTACAGAGTTACAGAGAGGGAGGAGCCTACAGAGTTACAGAGAGGGAGGAGCCTACAGAGTTACAGAGAGGGAGGAGCCTACAGAGTTACTGAGAGGGAGGAGCCTACAGAGTTACAGAGAGGGAGGAGCCTACAGAGTTACAGAGAGGGAGGAGCCTACAGAGTTACAGAGAGGGAGGAGCCTACAGAGAGGGAGGAGCCTACAGAGTTACAGAGAGGGAGGAGCCTACAGAGTTACAGAGAGGGAGGAGCCTACAGAGTTACAGAGAGGGAGGAGCCTACAGAGTTACAGAGAGGGAGGAGCCTACAGAGTTACAGAGAGGGAGGAGCCTACAGAGTTACAGAGAGGGAGGAGCCTACAGAGTTACTGGGAGGAGCCTACAGAGTTACAGAGAGGGAGGAGCCTACAGAGTTACTCACTTCTTAACAGGAATCCGGCCGTCTTGGGTGGGCTGCAGGACCAACCTGGTGTACCTGTGGGGGGGTAGGGTGGGGGGGAATATGTGTTAGGCTGGGGGGGAATAGGTGTTAGGGAGGGGGGGGAATAGGTGTTAGGCTGGGGGGAATAGGTGTTAGGGAGGGGGGGGAATAGGTGTTAGGGAGGGGGGAATATGTGTTAGGCTGGGGGGAATATGTGTTAGGCTGGGGGGAATATGTGTTAGGGTGGGGGGGGAATAGGTGTTAGGCTGGGGGGGAATAGGTGTTAGGCTGGGGGGAATAGGTGTTAGGCTGGGGGGGAATAGGTGTTAGGCTGGGGGGAATAGGTGTTAGGCTGGGGGGAATATGTGTTAGGCTGGGGGGAATAGGTGTTAGGCTGGGGGGAATAGGTGTTAGGCTGGGGGGAATAGGTGTTAGGCTGGGGGGAATATGTGTTAGGGTGGGGGGGGTAGGTGTTAGGGTAGAGTAGTGGGGGTTGATGTTGATATTATAACTAGTTAGTGATGTTATAACTAGTTGTATTAGTGATGTTATAACTAGTTGTATTAGTGATACTAGTTAGTGATGTTATAACTAGTTGTATTAGTGATGTTATAACTAGTTGTATTAGTGATACTAGTTAGTGATGTTATTACTAGTTGTTTAAGTGATACTAGTCAGTGATGTTATAACTAGTTGTATTAGTGATACTAGTCAGTGATGTTATAACTAGTTGTTTTAGTGATACTAGTTAGTGATGTTATAACTAGTTGTATTAGTGATGTTATAACTAGTTGTATTAGTGATACTAGTTAGTGATGTTATAACTAGGTGTTTAAGTGATACTAGTTAGTGATGTTATAACTAGTTGTTTAAGTGATACTAGTTAGTGATGTTATAACTAGTTGTTTTAGTGATACTAGTCAGTGATGTTATAACTAGTTGTTTTAGTGATACTAGTCAGTGATGTTATAACTAGTTGTTTTAGTGATACTAGTTAGTGATGTTATAACTAGTTGTTTTAGTGATACTAGTTAGTACTTACGCCTTCTCCAGACTCGCCTCACGGTTCATGTTGAGAGACAGCAGGTTGGAGGCCAGAGAGAACAGCTCCTCTGACCACTCCTGCAACCACAGCACAGAGTGTGTGTGTGTGTGTGTGTGTGTGTGTGTGTGTGTGTGTGCGTGCGCACGTGCGTGTGTGTGTGTGTGTGTTTACCTTGGCCTCGTGTTCCTGCAGAGCCATGAAGTTGAGGTATGTGGTGTTGACCATGTCCGTTCCCGTGACGACCATTAGCATGCGGTTCTCTATGCGACCCACCAGGTTCCCTCCCACGTCCAGCAGCTCACGCAGCTTTGCCTCCTGGGGGAGTTAGGGGTCAGGGTCAGGGGTCAGGGTTAGGGGTCAGGGTCAGGGGTCAGGGTTAGGGGTCAGGGTTAGAGGTCAGGGTCAGGGGTCAGGGTCAGGGGTCAGGGTTAGGGGTCAGGGTTAGGGGTCAGGGTTAGAGGTCAGGGTCAGGGGTCAGGGTCAGGGGTCAGGGTTAGGGGTCAGGGTCAGGGTCAGGGTCAGGGGTCAAGGTAAGGGGTCAGGGTTAGAGGTCAGGGTCAGGGGTCAGGGTCAGGGGTCAGGGTTAGGGGTCAGGGTTAGGGGTCAGGGGTCAGGGTTAGGGGTCAGGGTTAGGGGTCAGGGTCAGGGGTCAGGGTTAGGGTCAGGGTTAGAGGTCAGGGTCAGGGGTCAGGGTCAGGGGTCAGGGTTAGGGGTCAGGGTTAGGGGTCAGGGTCAGGGGTCAGGGTTAGGGGTCAGGGTTAGAGGTCAGGGTCAGGGGTCAGGGTCAGGGGTCAGGGTTAGGGTCAGGGTTAGAGGTCAGGGTCAGGGGTCAGGGTTAGGGTCAGGGTCAGGGGTCAGGGTCAGGGGTCAAGGTCAGGGGTCAGGGTTAGAGGTCAGGGTTAGAGGTCAGGGTCAGACCTACCTTGGGGGTTTTACTGCTCCTCCCAGTTCTAACATCTTTTATAAAGGTGATGTCCAACAACTCTGTTTCCTGTTAGAGAGGGAGAAGGCTAGGGTTACATGTCTGTTCTAGAGAAGGGTGTGTGTGTGTGTGTGTGTGTTTCCTGTTAGAGAGGGAGAAGGCTAGGGTTACATGTCTGTTTCCTGTTAGAGAGGGAGAAGGCTAGGGTTACATGTCTGTTCTAGAGAAGGGTGTGTGTGTGTGTGTGTGTGTTTCCTGTTAGAGAGGGAGAAGGCTAGGGTTACATGTCTGTTTCCTGTTAGAGAGGGAGAAGGCTAGGGTTACATGTCTGTTCTAGAGAAGGGTATGTGTGTGTGTGTGTGTGTGTGTGTGTGTGTGTGTGTATTACCTTGTTCTGGTCGGTCCAGTAGAGGAAGTAACCATGGTGATCCACATAGAGGGTGACGGGGGTGACAGTGGAGAGATCCTACACACACAGAGTCAGTTAACCCAAATTAACCCTAACTAGCCCTAACTAACCCTAACTAGCCCCAACTAGTCCTAACTAACCCTAACTAGCCCTAACTAACCCTAACTAGCCCCAACTAGCCCTAACTAACCCTAACTAGCCCCAACTAGTCCTAACTAACCCTAAATAGTCCTAACTAGTCCCAACTAGCCCTAACTAACCCTAACTAGTCCTAACTAACCCAAACTAACCCTAACTAACCCTAACTAGCCCCAACTAGCCCTAACTAACCCTAAATAGTCCTAACTAGTCCCAACTAGCCCTGACTAACCCAAACTAACCCTAACTAGCCCCAACTAGCCCTAACTAACCCTAACTAGCCCCAACTAGTCCTAACTAACCCTAAATAGTCCTAACTAGTCCCAACTAGCCCTAACTAACCCTAACTAGTCCTAACTAACCCAAACTAACCCTAACTAGCCCCAACTAGCCCCAACTAGCCCTAACTAACCCTTACTAACCCTAACTAGCACTAACTAGTCCTAACTAACCCTAACTAGTCCTAAATAGTCCTAACTAGTCCTAAATAACCATAACTAGTCCTAACTAACCCTAAATAACCCTAACTAGCCCTAACTAACCCTAACTAAACCTAACTAGTCCTAACTAACCCTTACTAACCCTAACTAGCACTAACTAGTCCTAACTAACCCTAACTAGTCCTAAATAGTCCTAACTAGTCCTAAATAACCATAACTAGTCCTAACTAACCCTAAATAACCCTAACTAGCCCTAACTAACCCTAACTAAACCTAACTAGTCCTAACTAACCCCAACTAACCCTAACTAGTCCTAACTAGTCCTAACCAACCCTTACTAGTCCTAATTAACCCTAAGTAGCCCTAACTAGCCCTAACTAGCACTAACTAGTCCTAACTAACCCTAAGTAGCCCTAACTAGCCCTAACTAACCCTAACTAACTCTAACTAGTCCTAACTAAGCCTAACTAGCCCAATGAACCCTAACTAGCCCAACTAACCCTAACTCAGGGACAGATAAATGTATCTTTTAGATTGAACTTCTTAGTGTCAAAAACACACACACACACACAACCCGCCAAGGTGAAGTGAAGTGAAGTGAAACTTTATTTATAAAGCGTCTTTCGTACATGAATGCAACTCAAAGCACTTTACAATAGAAAGGTGCAGTACTACTCAACTCAACCCTACTCTCATCAACCAGCTAAACCATCCCAGGTTACTGTTCAGCACCATCAACCGCCTCTGCCCCCCCGACATCTCCCAACCTGCAGGTGCCTCGTCCTTCTGCCTGGTGAAGCCCCTGGGTGTCATTCTGGATTCCACTCTCTCATTCCAGTCACATGTCAAATCTGTCACTAAATCCGCCTTCTTCCACCTCAACAACATCTCCAGACTCCGTCACAGAGACCCTCATCCATGCCTTCTTCTCCTCACAGAGACCCTCATCCGTGCCTTCATCTCCTCCCGCCTGGACTATTGTAATGGAGTCCTGTCCGGGTTACCAGACTCTGCAATGAACAGGACTTCAGTACTGCAGAACTCCGCTGCCAGGCTTCTCACCCACACCAGATAGATAGATAGATAGATACATAGATAGATAGATAGATAGATAGATAGATAGATAGATAGATAGATAGATAGATAGATAGATAGATAGATAGATAGATAGATAGATAGATAGATAGATAGATAGATAGATAGATAGATAGATAGATAGATAGATAGATAGATAGATAGATAGATAGATAGATAGATAGATAGATAGATAGATAGATAGATACATAGATAGATAGATAGATAGATAGATAGATAGATAGATAGATAGATAGATAGATAGATAGACAGTAGATAGATAGATAGATAGATAGATAGATAGACAGATAGACAGATAGATAGATAGATAGATAGACTGGCACCAAGCACTGGCAGCACCTCACCCCCATCCTCGCCCGTCTGCACTGGCTCCCGGTCAAACACCGCATCACCTTCAAACTCCTCCTGCTCACCTACAAATCCCTCCACGGCCCCCCAGTACCTCTCCCATCTCCTCCACCACTACACCCCATCCAGAACTCTGATCTCCTCCTCCACCACTACACCCCATCCAGAACTCTGATCTCCTCCTCCACCACTACACCCCATCCAGAACTCTGATCTCCTCCACCACCACTACACCCCATCCAGAACTCTGATCTCCTCCTCCACCACTACACCCCATCCAGAACTCTGATCTCCTCCACCACCACTACACCCCATCCAGAACTCCCATCTCCTCCACCACTACACCCCATCCAGAACTCTGATCTCCTGCACCACTACACCCCATCCAGAACTCTGATCTCCTCCTCCACTACACCCCATCCAGAACTCTGATCTCCTCCTCCACCACTACACCCCATCCAGAACTCTGATCTCCTCCTCCACCACTACACCCCATCCAGAACTCTGATCTCCTCCACCACCACTACACCCCATCCAGAACTCCGATCTCCTCCTCCACCACTACACCCCATCCAGAACTCTGATCTCCTGCACCACCTCCTACACCCCATCCAGAACTCTGATCTCCTCCTCCACCACTACACCCCATCCAGAACTCTGATCTCCTCCACCACTACACCCCATCCAGAACTCTGATCTCCTCCTCCACCACTA
>NC_137679.1:46503252-46560752 GCF_963989245.1 Nansenia antarctica | reverse complement strand
TTTCATTACGGCCCTGCCTAAGGTTGTGTATTCTCTACTCTGTGTAGATCAACGGGCCGTATTGGTTTACCTAAAGTAAAGGACTTATTTTTCTTATGATCAATTTATTCCGCCCCCTTGGAGTTTTTTTCTCTAGGGACTCGCCTTCTAGTAATGGGTGGGAGGGTTAGGATTGCATGGGTTATCCATGTAGGATGTTGTTGTTTTTTGTGTGTTGTCTTGTGGTGTGTGTGTGTGTGTATATTTGTTGGTTCTACTCGCTGCTCTGGTGTGCGTGTGTGTGTGTGTGTGTGTGTGTGTGTGTGTGTGTGTGTGTGTGTGTGTGTGTGTGTGTGTGTGTGTGCGCGCGTGTGGAGGCTGCGTGTGTGCGTGTGCGTGCATGTCTGGCTGCATGTGGGTATGTGTGTGTATGTGTGTGTGTGCGGGAGGGGGGGGGGGGTACAGGTCTTGCTCTGCCAGTTTTTTTTTTCTTCAGCTCATATTGTGCCTTGCATATACCACCATCTAAATGACTAAGATAACAGTGTTTTCCTTTAATGCACGTGGCCTTAATTTACCACATAAACGTAAACGTTTTTTGGATGTGTTAAGAAGAGAGAAAGTGGATATAGCCATGGTTAGCGAGTCCCACTTGCTGCAGAGGGATGTCCATAAACTAAAAGATAAACATTATATGGTGAAGGCAAGTTCATCAGCCCTAAACAAAACGAAGGGAGTAGTAATCCTTGCTCGCCGTAATTTTCAGTTAACTAACTTAGGTGTAGGGGGCGATTTAGATGGAAGAATTACTTATATGAAAACCATTATTGAAAATAAGAAAATAGCCTTTTTGTCTATTTACGCGCCTAACAGTTATGATTCGGATTTTTATACACGCCTATCTAATATCATGCATGACCTGGTAGAATACCGTTTAATCATTGGGGCAGACTTTAATGCAGTTTTGGACCACTCAGCAGATAGGACAGCTTCTGTAGAGGGCAGTGACCAGAGAGCAGCGTCTGGTGCATTAAACAAATGGGCCCAGGAATTTTCAGTTATGGACATATGGCGTGTTATTAATCCAAACAAACGAGACTACTCCTTTTTTTCCGGAAGACATCATACATTCTCCAGAATTGATTTTATTTTCGCCTCGAAGAATCTTCTCGAAAAGGTAAGCGCAGATATGCTCCCTCTCGCCTTCTCTGATCATAAGGCAGTTATCTGCAGGGCCAAATTATCAGAAACGCGCGACCGTGCGCCGCGCTGGCGTCTAAACACATCTTTATTGCGTAATGACAGCTTTGTGGAACAACTTCAAACTGGTCTGGCTGAATTTATTTTGTTCAATGAGCACTCAGTAGAAGATCCTCGGATACTATGGGACTCTGTGAAGGGTTATATAAGGAGTAATTGTATATCTTTTGCCTCTCATTTGAACAAGGCACGTCACCGTAGAACCCTTGAACTGGAACATGAATTCGGTCAACTTGAGAGAGACATGCACAGTAACACTACCCCTGAATCAATCATACAAAGAAACAAAATAAATGATGAGCTGAACTCCTTGTTGCGACAGCGAGCTGAATTCCTCATTCAACGTTCACGCCGGAATCATTATTTCGAAGGTGCCTACGGTGGCCGACAAGGGCAAACGCGCTGCAAATACCGAAACGCGCTGCAAATACCGAAACGCGCTGCATATAGAGAAACCGACAAGGGCAAACGCGCTACATATAGAGAAACGCGCTGCATATAGAGAAACGCGCTGCATATAGAGAAACGTGCTACAGAAACGCGCTGCATATAGAGAAACGCGCTACATATAGAGAAACGCGCTACATATAGAGAAACGCGCTACATATAGAGAAACGCGCTGCATATAGAGAAACTCGCTGCATATAGAGAAACGCTGCAATTCAGTTCACAACACAACGGAAGTGTTCTCACAACACAACGGAAGTGTAGAAAACGCTGCAATTCAGTTCACAACACAACGGAAGTGTTCTCACAACACAACGGAAGTGTTCTCACAACGGAAGTGTTCTGGGGGGGAACGATAAGTGGAACGGACCGGAGACGTGTTTTTGAAGAAGTTCCGAAAAGCAGTTCTGAAGAGGTTGTGGAGTAAGAGGCGACATAAAAGGTACATATTATATTTCTTATTTATGTCTGCAGATAACATGTGCTGTATTTCAAACCGAAGGGCTCATTCTATGCCCTACACCCTACGAAGGGTTCGTAGAAGCTTGTGCAGGGGAGGGATTCTTTATTGGGAATTAGCCGTTGGATCGTATTCAGACATAACGTAGGCTGGTTCTGTCAAGATATTTGTTGGCATTATGAGGAGGACAGGTGACTTCCTTAAACCTGTGAGAGGGAAGTCACTTCCCCTTGATGTTCAACCACAATGGTCATCTGACCAACTGTTGGATGCTGCTTTAAAGAAGCTGAACGATTTGGACATGAAAGATGTTGCCTATGTCTTGCTGTACCCCGATGGTCAGGAAGTTCGAAACATTCCAGGAACAGACACCGCTTTCACAGTGGAGAAATACAAGGAGGCCATTGGAAAGGCCTACCAAAGAATAACACTGTACATTTGCCCTGGTGAACAATTCACAAACAGTTGTAAGTGCAAGTTTCCACCTTGTTTTAAGCTCCACTCTGTAAAACTGAGGCAATGAGTGAAATTCATCTTTATACCCACATCAATTATGCCAATTATTATTTTTCAAAGGTTACAGTGGACAGTCTTCAAGTGAAGATGATGACGGTGTGGTTCATATGGTTAATTTGGCATCTGGAGACAGTCCACTTTCAGACACCGTGGTCAGTTTGCATCATGGCATTTCTCCTTAAATGAAGTGAATTGACAATATTTAGATAATATTTTCATCTGATCTAATCTGTCATTTGTGTGTTGTATGCAGGTGTGGGACGGTCCAAATGAAGTGAGCACTCCAAATGAAGTGAGCACTCCAAGAATGGAGAACATTTTGGCAAGGGTAAAACACAGCACAGTCAACATGAACTTTTCTTGCACAAGCAGCACAATACAGTACAGCAGTTTAAATTGTTGTTTTTTTCCAGACCTGCCAGACGCTTACAGACAGCATCTCATCAAGTAAGAAAATCCATATCCTCTAGTGTTGAATGTGTGAACCTGAAATTATGAAATGCCTGTAAATAATTTCATTAATTCACCAAGCCAAACTACATGTAATGTGTGCTGTTTTAGTTACTAAGCCAATAACACTGTCATTAAATTAACTGCTAATTTTTGGGGTAAAACTAGGATGGAGGACAAACCGCAGTCCAGGAACAAGACAAATGTGCCCGGGGTCAGAACAACTTCTACAGGTAAGCTGTGTTGACAGATGCAACCTTTACACATTTGCGAGTTTACTCAGAATTGTGTGGATTTTCAATGTATTTCTTGCATCTTTGTCAAATGTTTACGGGCAGTGTGCACCAATATGCCAAATGTGCTGGTATTGTATGTTTTAAACCTAATGTTTTTCAAAGAAACCAGACGAGGATTGACATCTGAATTTAAGCCGTAGGTATTTTTATTTTTCAGCTCAGTGAAGCAGGGTGCACAAGGCGACAGGAAGAAACCCGTGTACTCGGATTCTGGAGAGACTATCTTCTTGACACAGAAGGTTTATTTTAATTATCTCATCATAAACACACTCCCTACCCTGCAGAAGACCTGAACAGTCCCCAGATCTTTTAATTATGTCATCTTGATATCATCTTCTATTGCTGGCAGTTCCATTGAAATATTATATTTTACAACTAAACTAAATCTACTTTTTTCAGAGAAACAAACAGGAATCTTCCACCAGGACATCCTCATGTTCGCCACAGGACTCGACGCACTGCCTCCCTCTGGGATCCAGCCACCACCCAAACTGCTTTTTCTGCGGACATCACGCTTCCCAATGAGCAGAACCTGCGCCAACACAATAGAGATACCGATGGCCATGAATTACAATGAGTTTCAGAACAACATGGACTTTGGGATACAAAATTCCCCAGGGTTTGGACTACAGTAAACTAAACTGGCTTAACTAGATTTCAGTAGTTAAAGGGTTAACTTTGTTCTTTGAAATGTGTACTCACATATCATGACATATCAGCCATGTTCTTCAGTCTGATATAGTTCTGTACACCAGACTGCCAGGTCAAGGCCTGCATCAGACCAAGCCTTCTCTGCAGGTTCTCAAAGTGTCCCTGGAGATGCTGATCTCCACATGGACAAACTGGCCCAGTTCGTGTGGTGGGACTTTGAACCCACAGTCAGTTCCGCCAAACCTGTGGGTAACAGTTAACTGGCACACTAACTGTACTGTTTTCATTAAAACATTTTGTTATAAATGTATCATTGTATCAAATAATCATTTTTTAGAGAAAAGTATTTCAATTGAAAGCTACTCAACAGGCAACTACAGTTGATTGCATTTTAGACAATTAGAAGTACATGTGAATTGTGAATGTAGAAGTACAAGAATGAAAAAATTATTTTAATTGACCAAACCTGTGAGGCAGGTTGTACATGACATCTGGTTTCCCAGATGGACAACGAGACTGGTGAACAGGTCTGATGGTGTGTGTGTTCCACTTTTCCCTGCATTCATCAAGGTCCCGCTGTAGCACACCCATGAACACAAACCGCACTAGGCATGTGTGCTCATGACTGCCACTGAACAAATCTATCTCCCTCAGGTCATTCATGAGGTCCATCCAGAATTGAGATCTGAAAAAACACTCAAATTAGAGATGTAGTTTGTTGTAGGTGATGCATTTCCATGTAATGGATTTAGAATTAGCATAATGATCATCAAACAACAGAAAACCTGCAGTGCCACAAAAGGTATTTATTAAATAGAAGGGGTCCCTCTGTGTTTTAAGGTGTTTCTGATCAGTTCAGTGGAATGGAAATCAATGCTCCAACAACTAGATGTACCACCAAGTAATCAGAACGAATGAAATTCCATGGGTATTTTAAGATATACTGTGTTCCCTACTAGGAAACTTACATTTCTAATAAATTAGTCTACAATCTAATCATGACCTCAATCTTACATTCAGGAAAGTAGGCTTCCATACTGAAAACTATTGCATTAGTATTCCCAAAGGTGTGTTGTACCCCATATTCTGCAAACAAACTCAAATACAATCATCATGTCTACTCACTGTTGCCTTCAGGTGCTGCCAAAAACTGTACATGTTTGCCACATGAGCCACAGAAGACTTGAACAGTCCCCAGATCTTGGCCACAGAAAGGACAAAACATGGCAGCCTGGAAGACAGGCATTGATATGGTTTATTATTTAATATTAACACAATTATAGTATTAACATTAATACTAACACAATTATAGTATGGAACCCCAGCCAGGCTGATAACCCTCCGTCGCGGGAGGGGAGAGTGCCTCAGTCGGCTGTGAATTCCCAATAAAGAATCCCTCCACTGCACAAGCTTCTACGAACCCTTCGTAGGGTGTAGGGCATAGAATGAGCCCTTCGGTTTGAAATACAGCACATGTTATCTGCAGACATAAATAAGAAATATAATATGTACCTTTTATGTCGCCTCTTCACTCCACAACCTCTTCAGAACTGCTTTTCGGAACTTCTTCAAAAACACGTCTCCGGTCCGTTCCACTTATCGTTCCCCCCCAGAACACTTCCGTTGTGAGAACACTTCCGTTGTGTTGTGAGAACACTTCCGTTGTGTTGTGAACTGAATTGCAGCGTTTTCTACACTTCCGTTGTGTTGTGAGAACACTTCCGTTGTGTTGTGAACTGAATTGCAGCGTTTCTCTATATGTAGCGCGTTTCTCTATATGTAGCGCGTTTCTCTATATGCAGCGAGTTTCTCTATATGCAGCGCGTTTCGGTATTTGCAGCGCGTTTGCCCTTGTCGGCCACCGTAGGTGCCCGCCCCAGCCGATCTCTTGCCATCAGCCTCCGTGCCAGTGAGAATTTTGCGAATATTTCATGCATCAAAACACTAGAGGGAGACCTAGTAACAGATCCCAAAACAATTAATTCAACCTTCCGCTCTTTTTATTCCAAGTTATACAACTCCGAAGTATCTTATGACTCGTCTAAATCAGATGCTTTCCTTAACAATCTCAATCTTCCTAAATTGCTGCTGCAGGATGCCATATCTCTGGATAAACCCATTACTTTAATTGAATTTAAAAATGCTTTACACAAGCTTAACAAAGGTAAATCACCTGGGTTTGATGGCATCCCTCCAGAATTTTATTTAACATTTTGGTCTCAACTTGGCCCTCTACTTTTAAAGATGATTAATCATGCTATGTTTAGTGGAGCCTTCTCCAGAGATGTTAACACCGCTACTATAACATTGCTTCACAAAAAAGGCAAAGATCCAACTGAGTGCGCAAATTACCGTGCTTTGTCACTCTTGAATGCAGACATAAAAGTGTTTGCAAAAGTGTTGGCACTTAGACTGGAGCCATTCATGAACAAACTTATACATCCGGATCAAACCGGATTCATGAAATCCAGATTATCCTCAGATAATGTACGTAGGCTCTCGCACATCATTGATGCTTCTGCTGATAATGCTACTCCCTGTGCAGTCCTTTCTCTGGATGCAGAGAAAGCTTTTGACCGTCTGGAGTGGCACTACCTATGGTCTGTTCTCCAGCTTATGGGTTTCGGGACAAATGTCACCAACATGATAAAGACCCTTTATTCCTCTCCTTCAGCTATGGTTATGACTGGGAATGTGTGTTCCTCTTTATTTCCTGTCGGACGCTCCTCGCGCCAAGGCTGCGTTTTTTCTCCACTTTTGTTCACTTTATCTTTGGAGCCTTTAGCCCAGGCTGTGCGTCAGTCACCCCACACTCCGATAACTGCCCATGGCACGGATCATTATATCTCACTTTATTGTGACGACATTCTACTCTATCTTGGTGATGCCGTAAATTCAACCCCACATCTTTTATCTATTTTTCACCAGTATGGGAGCATTTCCGGTTATAAAATTAACTGGTCCAAGTCGGCTTTCCTTCCCATCAATGAGGCCTCAAGGCAGGCATCACTACCATCAGATATCCCAGTGGTTGACCATTTCAAATATCTAGGTTTATCAATCTATCCATCACTACAAACTACAATACCTTATAATTATAACTCTACCTTGAAACAAGTGGAGACGGATCTGGAGCGCTGGTCATCTATTCCCAACTCTTTCCGATCTAGAGTTTCCATTATTAAGATGAACATCTTGCCCCGGGTTAACTTCTGTAGTGCTATGCTCCCCTTGGCTCCACCTGCTGGACACTGGGACAAATTACATAAATTGGTCTCCAGGTATGTCTGGAAAGGGAAACGCCCACGGATGAAAATGTCCACTCTGCAGAAACACACATCCTCTGGTGGTCTTGGATTGCCTAATTTCCAGTTTTATTTTTGGTCAACAACCCTTCGTGCTCTTCACACCTGGCGCAACCCAGATGCACAAGTAGCCTGGCGATCTCTGGAGGAGAAGTTGGTGAGCCCACATAGGCTTCAGGATGTTATCTATTCTAACATTCCTCTCAAAACCTGTAAATCCAAGTTTGGCCCTTTAATCTCTCATCTTGTCGCCACATGGAGAACTGTAGAAATGCAGGCCAACATTCATCTGAAGTTCCATCCTTACATTCCGTTATTTAATAACTTTGCCATTTGCTCAGGAGGTCGCCCCATTTCCTTCCCTCAGTGGAGTGGAAGAGGGGTTTACACCCTATCTGACATCACTGTAGGTAATGGATTTAGATCATTTCAAGACCTGCAATCTCACTTTAATTTACCTGGCACCTCTTTCTTTTTCTACCTCCAGCTCCGCAGTGCCCTACGGGCATACGGAGTCCCCTGGGGAGAAGACTTGAAGGTACATCCCATCCACAAAATGTTTGTTGGTAAACCTACCACAGCCTTAGTCTCTAACCTATACACACTTATGATCAAATGTGCAGATATCCCTCTACAAATTAACTTGCGTTGGAGCCATGACCTTTCTATCTCACCATCTACAATTAATTGGACTACGGTTTGGACTAAGATCAACTTAGCATCTCGCAACCCCAATCATCAGATGATTCACTATAACTTTGCACACAGGCTATACTGTACACCCCGCAAACTTTTTTTGATGAAATTAACACCCTCGCCAAACTGTCAGTTATGCTCATTAAACACAACAGGAACTTTCATCCATATGGTGTGGGATTGCCCTGGTGTTAAATCATTCTGGGGTATGGCCATCAATAAGATGTCTGAGTTTCTTGGGTCCTCTATCCCCTGCTCCCCAATAATTCTACTACTGAATGATTTTACCAGTTTAAATTTATCAATGATGCACCAACGCTGGCTTCTGGTAGGCCTCACAGCCGCCAAAAAACTGGTAGCTCAGAGGTGGAAAGACCCCCATGACTTGTCCTATCAGCATTGGTTAAACACTGTGTTAGATCTAGCCAAACTAGAAAGGTCCGTGGCCAGCATGCATGGCGCCCAAGAAAAGAATATTAGTTTATGGACTTCCTTTATAGAATGTATGCAGAGGTGATATGCATAACTTGTGGTTTGTAATGGTGTGGGTATTGATATTTGAATATTATAGTATTTAATGTTTTATGTTTATCCTATTATGTTTATTTATTTTATTTGGTGGCATTTATGTTGAGCTGGTTTAAATCCTTCTTGAGGGTTTTTGGGCGGAGTAAGACCGTGGTGTGGGAGGGTGGGTAGGGGGAATGTATGCAGGTATGATGTATCATGTTGTGTATTTTGGTAATTGTTTTGTCATTGTTCTTTGTGTGTTTGTACATAAAATTAAAATAAAAAATTGATCACAAAAAAAGATTGAGCTTGAGATGGTGGTCAGCCATCCAAGTTGAAATGTCAGCGAGACATGCTGAGATACGGGTTGCCACGTGTACATCAGACGGGGGGAAGGACAGGAAGAGTTGAGTGTCGTCTGCGTAGCTGTGGTAGGAGAGCCCATGTGAAGAGATTACCGAGCCAAGAGACTTGGTGTAGAGGGAGAAGAGTAGGGGCCCTAGGACGGAACCCTGGGGAACTCCAGTGGAGAGGGTTCGTGGAGAAGATAGCGATTCTCTCCAGGTCACCTGGTAGGAGCGGCCCGCCAGGTAGGAAGAAAACCAGGAGTGTGCAGTGCCAGAGATGCCCAGGTCTGAGAGGATGGAGAGAAGGATCTGGTGATTGACTGTGTCGAAGGCAGCAGACAGGTCAAGGAGAATGAGAACAGAGGAGAGGGAGGAAGCTTGGGCAGAGTGGAGGGCTTCCATGACAGCAAGGAGCGCAGTCCCAGTGGAATGCCCAGCCTTGAAGCCGGATTGGTGGGGGTCTAAGTGATCCATCTTCCGGAGATAGTCAGTCAGTTGTTTAGATGCCACGCGTTCAAGGGTTTTGGAAGGGAAGGAGAGAAGGGATACCGGTCTTTAATTGTGGACAGATGATGGGTCAAGGGTAGGTTTCTTGAGGAGAGGCTTGACTCTGGCTATTTTGAAGGCCGCTGGGACAGATCCAGTGGATAGGGAGGAGTTGATTAGGGTGGTAAGGTAAGGAAGGATGTTGGCGGAAATGGATTGGAGAAGGGGGGAGGGGATGGGGTCAAGAGGGCATGTGGTTGCCCGCTTTGATGTGATAAGTGTGAGGATCTCATCGGGGGAGAGGGGGGAAAAAGATGACAATCCAGAGATCGAGTGTCGAGGGGAGAGTTTGGAAGGGGTGTTAGCATTGTTAGTGGGAACAGTGTTAGCATTGTTAGTGGGAGGAGGGAGCGGTGGGGGGAGAAAGGTGCTGCTGATGTCGTCCACCTTTTTTTCAAAGTAGGTGACAAAGTCATCGGCGGACAGGGAGGAAGGAGGAGGGGGAGGAGGTGGATTAAGGAGTGAAGAGAAAGTGGAGAACAGTTTTCTAGGATTAGAGGCAGAAGAATGTATTTTTGAATGATAGTAGGATGTTTTAGCAGCTGATGCCGAGGAGGCGTAGTTGGCAAGGAGAGAGTGATAGAGGTTAAGGTCATCAGAAAGGCCAGTTTTTCTCCATTTCCTCTCAGCTGCTCTGAGCTCTAGTCTACAAGCATGTAGCGTTTCAGAGAGCCAGGGAGCTCGAGGAGAGGATCGAGCTGGCTTTAAGGTTAGTGGACAGAGGGTGTCGAAGGATGAGGTGAGAGCGGACAGGAGGGTTGAGGATGCCGCATCAGTGGATAGAAGGGAGAAGGATTCGACAGAGGGTAGGGAGGATAGGACAGAAGAAGAGAGAGCGCTGGGGGACAGGGTACGTAGGTTACGACGAGAGGGTCTTAAGTGGTTAGAGGCTGAGAGGGAAGAGGAAGTTTTGAGGGGAAGGGAGAAGGATATAAAGTGGTGATCAGAAACAGGAAGGGGGGTAACGGTAAGGTTGGAAGTGTGGGAAGATCTGGTGAAGACAAGGTCGAGCTGATTGCCTGCCTTATGAGTCGGAGGAGAGGGGGACAGGGTAAGGCCGAAGGAGAGGAGAAGGTCAAGTACTCCAGATGAGAGAAGCTTCTCAGATTGGAAATTGAAGTCACCCAGTAGTACGAGCGGAGTGCCATCATCAGGGAAAGAGCTGAGAAGGCCATCCATCTCGCCTAGGAAGTCACCGAGTTGGCCTGGGGGGCGATAGATGACAACAATGTGGAGTTTGACTGGGGAAGAGACAAAAGCAGCATGAAATTCAAAGGAGGATGTAGACAAGTGTGCCAGGGGAAGGACAGTGTGTGACCACTTGGGCGAGATGAGGAGTCCTGTGCCCCCCCCTCGACCAGAGGGTCTAGGGGAATGAGAAAAGGAGTAGGCGGCAGAGAGGGCTGCCGGTGTAGCTGTGTTTTCTGGTGTGATCCAGGTTTCAGTGAGAGCAAGGAAATTGAGGGCCATAAGAGATGCATAAGCTGAGATAGCGTCAGCTTTCCGGACCGCCGACTGGCAATTCCAGAGACCGCCTGCGGCGATAAAGTCATGGTCAGTAGAAAGAGGTGGGTAGATGAGAGATGTCTCTCTCTCTCTGTCTCTCTCTCTCTCTGTCTGTCTCTCCCTCTCTCTCAATTTCAATTTTCAATTTCAAAGGACTTTATTGGCTTTTTATATGGGAAACATACATTTACATTGCCAAAGCATGTGAAGTGTGAAGATAAAAAAACTAAAAGAATGTAATGTACATACTAGAATAAATAAATAGATTACATACTAGATTACAAATAAATAGATTACAAATAGATTACATACTACCATACCATACTACCATACCATAATTCTTATGGTGGTTTTAGCCCATTTGATTGCCTTTTTCTATCACAGCAGCTAACAAATCTTGCTGCTGTGTTTGCACATTGCTGTACCTCACCCAGCAGATATGGTAGCCTTTCGACATTGGTTAAGTCCTCAAAGTCTCCCTGGATGTTGGTGATCAGTGGGAAGTATGTGTCCCTGATGTCCTTGTACAGCTGGCAGGTAGTTAAGAAGTGCAGCTCTGTTTCCACCTGGTTTTGTGTGCAGTGGGTGCACAGTCTGTCTGGTCTGGGGAGCCAGGTCTGCCTGTGGCGGCCTTTCTCGATGGCCAGGTTGTGTTCACTGAGTCTGTACATAGTCAAGGATTTCCTTAGCTTTGGGTCTGTCACAGTACTCAGGTATTCTGCCACTGTGTATTTTCTGTTTAGGGCCAAATAGCATTCCAATTTGCTCTGGTTTTTGGTTGATTCATGTGTCAGGTAATTTTCTTTTAGTTTTCTTATAATTTGGTTTAGTCTAATAGGTGGCTCTGCTTGTGACTGTGAGAGTCCCAGAACAAGCTGGCTGAGGGGGCATCTCCCTAGAGTCTCTCTGTGGGTAAGGGCTTTGTTGTGGAGCGTGTCAGGGTGACTTTCTTTTAGGTGGTTGTAAAATGTAAACGCTCTCTTTTGAATTTTTATAATTAGTGGGTATCGTCCTAATTCTGCTCTGCATGCGTTATTTGGTGTTTTACGTTGGATACGAAGAATGGATTTGCAGAACTCTGCATGCAGAGTTTCAATTTGGTGTTCCCATTTTGTAAAATCTTGGTTGGCAGGTGGACCCCAGACCTCGCAACCATAGAGGGAAATGGGTTCTATAACGGAGTCCAATAACTTGAGCCAGATTTGAATAGGGATGTCTAACTTGATGTTCCTTTTGATGGCGTAAAAAGCCCTCCTTGCCTTGTCTCTCAGGTCATTCACAGCTTTGTTGAAGCTACCTGTGGTGCTGATGTTTAGGCTGAGGTAGGTATAATTCTTTGTATGTTCTATGGCAATTGTATCTAGGAAGAATTTGAATTTGTGGTGCTGGAGGCTGGATCTTTTTTGGTAAATCATAATTTTCGTCTTAGTGAGATTCACTGTCAAGGCCCAGGTCTGGGAGAATTGGTATAGAAGGTTGAGGTGCTGTTGTAGCCCTTCTTTGGTTGGGGACAGCAGCACCAGGTCATCAGCAAACAGTAGACATTTGACTTCTGTGTCTATTAGGGCGATGCCAGGTGCTGCAGACTGCTCTAATGTTTTTGCCAAACTGTTGATATCGATGTTGAAGAGGGTTGGACTCAAGCTGCATCCCTGTCTAACCCCCCGGCTTTGGGAAAAGAAGTCTGTGTGGTTTTTGCCAATCTTAACAGCACACTTGTTGTTAGTGTACATTGACTTTATGATGTCGTAGGTTTTTCCTCCAACACCATTTTCCAACAGTGTGAATAGCAGACCCTTGTGCCAAATTGAATCAAAGGCTTTTTTGAAATCTACGAAACAGGCGAATAGTTTGCTTTTGTTTTTGTTTATTTGGTTGTCAATTAGGGTGCTGAGGGTGAATATATGGTCCGTTGTACGATACAATTTGGGATTTGCTTAGGACATTGTTTACAGTGAGGTAATGTAGGAGTCTGTGGATTACTCTCTCTCTGTCTCTCTCTCTCTCTGTGTCTCTCTGTGTCTCTCTCTCTCTGTCTCTCTCTCTCCCATAACTGGTTGTTAATAACATCCTGTGTGTAGCATAACTGGTTGAATAACATCCTGTGTGTAGCATAACTGGTTGAATAACATCCTGTGTGTAGCATAACTGGTTGTTAATAACATCCTGTGTGTAGCATAACTGGTTGTTAATAACATCCTGTGTGAAGCATAACTGGTTGAATAACATCCTGTGTGTAGCAGAACTGGTTGAATAACATCCTGTGTGTAGCATAACTGGTTGTTAATAACATCCTGTGTGTAGCATAACTGGTTGAATAACATCCTGTGTGAAGCATAACTGGTTGTTAATAACATCCTGTGTGTAGCATAACTGGTTGAATAACATCCTGTGTGTAGCATAACTGGTTGTTAATAACATCCTGTGTGTAGCATAACTGGTTGAATAACATCCTGTGTGTAGCATAACTGGTTGTTAATAACATCCTGTGTGAAGCATAACTGGTTGAATAACATCCTGTGTGTAGCATAACTGGTTGTTAATAACATCCTGTGTGTAGCATAACTGGTTGTTAATAACATCCTGTGTGTAGCATAAATGGTTGTTAATAACATCCTGTGTGAAGCATAACTGGTTGAATAACATCCTGTGTGTAGCATAACTGGTTGAATAACATCCTGTGTGTAGCATAACTGGTTGTTAATAACATCCTGTGTGTAGCATAACTGGTTTAATAACATCCTGTGTGTAGCATAACTGGTTGTTAATAACATCCTGTGTGTAGCATAACTGGTTGTTGGCTCAGCACTACTGTAACTGAATGTTTCCATAATGTCACAATGCACTGATAGTATTTATGTCCTTCAGATATTGTACATTTATGTGGACATAAATACATGTAAATAAAGCATTTAAAGTGTGTGTGTGTGTATGTGTGTGTGTGTGTGTGTGTGTGTGTGTGTGTGTGTGTGTGTGTGTGTGTGTGTGTGTGTGTGTGTGTGTGTGTGTGTGTGTGTAGGATGGCTAACTTCCAGTCAGCCGAGCTGGCGTTCTCCGAGGCCGGGTCGGCGGAGGGCAGCGGCCTGCAGGTCTACGTGAGTCAGGCCATCGACCCGTCGCTCTGCTGGGACGACATCGCCTGGCTGAAGACACACACACACCTGCCCCTGGTGGTGAAGGGCATCCTGAGAGGTACTGTTATAATGTTCGTGACGCCATTTGATATAATGATCTTTCTTGGTCACGTGGCCGGAAATTATATATTGATGACTCAGAGAGAAGGTTGAATCGTAATCATTGTATTAGGCAGATCTGGGTTGCATTCCCATGTACAGATGTTTCCAAGACAGCATGCTCTGTTAAGTCCAAGCTTCAAGCATGGCTACGACATGGCTGGTGCCGAGCCTGGCTGTGGCATAAAGAGATGCCAAGCAAAGTACTGATGTTTGTTACAGCTTATATACAGTTCTCAGAGAGGAAATAGCTTTACCTCGTAACTTACAATACTTGACATTAGTTCCCATACATGGCTATTCTGTGTTCATGCTGTTCTGCTCTTGCTGACCACTGCAGTGAGGCTCCTATGTCCTTAGAGTTAAACTGGTCTCACTGTTACTTGATATGGTATGTGCCTGCTCCTAAGAATGTTTACTACTGAGAGTGGACACACATAAAATATGTTTAAGGTTAAACAATGAGTATTGCAATATTTGATAGGCACACAATATTTTGGCATAGTCACACAAAAACGCATCATATCAGGTACACACACACACACACACACCTGCCCCTGGTGGTGAAGGGCATCCTGAGAGGTACACACACACACACACACACACACACACACACACTCCCTTACTAACCCGCCCCCCCCCCCCCCCCCCCCCCCCACCCAGCGGAGGATGCCCTCCAGGCGGTGCAGGCCGGGGTAGACGGGATCCTGGTGTCCAACCACGGAGCCAGACAGCTGGACGGAGTCCCTGCTACGGTGAGTTTAGGGTGGGGGAGAGAGGACCAGTTAGGGTGGAGGAGAGAGGACCAGTTAGGGTGGAGGAGAGAGGACCAGTTAGGGTGGGGGAGAGAGGACCAGTTAGGGTGGAGGAGAGAGGAGCAGTTAGGGTGGTGGAGAGAGGACCAGTTAGGGTGGGGGAGAGAGGACCAGTTAGGGTGGAGGAGAGAGGACCAGTTAGGGTGGAGGAGAGAGGAGCAGTTAGGGTGGTGGAGAGAGGACCAGTTAGGGTGGGGGAGAGAGGACCAGTTAGGGTGGAGGAGAGAGGACCAGTTAGGGTGGAGGAGGGAGGACCAGTTAGGGTGGAGGAGAGAGGACCAGTTAGGGTGGAGGAGAGAGGACCAGTTAGGGTGGAGGAGGGAGGACCAGTTAGGGTGGGGGAGGGGGAGAGAGGACCAGTTAGGGTGGAGGAGGGAGGAGCAGTTAGGGTGGAGGAGAGAGGAGCAGTTAGGGTGGAGAGAGGACCAGTTAGGGTGGAGGAGAGAGGACCAGTTAGGGTGGGGGAGAGAGGACCAGTTAGGGAGGGGGAGAGAGGACCAGTTAGGGAGGGGGAGAGAGGACCAGTTAGGGTGGAGGAGAGAGGAGCAGTTAGGGTGGAGGAGAGAGGACCAGTTAGGGTGGAGGAGAGAGGACCAGTTAGGGTGGAGGAGAGAGGACCAGTTAGGGTGGAGGAGAGAGGACCAGTTAGGGTGGAGGAGAGAGGAGCAGTTAGGGTGGGGAGAGAGGAGCAGTTAGGGTGGAGGAGAGAGGACCAGTTAGGGTGGAGGAGAGAGGACCAGTTAGGGTGGAGGAGAGAGGACCAGTTAGGGTGGAGGAGAGAGGAGCAGTTAGGGTGGAGGAGAGAGGACCAGTTATGGTGGAGGAGAGAGGAGCAGTTAGGGTGGGGAGAGAGGAGCAGTTAGGGTGGAGGAGAGAGGAGCAGTTAGGGTGGAGGAGAGAGGAGCAGTTAGGGTGGGGAGAGAGGAGCAGTTAGGGTGGAGGAGAGAGGAGCAGTTAGGGTGGAGGAGAGAGGACCAGTTAGGGTGGAGGAGAGAGGACCAGTTAGGGTGGGGGAGGGAGGACCAGTTAGGGTGGAGGAGAGAGGACCAGTTAGGGTGGGGGAGGGAGGACCAGTTAGGGTGGAGGAGAGAGGACCAGTTAGGGTGGAGGAGAGAGGACCAGTTAGGGTGGAGGAGAGAGGACCAGTTAGGGTGGGGGAGAGAGGAACAGTTAGGGTGGAGGAGGGGGAGAGAGGACCAGTTAGGGTGGGGGAGAGAGGACCAGTTAGGGTGGGGGAGGGAGGACCAGTTAGGGTGGAGGAGAGAGGAGCAGTTAGGGTGGAGGAGAGAGGACCAGTTAGGGTGGAGGAGAGAGGACCAGTTAGGGTGGAGGAGAGAGGAGCAGTTAGGGTGGAGGAGAGAGGACCAGTTAGGGTGGAGGAGAGAGGACCAGTTAGGGTGGGGAGAGAGGACCAGTTAGGGTGGGGGAGGGAGGACCAGTTAGGGTGGAGGAGAGAGGAGCAGTTAGGGTGGGGGAGGGAGGACCAGTTAGGGTGGAGGAGAGAGGACCAGTTAGGGTGGAGGAGAGAGGACCAGTTAGGGTGGGGAGAGGACCAGTTAGGGTGGAGGAGAGAGGAGCAGTTAGGGTGGAGGAGAGAGGACCAGTTAGG
Source organism: Nansenia antarctica (assembly GCF_963989245.1). Classification (NCBI taxonomy): domain Eukaryota; kingdom Metazoa; phylum Chordata; class Actinopteri; order Argentiniformes; family Microstomatidae; genus Nansenia; species Nansenia antarctica. Next base: position 46,544,126 of record NC_137679.1, on the reverse strand, counting down.
GTGGGGAGAGAGGACCAGTTAGGGTGGAGGAGAGAGGACCAGTTAGGGAGGGGGAGGGAGGACCAGTTAGGGTGGAGGAGAGAGGACCAGTTAGGGTGGAGGAGAGAGGACCAGTTAGGGTGGAGAGAGGACCAGTTAGGGTGGAGGAGAGAGGACCAGTTAGGGTGGAGGAGAGAGAACCAGTTAGGGTGGAGGAGAGAGGACCAGTTAGGGTGGGGGAGAGAGGACCAGTTAGGGTGGAGGAGAGAGGACCAGTTAGGGTGGAGAGAGAGGACCAGTTAGGGAGGGGGAGAGAGGACCAGTTAGGGTGGAGGAGAGAGGACCAGTTAGGGTGGAGAGAGAGGACCAGTTAGGGAGGGGGAGAGAGGACCAGTTAGGGTGGGGAGAGAGGACCAGTTAGGGTGGAGGAGAGAGGAGCAGTTAGGGTGGAGGAGAGAGGACCAGTTAGGGTGGGGGAGAGAGGAGCAGTTAGGGTGGAGGAGAGAGGAGCAGTTAGGGTGGTGGAGAGAGGACCAGTTAGGGTGGGGGAGAGAGGACCAGTTAGGGTGGAGGAGAGAGGACCAGTTAGGGTGGAGGAGGGAGGACCAGTTAGGGTGGAGGAGAGAGGACCAGTTAGGGTGGAGGAGAGAGGACCAGTTAGGGTGGAGGAGGGAGGACCAGTTAGGGTGGGGGAGGGGGAGAGAGGACCAGTTAGGGTGGGGGAGAGAGGACCAGTTAGGGTGGAGGAGAGAGGACCAGTTAGGGTGGAGGAGAGAGGACCAGTTAGGGTGGAGGAGAGAGGACCAGTTAGGGTGGAGGAGAGAGGACCAGTTAGGGTGGAGGAGAGAGGACCAGTTAGGGTGGAGGAGAGAGGACCAGTTAGGGTGGAGGAGAGAGGAGCAGTTAGGGTGGTGGAGAGAGGACCAGTTAGGGTGGGGGAGAGAGGACCAGTTAGGGTGGAGGAGAGAGGACCAGTTAGGGTGGTGGAGAGAGGACCAGTTAGGGTGGGGGAGAGAGGACCAGTTAGGGTGGAGGAGAGAGGACCAGTTAGGGTGGAGGAGAGAGGAGCAGTTAGGGTGGTGGAGAGAGGACCAGTTAGGGTGGGGGAGAGAGGACCAGTTAGGGTGGAGGAGAGAGGACCAGTTAGGGTGGAGGAGGGAGGACCAGTTAGGGTGGAGGAGAGAGGACCAGTTAGGGTGGAGGAGAGAGGACCAGTTAGGGTGGAGGAGGGAGGACCAGTTAGGGTGGGGGAGGGGGAGAGAGGACCAGTTAGGGTGGAGGAGGGAGGAGCAGTTAGGGTGGAGGAGAGAGGAGCAGTTAGGGTGGAGAGAGGACCAGTTAGGGTGGAGGAGAGAGGACCAGTTAGGGTGGGGGAGAGAGGACCAGTTAGGGAGGGGGAGAGAGGACCAGTTAGGGAGGGGGAGAGAGGACCAGTTAGGGTGGAGGAGAGAGGAGCAGTTAGGGTGGAGGAGAGAGGACCAGTTAGGGTGGAGGAGAGAGGACCAGTTAGGGTGGAGGAGAGAGGACCAGTTAGGGTGGAGGAGAGAGGACCAGTTAGGGTGGAGGAGAGAGGAGCAGTTAGGGTGGGGAGGGAGGACCAGTTAGGGTGGAGGAGAGAGGACCAGTTAGGGTGGGGAGGGAGGACCAGTTAGGGTGGGGGAGGGAGGACCAGTTAGGGTGGGGGAGAGAGGAGCAGTTAGGGTGGAGGAGAGAGGACCAGTTAGGGTGGAGGAGAGAGGAGCAGTTAGGGTGGAGGAGAGAGGACCAGTTAGGGTGGAGGAGAGAGGACCAGTTAGGGTGGGGAGAGAGGAGCAGTTAGGGTGGAGGAGAGAGGACCAGTTAGGGTGGAGGAGAGAGGACCAGTTAGGGTGGGGGAGGGAGGACCAGTTAGGGTGGAGGAGAGAGGACCAGTTAGGGTGGGGGAGGGAGGACCAGTTAGGGTGGGGAGAGAGGACCAGTTAGGGTGGAGGAGAGAGGACCAGTTAGGGTGGAGGAGAGAGGACCAGTTAGGGTGGAGGAGGGAGGACCAGTTAGGGTGGGGGAGGGGGAGAGAGGACCAGTTAGGGTGGAGGAGGGAGGAGCAGTTAGGGTGGAGGAGAGAGGAGCAGTTAGGGTGGAGGAGAGAGGACCAGTTAGGGTGGAGGAGGGAGGACCAGTTAGGGTGGGGGAGGGGGAGAGAGGACCAGTTAGGGTGGAGGAGGGAGGAGCAGTTAGGGTGGAGGAGAGAGGAGCAGTTAGGGTGGAGAGAGGACCAGTTAGGGTGGAGGAGAGAGGACCAGTTAGGGTGGGGGAGAGAGGACCAGTTAGGGAGGGGGAGAGAGGACCAGTTAGGGAGGGGGAGAGAGGACCAGTTAGGGTGGAGGAGAGAGGAGCAGTTAGGGTGGAGGAGAGAGGACCAGTTAGGGTGGAGGAGAGAGGACCAGTTAGGGTGGAGGAGAGAGGACCAGTTAGGGTGGAGGAGAGAGGACCAGTTAGGGTGGGGGAGAGAGGAACAGTTAGGGTGGAGGAGGGGGAGAGAGGACCAGTTAGGGTGGGGGAGAGAGGACCAGTTAGGGTGGGGGAGGGAGGACCAGTTAGGGTGGAGGAGAGAGGAGCAGTTAGGGTGGAGGAGAGAGGACCAGTTAGGGTGGAGGAGAGAGGACCAGTTAGGGTGGAGGAGAGAGGAGCAGTTAGGGTGGAGGAGAGAGGACCAGTTAGGGTGGAGGAGAGAGGACCAGTTAGGGTGGAGGAGAGAGGACCAGTTAGGGTGGGGAGAGAGGACCAGTTAGGGTGGGGGAGGGAGGACCAGTTAGGGTGGAGGAGAGAGGAGCAGTTAGGGTGGGGGAGGGAGGACCAGTTAGGGTGGAGGAGAGAGGACCAGTTAGGGTGGAGGAGAGAGGACCAGTTAGGGTGGGGAGAGGACCAGTTAGGGTGGAGGAGAGAGGAGCAGTTAGGGTGGAGGAGAGAGGACCAGTTAGGGTGGGGAGAGAGGACCAGTTAGGGTGGAGGAGAGAGGACCAGTTAGGGAGGGGGAGGGAGGACCAGTTAGGGTGGAGGAGAGAGGACCAGTTAGGGTGGAGGAGAGAGGACCAGTTAGGGTGGAGAGAGGACCAGTTAGGGTGGAGGAGAGAGGACCAGTTAGGGTGGAGGAGAGAGAACCAGTTAGGGTGGAGGAGAGAGGACCAGTTAGGGTGGGGGAGAGAGGACCAGTTAGGGTGGAGGAGAGAGGACCAGTTAGGGTGGAGAGAGAGGACCAGTTAGGGAGGGGGAGAGAGGACCAGTTAGGGTGGAGGAGAGAGGACCAGTTAGGGTGGAGAGAGAGGACCAGTTAGGGAGGGGGAGAGAGGACCAGTTAGGGTGGGGAGAGAGGACCAGTTAGGGTGGAGGAGAGAGGAGCAGTTAGGGTGGAGGAGAGAGGAGCAGTTAGGGTGGTGGAGAGAGGACCAGTTAGGGTGGGGGAGAGAGGACCAGTTAGGGTGGAGGAGAGAGGACCAGTTAGGGTGGAGGAGGGAGGACCAGTTAGGGTGGAGGAGAGAGGACCAGTTAGGGTGGAGGAGAGAGGACCAGTTAGGGTGGAGGAGGGAGGACCAGTTAGGGTGGGGGAGGGGGAGAGAGGACCAGTTAGGGTGGGGGAGAGAGGACCAGTTAGGGTGGAGGAGAGAGGACCAGTTAGGGTGGAGGAGAGAGGACCAGTTAGGGTGGAGGAGAGAGGACCAGTTAGGGTGGAGGAGAGAGGACCAGTTAGGGTGGAGGAGAGAGGACCAGTTAGGGTGGAGGAGAGAGGACCAGTTAGGGTGGAGGAGAGAGGAGCAGTTAGGGTGGTGGAGAGAGGACCAGTTAGGGTGGGGGAGAGAGGACCAGTTAGGGTGGAGGAGAGAGGACCAGTTAGGGTGGTGGAGAGAGGACCAGTTAGGGTGGGGGAGAGAGGACCAGTTAGGGTGGAGGAGAGAGGACCAGTTAGGGTGGAGGAGAGAGGAGCAGTTAGGGTGGTGGAGAGAGGACCAGTTAGGGTGGGGGAGAGAGGACCAGTTAGGGTGGAGGAGAGAGGACCAGTTAGGGTGGAGGAGGGAGGACCAGTTAGGGTGGAGGAGAGAGGACCAGTTAGGGTGGAGGAGAGAGGACCAGTTAGGGTGGAGGAGGGAGGACCAGTTAGGGTGGGGGAGGGGGAGAGAGGACCAGTTAGGGTGGAGGAGGGAGGAGCAGTTAGGGTGGAGGAGAGAGGAGCAGTTAGGGTGGAGAGAGGACCAGTTAGGGTGGAGGAGAGAGGACCAGTTAGGGTGGGGGAGAGAGGACCAGTTAGGGAGGGGGAGAGAGGACCAGTTAGGGAGGGGGAGAGAGGACCAGTTAGGGTGGAGGAGAGAGGAGCAGTTAGGGTGGAGGAGAGAGGACCAGTTAGGGTGGAGGAGAGAGGACCAGTTAGGGTGGAGGAGAGAGGACCAGTTAGGGTGGAGGAGAGAGGACCAGTTAGGGTGGAGGAGAGAGGAGCAGTTAGGGTGGGGAGAGAGGAGCAGTTAGGGTGGAGGAGAGAGGACCAGTTAGGGTGGAGGAGAGAGGACCAGTTAGGGTGGAGGAGAGAGGACCAGTTAGGGTGGAGGAGAGAGGAGCAGTTAGGGTGGAGGAGAGAGGACCAGTTATGGTGGAGGAGAGAGGAGCAGTTAGGGTGGGGAGAGAGGAGCAGTTAGGGTGGAGGAGAGAGGACCAGTTAGGGTGGAGGAGAGAGGACCAGTTAGGGTGGGGGAGGGAGGACCAGTTAGGGTGGAGGAGAGAGGACCAGTTAGGGTGGGGGAGGGAGGACCAGTTAGGGTGGAGGAGAGAGGACCAGTTAGGGTGGAGGAGAGAGGACCAGTTAGGGTGGAGGAGAGAGGACCAGTTAGGGTGGGGGAGAGAGGAACAGTTAGGGTGGAGGAGGGGGAGAGAGGACCAGTTAGGGTGGGGGAGAGAGGACCAGTTAGGGTGGGGGAGGGAGGACCAGTTAGGGTGGAGGAGAGAGGAGCAGTTAGGGTGGAGGAGAGAGGACCAGTTAGGGTGGAGGAGAGAGGACCAGTTAGGGTGGAGGAGAGAGGAGCAGTTAGGGTGGAGGAGAGAGGACCAGTTAGGGTGGAGGAGAGAGGACCAGTTAGGGTGGAGGAGAGAGGACCAGTTAGGGTGGGGAGAGAGGACCAGTTAGGGTGGGGGAGGGAGGACCAGTTAGGGTGGAGGAGAGAGGAGCAGTTAGGGTGGGGGAGGGAGGACCAGTTAGGGTGGAGGAGAGAGGACCAGTTAGGGTGGAGGAGAGAGGACCAGTTAGGGTGGGGAGAGGACCAGTTAGGGTGGAGGAGAGAGGAGCAGTTAGGGTGGAGGAGAGAGGACCAGTTAGGGTGGGGAGAGAGGACCAGTTAGGGTGGAGGAGAGAGGACCAGTTAGGGAGGGGGAGGGAGGACCAGTTAGGGTGGAGGAGAGAGGACCAGTTAGGGTGGAGGAGAGAGGACCAGTTAGGGTGGAGAGAGGACCAGTTAGGGTGGAGGAGAGAGGACCAGTTAGGGTGGAGGAGAGAGAACCAGTTAGGGTGGAGGAGAGAGGACCAGTTAGGGTGGGGGAGAGAGGACCAGTTAGGGTGGAGGAGAGAGGACCAGTTAGGGTGGAGAGAGAGGACCAGTTAGGGAGGGGGAGAGAGGACCAGTTAGGGTGGAGGAGAGAGGACCAGTTAGGGTGGAGGAGAGAGGACCAGTTAGGGTGGAGGAGAGAGGACCAGTTAGGGTGGAGGAGAGAGGAGCAGTTAGGGTGGAGGAGAGAGGACCAGTTAGGGTGGAGGAGAGAGGACCAGTTAGGGTGGAGAGAGAGGACCAGTTAGGGAGGGGGAGAGAGGACCAGTTAGGGTGGAGGAGAGAGGAGCAGTTAGGGTGGAGAGAGAGGACCAGTTAGGGAGGGGGAGAGAGGACCAGTTAGGGTGGAGGAGAGAGGAGCAGTTAGGGTGGAGAGAGAGGACCAGTTAGGGAGGGGGAGAGAGGACCAGTTAGGGTGGGGGTGGTTGCAGAGGGAGACGAGGACAAGACAGAGGGAGATTTGAGTGTCATCCTTGGTCTGCTCCCCTCCTACCTTTCTAACCACCTGTCACGCAAGCAATCCGTCTACGGCCTTCACACACAGGACATCATCACATACTGTACTCCATCCCCTTGGTCCGGACCATGAAAGGCAAGAGGGCGTTCTCATTTGCAGCCCCTTCCTCTTGGAATTCTTTACAGCAGAAGTCTGAAACTGTCTCAGCTGATCCCTCTCTCCAGTTTCAAGCTCTTGCTGAGAGGCATACAGTGCGAGTCTATGATTTGTTCTTCCATTGCTGACCCCTCCCTGTCCCTAGCTCTTTAGCTGTCTAGTTTTAGTTTCGTTTTAGACTATCTTAGACTGTTTTAGACTAGTTTTAGTTTTAGACTATGTAGTTTTAGTTTAGTTTTAGACTATGTAGGCCAGGTTTTGTATTGTATTTGTTTGTGGTGGATGTTGTTGTTGTATGCCTGTGAACAGGTCACACTTGAAAATGAGCCCTTGGGGCTCAATGTGTTTTTACCTGTATAAATAAAGGTTAAATAAAATAAAAAAGTAATCTGCATAGTTGTGGAAGGCAATTTTGTTCTTTTTTATGATGTGTCCCAATGGAAGCATGTAGAGATTGAATAGAAGGGGTCCAAGGGTTAGTCCTAGTTCTAGGGTTAGGGTTAGCTCTAGTCCGAGGGTAAAAAAGTTTCTAATTTAAAAATGTTTAAGGTTAAATTAACCTACTCACAGCTGGAGGAGGTGGAGTGTAACCCTGTGTGTGTGTGTGTGTGTGTGTGTGTGTGTGTGTGTGTGTGTGAGAGACAGCTGGAGGTCCTGGAGGAGGTGGTGGGGGCCGTGGGGGGGAGGTGTGAGGTGTTTGTGGACGGGGGCGTCCGGCGGGGGACAGACGTCCTGAAGGCTCTGGCCCTGGGCGCCTCGGCCGTGTTCCTGGGGAGACCCGTCCTCTGGGGGCTCGCCTGCCAGGTAACCCTGTCTGTCTGTCTGTCTGTTTCTCTGTCTGTCTGTCTGTCTCTCTCTGTCTCTGTCTCTGTCTCTGTCTCTGTCTCTCTCTCTCTGTCTCTCTCTCTCTCTGTCTCTCTCTCTCTCTGTCTCTCTCTCTGCCTCTCTCTCTGTCTCTCTCTCTGTCTCTCTCTCTGCCTCTCTCTCTCTCTCTCTGTCTCTCTCTCTGCCTCTCTCTCTGTCTCTCTCTCTGCCTCTCTCTCTGTCTCTCTCCCTGTCTCTCTCTCTCTGTCTCTCTCTCTCTCTCTCTGTCTCTCTCTCTGTCTCTCTCTCTCTCTGTCTCTCTCTCTCTCTCTCTGTCTCTCTCTCTCTGTCTCTCTGTCTTTCTGTCTCTCTCTGTCTGTCTGTCTCTCTCTCTGTCTGTCTGTCTCTCCCTACCCCTCTCCCTCCATCTCTCTGTCTCCCTCTCCCTGTGTGTGTGTGTGTGTGTGTGTGTGAGTGTGTGAGTGAGGTTGACAGGTTGTGTTTCCTGTGTGTGCGTTGCCAGGGGCAACAGGGGGTGAGTGACGTGCTGGAGCTCCTGAGAGAGGAGCTGCGACTGGCCATGGCCCTGGCAGGTAACCAATCACAGCCCAGCACCCAGCCTCACAACCAATCACAGCCCAGCACCCAGCCTCACAACCAATCACAGCGCAGCACCCAGCCTCACAACCAATCACAGCCCAGCACCCAGCCTCACAACCAATCACAGCCCAGCACCCAGCCTCACAACCAATCACAGCGCAGCACCCAGCCACACAACCAATCACAGCGCAGCACCCAGCCTCACAACCAATCACAGCCCAGCACCCAGCCTCACAACCAATCACAGCCCAGCACCCAGCCTCACAACCAATCACAGCCCAGCACCCAGCCTCACAACCAATCACAGCGCAGCACCCAGCCTCACAACCAATCACAGCCCAGCACCCAGCCTCACAACCAATCACAGCCCAGCACCCAGCCACACAACCAATCACAGCCCAGCACCCAGCCTCACAACCAATCACAGCGCAGCACCCAGCCACACAACCAATCACAGCCCAGCACCCAGCCACACAATGACACAGAGTAAATGGTCTGTCCGTCTGTCTGTCTAACTACCTGTCTGTCTTCCTGTTTGTCTGTTTTCCTGTGTCTGCCTGTCTGTTTTCCTGTGTCTGCCTGTCTGTTTTCCTGTCTGTCTGTCTGCCTGTCTGTCTGTTTTCCTGTCTGTCTGCCTGTCTGTCTTCCTGCCTGTCTGTTTTCCTGTCTTCCTGTCTGTCTGTTTTCCTGTCTGCCTGTCTGTCTGTTTTCCTGCCTGTCTGTTTTCCTGTCTGCCTGTCTGTCTGTCTTCTGTCTGTCTGTCTGTCTGCAGGGTGTGGGTCCATAGCGGAGGTGGACAGATCTCTCATCAGAAGAGCTGAGTTCATCTCAAAGATCTGAAGAATCACCGAACCCCCCGAACCCCCCGTACCCCCTTACCCATAACCCCCCGAACCCCCATACCCCGTTACCCATAACCCCCCTAACCCCCATACCCTAATATCCCCACATAACCCTAACCTCCTGGAATAAACTTACATTTTAAGCACTCTTCTCTCCCTGACGTTTTAGTGTGTGTGTGTGTGTGTGTGTGTGTGTGTGTGTGTGTGACCTCAGTGTGTAGGGAGATTGCTGAGTCGCCGTGCTGCAACAAACCACCAATGACACCAAACCCCCTGAGAGACAGACAGGTTAACACCCTAAACCCCCTGAGAGACAGACAGGTTAACACCCTAAACCCCTGAGAGACAGACAGACAGACAGACAGACAGGTTAACACTCTAAACCCCTGAGAGACAGACAGACAGGTTAACACTCTAAACCCCTGAGAGACAGACAGACAGACAGACAGACAGGTTAACACCCTAAACCACTGAGACAGACAGGTTAACACCCTAAACCCCTGAGAGACAGACAGACAGACAGGTAAACACCCTAAAGCCCTGAGAGACAGACAGACAGGTTAACACCCTAAACCCCTGAGAGACAGACAGGTAAACACCCTAAACCACTGAGAGACAGACAGACAGGTTAACACCCTAAACCCCTGAGAGACAGACAGACAGGTAAACACCCTAAACCACTGAGAGACAGACAGACAGGTTAACACCCTAAACCACTGAGAGACAGACAGGTTAACACCCTAAAGCCCTGAGAGACAGACAGACAGGTTAACACCCTAAACCACTGAGAGACAGACAGGTTAACACCCTAAACCCCTGAGAGACAGACAGGTAAACACCCTAAACCCCTGAGAGACAGACAGGTTAACACTCTAAACCCCTGAGAGTCAGACAGGTTAACACCCTAAACCCCTGAGAGACAGACAGGTAAACACCCTAAACCTCTGAGACAGACAGACAGGTTTACAACCTAAACCCCTGAGAGACAGACAGACAGGTAAACACCCTTAAGCCCTGAGAGACAGACAGACAGGTTAACACCCTAAAGCCCTGAGAGACAGACAGGTTAGAGACATAGACAGACAGGTTAACACCATAAAACCCCCTGATAGACAGACAGGTTAAATATTAACAATAATAACTTTTATTTCTATAGCGCTTTTCCTGCAAACGTTGCAGCTCAAAGTGCTCCAAAAGAGAGACAGGTTAAAGCGACAGACAGGTTAAAGAGACAGACAGGTTAAAGAGGCAGACAGACAGACAGGTTAAAGAGGCAGGCAGACAGGTTAAAGAGACAGACAGACAGGTTAGACAGACAGACAGGTTAAAGAGACAGACAGACAGGTTAAAGAGGCAGACAGACAGGTTAAAGAGGCAGGCAGACAGACAGGTTAAAGAGACAGACAGACAGGTTAAAGAGGCAGACAGACAGGTTAAAGAGACAGACAGACAGGTTAAAGAGACAGACAGACAGGTTAAAGAGACAGACAGACAGACAGGTTAAAGAGACAGACAGACAGACAGGTTAAAGAGACAGACAGACAGGTTAAAGAGACAGACAGACAGACAGGTTAAAGAGAGACAGGTTAGAGAGACAGACAGGTTAAAGAGACAGACAGACAGGTTAAAGAGACAGACAGACAGGTTAAAGAGACAGACAGACAGGTTAAAGAGACAGACAGACAGGTTAAAGAGGCAGACAGACAGGTTAAAGAGACAGACAGACAGACAGGTTAAAGAGACAGACAGACAGACAGGTTAAAGAGACAGACAGACAGGTTAAAGAGACAGACAGACAGACAGGTTAAAGAGACAGACAGACAGGTTAAAGAGACAGACAGACAGGTTAAAGAGGCAGACAGACAGGTTAAAGAGACAGACAGACAGACAGGTTAAAGAGACAGACAGACAGACAGGTTAAAGAGACAGACAGACAGGTTAAAGAGGCAGACAGACAGGTTAAAGAGACAGACAGACAGGTTAAAGAGACAGACAGGTTAAAGAGACAGACAGACAGACAGGTTAAAGAGACAGACAGACAGGTTAAAGAGACAGACAGACAGGTTAAAGAGACAGACAGACAGGTTAAAGAGACAGACAGGTTAAAGAGACAGACAGACAGACAGGTTAAAGAGACAGACAGACAGGTTAAAGAGGCAGACAGACAGGTTAAAGAGACAGACAGACAGACAGGTTAAAGAGACAGACAGACAGGTTAAAGAGGCAGACAGACAGACAGGTTAAAGAGGCAGACAGACAGACAGGTTAAAGAGGCAGACAGACAGACAGGTTAAAGAGACAGACAGACAGGTTAAAGAGACAGACAGACAGGTTAAAGAGACAGACAGACAGGTTAAAGAGACAGACAGACAGGTTAAAGAGACAGACAGACAGGTTAAAGAGGCAGACAGACAGGTTAAAGAGACAGACAGACAGACAGGTTAAAGAGACAGACAGACAGGTTAAAGAGACAGACAGACAGACAGGTTAAAGAGACAGACAGACAGGTTAAAGAGACAGACAGACAGACAGGTTAAAGAGACAGACAGACAGACAGGTTAAAGAGACAGACAGACAGACAGACAGGTTAAAGAGACAGACAGACAGGTTAAAGAGACAGACAGACAGACAGGTTAAAGAGACAGACAGACAGACAGGTTAAAGAGACAGACAGACAGACAGGTTAAAGAGACAGACAGACAGACAGGTTAAAGAGACAGACAGACAGACAGGTTAAAGAGACAGACAGACAGACAGACAGGTTAAAGAGACAGACAGACAGGTTAAAGAGGCAGACAGACAGGTTAAAGAGACAGACAGACAGACAGGTTAAAGAGACAGACAGACAGGTTAAAGAGACAGACAGACAGACAGGTTAAAGAGACAGACAGACAGACAGGTTAAAGAGACAGACAGACAGACAGGTTAAAGAGACAGACAGACAGACAGACAGGTTAAAGAGACAGACAGACAGGTTAAAGAGACAGACAGACAGACAGGTTAAAGAGACAGACAGACAGACAGGTTAAAGAGACAGACAGACAGACAGGTTAAAGAGACAGACAGACAGACAGGTTAAAGAGACAGACAGACAGGTTAAAGAGACAGACAGACAGACAGACAGGTTAAAGAGACAGACAGACAGGTTAAAGAGGCAGACAGACAGGTTAAAGAGACAGACAGACAGACAGGTTAAAGAGACAGACAGACAGACAGGTTAAAGAGACAGACAGACAGACAGGTTAAAGAGACAGACAGACAGACAGGTTAAAGAGGCAGACAGACAGACAGGTTAAAGAGACAGACAGAGAGACAGGTTAAAGAGGCAGACAGACAGGTTAAAGAGACAGACAGACAGACAGGTTAAAGAGACAGACAGACAGGTTAAAGAGACAGACAGACAGACAGGTTAAAGAGACAGACAGACAGACAGGTAAAAGAGGCAGACAGACAGGTTAAAGAGACAGACAGACAGGTTAAAGAGACAGACAGACAGGTTAAAGAGACAGACAGACAGGTTAAAGAGACAGACAGACAGACAGGTTAAAGAGACAGACAGGTTAAAGAGACAGACAGACAGGTTAAAGAGACAGACAGACAGACAGGTTAAAGAGACAGACAGACAGACAGACAGGTTAAAGAGACAGACAGACAGGTTAAAGAGACAGACAGACAGGTTAAAGAGACAGACAGACAGGTTAAAGAGGCAGACAGACAGGTTAAAGAGACAGACAGACAGACAGGTTAAAGAGACAGACAGACAGGTTAAAGAGACAGACAGACAGACAGGTTAAAGAGACAGACAGACAGACAGGTTAAAGAGGCAGACAGACAGGTTAAAGAGACAGACAGACAGGTTAAAGAGACAGACAGACAGACAGGTTAAAGAGACAGACAGACAGACAGGTTAAAGAGGCAGACAGACAGGTTAAAGAGACAGACAGACAGACAGGTTAAAGAGACAGACAGACAGACAGGTTAAAGAGGCAGACAGACAGGTTAAAGAGACAGACAGACAGGTTAAAGAGACAGACAGACAGGTTAAAGAGGCAGACAGACAGGTTAAAGAGACAGACAGACAGGTTAAAGAGACAGACAGACAGACAGGTTAAAGAGACAGACAGACAGGTTAAAGAGACAGACAGACAGACAGGTTAAAGAGACAGACAGACAGACAGGTTAAAGAGGCAGACAGACAGGTTAAAGAGACAGACAGACAGGTTAAAGAGACAGACAGACAGACAGGTTAAAGAGACAGACAGACAGACAGGTTAAAGAGACAGACAGACAGGTTAAAGAGACAGACAGACAGACAGGTTAAAGAGACAGACAGACAGACAGGTTAAAGAGGCAGACAGACAGGTTAAAGAGACAGACAGACAGACAGGTTAAAGAGACAGACAGACAGACAGGTTAAAGAGACAGACAGACAGACAGACAGGTTAAAGAGACAGACAGACAGGTTAAAGAGACAGACAGACAGACAGGTTAAAGAGACAGACAGACAGACAGGTTAAAGAGACAGACAGACAGGTTAAAGAGACAGACAGACAGACAGGTTAAAGAGACAGACAGACAGGTTAAAGAGGCAGGCAGACAGGTTAAAGAGACAGACAGACAGGTTAAAGAGACAGACAGACAGGTTAAAGAGACAGACAGACAGACAGGTTAAAGAGACAGACAGACAGACAGGTTAAAGAGACAGACAGACAGGTTAAAGAGACAGACAGACAGGTTAAAGAGACAGACAGACAGACAGGTTAAAGAGACAGACAGACAGGTTAAAGAGACAGACAGACAGGTTAAAGAGACAGACAGACAGACAGGTTAAAGAGACAGACAGACAGACAGGTTAAAGAGACAGACAGACAGACAGGTTAGAGAGACAGACAGACAGACAGGTTAAAGAGACAGACAGACAGGTTAAAGAGACAGACAGACAGGTTAAAGAGACAGACAGACAGACAGGTTAAAGAGACAGACAGACAGGTTAAAGAGGCAGACAGACAGACAGGTTAAAGAGACAGACAGACAGACAGGTTAAAGAGACAGACAGACAGGTTAAAGAGGCAGACAGACAGGTTAAAGAGACAGACAGACAGACAGGTTAAAGAGGCAGACAGACAGGTTAAAGAGACAGACAGACAGACAGGTTAAAGAGGCAGACAGACAGGTTAAAGAGACAGACAGACAGACAGGTTAAAGAGGCAGACAGACAGACAGGTTAAAGAGGCAGACAGACAGGACATGATGGTCAACTTCATGTTTATTGGTTCTCAGGTACAAAACTGTTCGGTTACCATGGCAATCCTGAGATCAAACAGAAAACATCAGAGTGGCTGATGTCTGATCTGTACAACACACACACACACACACACACACACACACACACACACACACACCATAACCAGGGTTCATGTTGGAGTCTTTACACACACAGCAGTGAGTGTGTGTGTGTGTGTGTGTGTGTGTGTGTTTGAGTCCTCCGACAGTCCAGCAGGTGCAGCAAAGCTAGTGTTTCCATGGTTACTAGGTCTTCGTCGGTTGCCACGGTGACCAGGTCTTCGTCAGTTGCCACGGTTACCAGGTCTTCGTCGGTTGCCACGGTTACCAGGTCTTCGTCGGTTGCCACGGTTACTTGGGGCTGTTGAGGACCTGCACCGTCTTCATGCCGTAGTGGTAGTAGCTGTAGCCCGACGCTGCCGTGGTAACGGCTGTGATGTACCTACACACACACACACACACACACACACACACACACACACACACACACACACACACACACTCAGCATGGTATGGTGGTTCACTTGGACCCTGACAGTGTTGTGATCTAGACTCTGACAGTGTTGTGATCTAGACCCTGACAGTGTTGTGTTCTAGACCCTGACAGTGTTGTGTTCTAGACCCTGACAGTGTTGTGATCTAGACTCTGACAGTGTTGTGTTCTAGACCCTGACAGTGTTGTGATCTAGACCCTGACAGTGTTGTGTTCTAGACCCTGACAGTGTTGTGTTCTAGACCCTGACAGTGTTGTGTTCTAGACTCTGACAGTGTTGTGATCTAGACCCTGACAGTGTTGTGATCTAGACCCTGACAGTGTTGTGTTCTAGACCCTGACAGTGTTGTGTTCTAGACCCTGACAGTGTTGTGTTCTAGACCCTGACAGTGTTGTGATCTAGACTCTGACAGTGTTGTGTTCTAGACCCTGACAGTGTTGTGTTCTAGACTCTGACAGTGTTGTGTTCTAGACCCTGACAGTGTTGTGTTGTGTTCTAGACCCTGACAGTGTTGTGTTGTGTTCTAGACCCTGACAGTGTTGTGTTCTAGACTCTGACAGTGTTGTGTTCTAGACTCTGACAGTGTTGTGTTCTAGACCCTGACAGTGTTGTGTTCTAGACCCTGACAGTGTTGTGTTCTAGACCCTGACAGTGTTGTGTTCTAGACTCTGACAGTGTTGTGATCTAGACTCTGACAGTGTTGTGTTCTAGACCCTGACAGTGTTGTGTTCTAGACTCTGACAGTGTTGTGTTCTAGACCCTGACAGTGTTGTGTTCTAGACTCTGACAGTGTTGTGTTCTAGACCCTGACAGTGTTGTGTTCTAGACCCTGACAGTGTTGTGTTCTAGACTCTGACAGTGTTGTGTTCTAGACCCTGACAGTGTTGTGATCTAGACCCTGACAGTGTTGTGTTCTAGACTCTGACAGTGTTGTGATCTAGACCCTGACAGTGTTGTGATCTAGACCCTGACAGTGTTGTGTTCTAGACCCTGACAGTGTTGTGTTCTAGACCCTGACAGTGTTGTGTTCTAGACCCTGACAGTGTTGTGATCTAGACTCTGACAGTGTTGTGTTCTAGACCCTGACAGTGTTGTGTTCTAGACCCTGACAGTGTTGTGTTCTAGACTCTGACAGTGTTGTGTTCTAGACTCTGACAGTGTTGTGTTCTAGACTCTGACAGTGTTGTGTTCTAGACTCTGACAGCGTTGTGATCTAGACTCTGACAGTGTTGTGATCTAGACTCTGACAGTGTTGTGATCTAGACTCTGACAGTGTTGTGTTCTAGACTCTGACAGTGTTGTGATCTAGACTCTGACAGTGTTGTGATCTAGACTCTGACAGTGTTGTGTTCTAGACCCTGACAGTGTTGTGATCTAGACTCTGACAGTGTTGTGATCTAGACTCTGACAGTGTTGTGATCTAGACTCTGACAGTGTTGTGATCTAGACCCTGACAGTGTTGTGTTCTAGACTCTGACAGTGTTGTGATCTAGACCCTGACAGTGTTGTGATCTAGACCCTGACAGTGTTGTGTTCTAGACTCTGACAGTGTTGTGATCTAGACCCTGACAGTGTTGTGTTCTAGACCCTGACAGTGTTGTGTTCTAGACTCTGACAGTGTTGTGATCTAGACTCTGACAGTGTTGTGTTCTAGACCCTGACAGTGTTGTGTTCTAGACCCTGACAGTGTTGTGTTCTAGACCCTGACAGTGTTGTGTTCTAGACTCTGACAGTGTTGTGTTCTAGACCCTGACAGTGTTGTGTTCTAGACTCTGACAGTGTTGTGTTCTAGACCCTGACAGTGTTGTGTTCTAGACCCTGACAGTGTTGTGTTCTAGACTCTGACAGTGTTGTGTTCTAGACCCTGACAGTGTTGTGATCTAGACTCTGACAGTGTTGTGTTCTAGACCCTGACAGTGTTGTGTTCTAGACTCTGACAGTGTTGTGATCTAGACCCTGACAGTGTTGTGATCTAGACCCTGACAGTGTTGTGTTCTAGACCCTGACAGTGTTGTGTTCTAGACCCTGACAGTGTTGTGTTCTAGACCCTGACAGTGTTGTGATCTAGACTCTGACAGTGTTGTGTTCTAGACCCTGACAGTGTTGTGTTCTAGACCCTGACAGTGTTGTGTTCTAGACTCTGACAGTGTTGTGTTCTAGACTCTGACAGTGTTGTGTTCTAGACTCTGACAGTGTTGTGTTCTAGACTCTGACAGCGTTGTGATCTAGACTCTGACAGTGTTGTGATCTAGACTCTGACAGTGTTGTGATCTAGACTCTGACAGTGTTGTGTTCTAGACTCTGACAGTGTTGTGATCTAGACTCTGACAGTGTTGTGATCTAGACTCTGACAGTGTTGTGTTCTAGACCCTGACAGTGTTGTGATCTAGACTCTGACAGTGTTGTGATCTAGACTCTGACAGTGTTGTGATCTAGACTCTGACAGTGTTGTGATCTAGACCCTGACAGTGTTGTGTTCTAGACTCTGACAGTGTTGTGATCTAGACCCTGACAGTGTTGTGATCTAGACCCTGACAGTGTTGTGTTCTAGACTCTGACAGTGTTGTGATCTAGACCCTGACAGTGTTGTGTTCTAGACCCTGACAGTGTTGTGTTCTAGACCCTGACAGTGTTGTGTTCTAGACCCTGACAGTGTTGTGTTCTAGACCCTGACAGTGTTGTGTTCTAGACTCTGACAGTGTTGTGTTCTAGACCCTGACAGTGTTGTGTTCTAGACTCTGACAGTGTTGTGATCTAGACCCTGACAGTGTTGTGATCTAGACCCTGACAGTGTTGTGTTCTAGACTCTGACAGTGTTGTGTTCTAGACCCTGACAGTGTTGTGTTCTAGACTCTGACAGTGTTGTGATCTAGACTCTGACAGTGTTGTGATCTAGACTCTGACAGTGTTGTGATCTAGACTCTGACAGTGTTGTGTTCTAGACCCTGACAGTGTTGTGATCTAGACCCTGACAGTGTTGTGATCT
Source organism: Nansenia antarctica (assembly GCF_963989245.1). Taxonomy (NCBI): domain Eukaryota; kingdom Metazoa; phylum Chordata; class Actinopteri; order Argentiniformes; family Microstomatidae; genus Nansenia; species Nansenia antarctica. Next base: position 46,526,964 of record NC_137679.1, on the reverse strand, counting down.
AGACTCTGACAGTGTTGTGATCTAGACTCTGACAGTGTTGTGTTCTAGACTCTGACAGTGTTGTGATAGTGTTGTTCCGATACCATTTTTTGATCCCGATACCGATACCGATACCTGACCGTGCAGTACTTGCCGATACCGAGTACCGATCCGATACCACGGCGTTTGAAAAAACGAAACAAAAAAACATGTTTTTTGAGCCGCATACTCACCTCGATGTAAAATTATTGCTAACACTTAGTCTGGCATCGGGTGTTTGGTATCGTGAAAAGTATCAACAAAAATCTATTAACCAACTCAATCAAGGTACCATTTGGTTCTGTAACTAATCATAACAGCAGGGCCGGCCTGTGGGACTGGGGAGTGAAGGCGGTGTCGCCCATCAAAAGAAGAATGTGGCCAGGTACTAATATATGTGAAGGCACACGATTTGTCAAAGTGCAGTTCAATGAATTTGTGAAATCACTTCCATATTCGACTAGGTTTGACACGGAGACTGGCCCGGACTTCTTCCGAGTTATTCCATCCGGGTAGTTTTGAAGCCTGACAAGCAAAGAATGCTGCTAGGGTTTAAACCTTCTAGTCGGAGACTCCTAGCAAAGTTTCTAGCTAAACGCAAGTAGACTTAAAAGTTCTAGACACTGGTTTTTATAACTTTGACAGTCCGGTGTGTGCTTCATGAAACGGGGTTGGTTTTTTAGCTACCATGCATTGGCCAACAGAATTAGTTACCCTGGTGAAAAGTGGGCAAACGTGGCACCATTGTTGAAATCAAAAGTCAAGAACGATAGCTAGTTATTAGTTACGCGTATAACATTACATAGCTCTTCATCCCCAGCAGTGCCTGTCGCTTTGCATGTTCTGTTCATTGAACAGTAGCAGCAACTCAACCACACACTGTCTGTATGAGTAACGCCGGTAAAACAAAACGTACCTTTCTCTGCCACATAATCCTTAGGGGCCATGCTTGCCGATCACAGGTGATGATATACTTGTTAACGGGACTTGTAAAATCCTATTTACTTTGCTCAACTTTAAAAATTGAATGTTTCTCGTGTCTTCACACCGTCACCGTCACCGGAGACAATTCATTCACCGAGTTGCGGGACGCTGTGGGTGCGTTCGTAAATTCGCTCTGGAAATCTGATCACCACTCAAGGAATGCCTCTTGTCCAATCAAATTGCTTGGTCCCTTTATGACGTTGATACCACTGTGCGCTCCAGCGTTCTAAGAGCGAATTACGAATGCAGCCTGTGCAAAACGCGCATCACAAGTTTGGTATCGGGTGTTATTTGTTAGTACTCGCCGATACCGATACCAGCATTTTTGTGCGTATCGGTGGCCATGCCGATACTAGTATCGGTATCGGAACAACACTAATCTAGACCCTGACAGTGTTGTGATCTAGACTCTGACAGTGTTGTGATCTAGACCCTGACAGTGTTGTGTTCTAGACCCTGACAGTGTTGTGATCTAGACTCTGACAGTGTTGTGATCTAGACCCTGACAGTGTTGTGATCTAGACCCTGACAGTGTTGTGTTCTAGACTCTGACAGTGTTGTGATCTAGACTCTGACAGTGTTGTGTTCTAGACCCTGACAGTGTTGTGATCTAGACCCTGACAGTGTTGTGATCTAGACTCTGACAGTGTTGTGATCTAGACCTTGACAGTGTTGTGATCTAGACCCTGACAGTGTTGTGATCTAGACTCTGACAGTGTTGTGTTCTAGACCCTGACAGTGTTGTGATCTAGACTCTGACAGTGTTGTGTTCTAGACTCTGACAGTGTTGTGATCTAGACTCTGACAGTGTTGTGATCTAGACTCTGACAGTGTTGTGATCTAGACTCTGACAGTGTTGTGATCTAGACTCTGACAGTGTTGTGATCTAGACTCTGACAGTGTTGTGTTCTAGACTCTGACAGTGTTGTGTTCTAGACTCTGACAGTGTTGTGTTCTAGACTCTGACAGTGTTGTGATCTAGACCCTGACAGTGTTGTGATCTAGACCCTGACAGTGTTGTGATCTAGACTCTGACAGTGTTGTGTTCTAGACCCTGACAGTGTTGTGATCTAGACTCTGACAGTGTTGTGTTCTAGACTCTGACAGTGTTGTGATCTAGACTCTGACAGTGTTGTGATCTAGACTCTGACAGTGTTGTGTTCTAGACCCTGACAGTGTTGTGTTCTAGACCCTGACAGTGTTGTGATCTAGACTCTGACAGTGTTGTGTTCTAGACCCTGACAGTGTTGTGATCTAGACTCTGACAGTGTTGTGTTCTAGACCCTGACAGTGTTGTGTTCTAGACCCTGACAGTGTTGTGATCTAGACTCTGACAGTGTTGTGTTCTAGACTCTGACAGTGTTGTGATCTAGACCCTGACAGTGTTGTGATCTAGACTCTGACAGTGTTGTGTTCTAGACTCTGACAGTGTTGTGTTCTAGACTCTGACAGTGTTGTGTTCTAGACTCTGACAGTGTTGTGTTCTAGACTCTGACAGTGTTGTGATCTAGACCCTGACAGTGTTGTGTTCTAGACCCTGACAGTGTTGTGATCTAGACTCTGACAGTGTTGTGTTCTAGACCCTGACAGTGTTGTGATCTAGACTCTGACAGTGTTGTGATCTAGACTCTGACAGTGTTGTGATCTAGACTCTGACAGTGTTGTGTTCTAGACCCTGACAGTGTTGTGATCTAGACTCTGACAGTGTTGTGATCTAGACTCTGACAGTGTTGTGTTCTAGACCCTGACAGTGTTGTGATCTAGACTCTGACAGTGTTGTGATCTAGACTCTGACAGTGTTGTGATCTAGACTCTGACAGTGTTGTGATCTAGACTCTGACAGTGTTGTGTTCTAGACCCTGACAGTGTTGTGATCTAGACTCTGACAGTGTTGTGATCTAGACTCTGACAGTGTTGTGTTCTAGACCCTGACAGTGTTGTGATCTAGACTCTGACAGTGTTGTGTTCTAGACCCTGACAGTATTGTGTTCTAGACCCTGACAGTGTTGTGTTCTAGACTCTGACAGTGTTGTGTTCTAGACCCTGACAGTGTTGTGTTCTAGACTCTGACAGTGTTGTGATCTAGACTCTGACAGTGTTGTGTTCTAGACCCTGACAGTGTTGTGATCTAGACTCTGACAGTGTTGTGTTCTAGACCCTGACAGTGTTGTGATCTAGACCCTGACAGTGTTGTGATCTAGACTCTGACAGCGTTGTGATCTAGACTCTGACAGTGTTGTGATCTAGACTCTGACAGCGTTGTGTTCTAGACCCTGACAGTGTTGTGTTCTAGACTCTGACAGTGTTGTGTTCTAGACCCTGACAGTGTTGTGTTCTAGACTCTGACAGTGTTGTGTTCTAGACCCTGACAGTGTTGTGATCTAGACCCTGACAGTGTTGTGTTCTAGACTCTGACAGTGTTGTGATCTAGACCCTGACAGTGTTGTGATCTAGACCCTGACAGTGTTGTGATCTAGACCCTGACAGTGTTGTGATCTAGACCCTGACAGTGTTGTGATCTAGACCCTGACAGTGTTGTGATCTAGACTCTGACAGTGTTGTGTTCTAGACCCTGACAGTGTTGTGATCTAGACCCTGACAGTGTTGTGTTCTAGACTCTGACAGTGTTGTGATCTAGACCCTGACAGTGTTGTGATCTAGACCCTGACAGTGTTGTGATCTAGACTCTGACAGTGTTGTGATCTAGACCCTGACAGTGTTGTGTTCTAGACCCTGACAGTGTTGTGATCTAGACCCTGACAGTGTTGTGATCTAGACCCTGACAGTGTTGTGTTCTAGACTCTGACAGTGTTGTGTTCTAGACCCTGACAGTGTTGTGTTCTAGACCCTGACAGTGTTGTGTTCTAGACCCTGACAGTGTTGTGATCTAGACTCTGACAGTGTTGTGTTCTAGACTCTGACAGTGTTGTGATCTAGACCCTGACAGTGTTGTGATCTAGACCCTGACAGTGTTGTGTTCTAGACTCTGACAGTGTTGTGATCTAGACCCTGACAGTGTTGTGATCTAGACCCTGACAGTGTTGTGTTCTAGACTCTGACAGTGTTGTGATCTAGACCCTGACAGTGTTGTGATCTAGACCCTGACAGTGTTGTGTTCTAGACCCTGACAGTGTTGTGATCTAGACCCTGACAGTGTTGTGATCTAGACCCTGACAGTGTTGTGTTCTAGACTCTGACAGTGTTGTGTTCTAGACCCTGACAGTGTTGTGTTCTAGACCCTGACAGTGTTGTGTTCTAGACCCTGACAGTGTTGTGTTCTAGACCCTGACAGTGTTGTGATCTAGACCCTGACAGTGTTGTGATCTAGACCCTGACAGTGTTGTGTTCTAGACTCTGACAGTGTTGTGTTCTAGACCCTGACAGTGTTGTGTTCTAGACCCTGACAGTGTTGTGTTCTAGACCCTGACAGTGTTGTGATCTAGACTCTGACAGTGTTGTGTTCTAGACTCTGACAGTGTTGTGATCTAGACCCTGACAGTGTTGTGATCTAGACCCTGACAGTGTTGTGTTCTAGACTCTGACAGTGTTGTGATCTAGACCCTGACAGTGTTGTGATCTAGACCCTGACAGTGTTGTGTTCTAGACTCTGACAGTGTTGTGATCTAGACCCTGACAGTGTTGTGATCTAGACCCTGACAGTGTTGTGTTCTAGACCCTGACAGTGTTGTGATCTAGACCCTGACAGTGTTGTGATCTAGACCCTGACAGTGTTGTGTTCTAGACTCTGACAGTGTTGTGTTCTAGACCCTGACAGTGTTGTGTTCTAGACCCTGACAGTGTTGTGTTCTAGACCCTGACAGTGTTGTGATCTAGACTCTGACAGTGTTGTGTTCTAGACTCTGACAGTGTTGTGATCTAGACCCTGACAGTGTTGTGATCTAGACCCTGACAGTGTTGTGATCTAGACCCTGACAGTGTTGTGTTCTAGACTCTGACAGTGTTGTGTTCTAGACCCTGACAGTGTTGTGTTCTAGACCCTGACAGTGTTGTGTTCTAGACCCTGACAGTGTTGTGATCTAGACCCTGACAGTGTTGTGTTCTAGACTCTGACAGTGTTGTGTTCTAGACCCTGACAGTGTTGTGTTCTAGACCCTGACAGTGTTGTGATCTAGACTCTGACAGTGTTGTGATCTAGACTCTGACAGTGTTGTGATCTAGACCCTGACAGTGTTGTGATCTAGACCCTGACAGTGTTGTGATCTAGACTCTGACAGTGTTGTGTTCTAGACCCTGACAGTGTTGTGTTCTAGACCCTGACAGTGTTGTGATCTAGACCCTGACAGTGTTGTGATCTAGACCCTGACAGTGTTGTGTTCTAGACTCTGACAGTGTTGTGTTCTAGACTCTGACAGTGTTGTGTTCTAGACCCTGACAGTGTTGTGTTCTAGACCCTGACAGTGTTGTGATCTAGACTCTGACAGTGTTGTGTTGTGATCTAGACCCTGACAGTGTTGTGATCTAGACTCTGACAGTGTTGTGATCTAGACCCTGACAGTGTTGTGATCTAGACCCTGACAGTGTTGTGATCTAGACTCTGACAGTGTTGTGATCTAGACCCTGACAGTGTTGTGTTCTAGACTCTGACAGTGTTGTGTTCTAGACCCTGACAGTGTTGTGTTCTAGACCCTGACAGTGTTGTGTTCTAGACCCTGACAGTGTTGTGATCTAGACCCTGACAGTGTTGTGTTCTAGACTCTGACAGTGTTGTGTTCTAGACCCTGACAGTGTTGTGTTCTAGACCCTGACAGTGTTGTGATCTAGACTCTGACAGTGTTGTGATCTAGACTCTGACAGTGTTGTGATCTAGACCCTGACAGTGTTGTGATCTAGACTCTGACAGTGTTGTGTTCTAGACCCTGACAGTGTTGTGTTGTGTTCTAGACCCTGACAGTGTTGTGATCTAGACTCTGACAGTGTTGTGTTCTAGACCCTGACAGTGTTGTGTTCTAGACCCTGACAGTGTTGTGATCTAGACCCTGACAGTGTTGTGATCTAGACCCTGACAGTGTTGTGTTCTAGACTCTGACAGTGTTGTGTTCTAGACTCTGACAGTGTTGTGTTCTAGACCCTGACAGTGTTGTGTTCTAGACCCTGACAGTGTTGTGATCTAGACTCTGACAGTGTTGTGTTGTGTTCTAGACCCTGACAGTGTTGTGATCTAGACTCTGACAGTGTTGTGTTCTAGACTCTGACAGTGTTGTGTTGTGTTCTAGACCCTGACAGTGTTGTGATCTAGACTCTGACAGTGTTGTGTTCTAGACTCTGACAGTGTTGTGTTCTAGACTCTGACAGTGTTGTGTTCTAGACCCTGACAGTATTGTGATCTAGACCCTGACAGTGTTGTGTTGTGTTCTAGACCCTGACAGTGTTGTGTTCTAGACCCTGACAGTGTTGTGTTCTAGACCCTGACAGTGTTGTGTTCTAGACTCTGACAGTGTTGTGTTCCAGACCCTGACAGTGTTGTGATCTAGACTCTGACAGTGTTGTGATCTAGACCCTGACAGTGTTGTGATCTAGACCCTGACAGTGTTGTGATCTAGACCCTGACAGTGTTGTGATCTAGACCCTGACAGTGTTGTGTTCTAGACCCTGACAGTGTTGTGATCTAGACCCTGACAGTGTTGTGTTCTAGACTCTGACAGTATTGTGTTCTAGACCCTGACAGTGTTGTGATCTAGGGTTAGGGTCAGTGTTAGGGTCAGGGGTCAGAGTTACAGCAGTGTTATGGTTAGGGTTAGGTACAGGGGCAGGGTTAGGGTCAGGGTTACAGCAGGGTTAGGTACAGGGGTCAGGGTCAGGGGTCAGAGTTACAGCAGTGTCAGGGGTCAGGGTTACAGCAGGGTTAGGTACAGGGGTCAGGGTTACAGCAGGGTTACCATAGCGACTGCAGCAGCAGGCTGTCTGTGTAGTGGAACACCGGTGAGGCCAACGATGCTGCTACCAGGAGGAGCTGGACAGCCGTGTTCACCTGCACACACACACACATTTTAAATGCTTTATTTATGTCCACATACAAAGTACAATTCTAAAGGACATAAATACTAACAGTGCATTTTGACATCCTGGAAACAATTTGTTACAGTAATGCTGAGCCAACAACCAGTTCTGCCACACACAGGATGTTATTCGCACCAGACCAGTGGGTTGATCAATACTATAAGACAGACAGTATCCCGCTCATGGGTACAAGAAGCACCGCCTTCTCCATATTGAGCGGCTACCAATAACAGCAGATACTGAGCAGTACTCTGCTAACTGTTTGGCCCTTCTCTTAGGTAGACCAGCCATTTGAAGGCCTCTGACAACAAGCTTATGAACACGGCCCAGGCTGCCAAATATAAAAACTAAAAGACACACACACGAAAGGAAGGATGCTTTGTGCTTAAAGAACCAGACTTACTATGCTTTTACCTGTGTGTGTGTGTGTGTGTGTGTGTGTACCTTGCTGATCAGCGTGGGCCGTAGCTGGGCCGTGGTGTAGCAGGGGTTAAAGAACCGGCTCAGCGTCACCTGGAGAGAGATCACCATGACAACCATCACCTACCATGTACGATCACCATGACAACCATCATGACAACCATCACCTACCATGTACGATAATAATAACCTTTATTTGTATAGCGCTTTTCCTGCAAACGTTGCAGCTCAAAGGGCTCCAATCATTATATAATCATCATTTAATTATTTAGTCATTTAAAGGCAATATTAAAAAGATGGGTTTTTAGTCTTGACTTGAACACATGTGCTGAGGTTGCATCCCTAATGTAAACTGGCAGTGAGACACAATCTGGAGCATAAAATGAGAATGCAGCCTCACCAGATCTCTTCTTTTGTACATGTGGTACACAGAGAAAACCAGCGTCAGAAGACCTGAGAGCTCTATTGGGCTGATATGCTAGCAGAAGACCTGAGAGCTCTATTGGGGCTGATATGCTAGCAGAAGACCTGAGAGCTCTACTGGGCTGGTATGCTAGCAGAAGACCTGAGAGCTCTACTGGGCTGATATGCTAGCAGAAGACCTGAGAGCTCTATTGGGGCTGATATGCTAGCAGAAGACCTGAGAGTTCTATTGGGCTGATATGCTAGCAGAAGACCTGAGAGCTCTATTGGGGCTGATATGCTAGCAGAAGACCTGAGAGCTCTATTGGGCTGATATGCTAGCAGAAGACCTGAGAGCTCTATTGGGCTGATATGCTAGCAGAAGACCTGAGAGCTCTATTGGGCTGATATGCTAGCAGAAGACCTGAGAGCTCTACTGGGCTGATATGCTAGCAGAAGACCTGAGAGCTCTATTGGGGCTGATATGCTAGCAGAAGACCTGAGAGCTCTATTGGGCTGATATGCTAGCTAAAGATCGGAACATATTCTGGTGCTGTGCCAGTGAGAGCTTTATAAACAAGCAGAAGGATCTTATATGAGTTATCTGAGCTCTTCTTCTTGTTTTGGTTAAAACTCTCGCTGCTGCATTTTCTTTATTGCAGCTGGCCAACAGGGTTTAACAGGGTTAACCCAACAGCTTTCTGAGAGAAGACCAGGAGACTGTGAGAGCATTACAACTTCTGCATTAATGATCAACATGACAACCTTCGTGTGTGTGTGTGTGTGTGTGTGTGTGTGTGTGTGTGTGTGTACTCACAGGCGGGGGGACAGTCTTGTATCTGACGTAGAACACGGCAGCGATCAGCAGCACGTCTCTGGAGATCACCAGCGCTGTGAGAGGGGCTGCACACACACACCTGTTACCACGGCAACCACCCCTCACACACACACCCTGCTACCACGGCAACCACCCCTCACACACACACACACACACCTGTTACCACTGCAACCACCCCTCACTCACACACCTGTTACCATAGCAAATAACCCTCATACATCATGTTACCATAGCAACTAACCCTCATCCATTATGACACATTACACATTAAAACTGTGCAAACATCATCAACAACACACACACACACACACAACCACACACACACACACACACACACACACACCACACACACACACACCACACACACACACACACACACACACACACCACACCACACACACCACACACACACCACACACACCACACACACCACACACACCACACCACACACACCACACACACCACACACACCACACACACACACACACACCACACACACACACACACACACACACACACACACACACACACACACACACCTGGGATGATCTGGGCGTAGGTGAGGCTGACGTAGAGCACGCTGATCAGGATCTTATCAGCCAGAGGGTCCAGAGCGCTGCCCAGCGCTGACTTCTGATTGGGCCACGTACGAGCTATATACCCATCCAGCTGTAGAGAGGTTATATACACATTATATACCTTATATAAACCTATACATACCTTATATATACCCTATACATACCTTATATACACATGATATACCTTATAAACCTTACATATACCTATGTGTGTGTGTGTGTGTGTGTGTGTGTGTGTGTGTGTGTGTGTGTGTGTGTGTGTGTGTGTGTGTGTGTGTGTACCAGGTCGGTGGCTCCGGCCAGGCAGAACAGGGCCAGGCTGAGGGTGTGTGTGTGTGTGTGTGTGTGTGTGTGTGTGTGTGTGTGTACCAGGTCGGTGGCTCCGGCCAGGCAGAACAGGGCCAGGCTGAGGGTGTACTGCTGCTCTGAGATCAGCTGGGCGAGGACCGGCGCCAGCAGCACGCGACACACACACAGGAAGTTAGGCACGGTCCACGGGTTCTCATACTGCAACTCACACACACACACACACACACACACACACACACACACACACACACACACACACACACACATTTTAGATGCTTTATTTATGTCCACATACAATAGTACAATTCTAAAGGACATAAATACTAACAGTGCATTTTGATATCATAGAAACAATCTGTTACAGTAATGCTGAGCCAACAACCAGTTCTGCCACACACAGGATGTTATTCGCACCAGATGATACCAGTGGGTTGACAGATACAGTATCAACACTGTACAACAGACAGTCTCCAGCTCATGGGTACAAGAAGCACCGCCTTCTCCATATTGAGCGGCTACCAATAACAGCAGATACTGAGCAGTACTCTGCTAACTGTTTGGCCCTTCTCTTAGGTAGACCAGCCATATGAAGGCCTCTGACAACAGACTTATGAACATGGCCCAGGCTGCCAACACACACACACACACACACACACGCACACACACACACACACACACACACACACACACACACACACACACACACACACACACACACACACACACACACACACACACACACACCTTTAACCTTAACCCAACCTTTAACCCTAACCCAACCTTTAACCCTAACCTAACCTTTAACCCTAACCCAACCTTTAACCCTAACCCAACCTTTAACCCTAACCCAACCTTTAACCTTAACCCAACCTTTAACCCTAACCCAACCTTTAACCCTAACCCAACCTTTAACCCTAACCTAACCTTTAACCCTAACCCAACCTTTAACCCTAACCCAACCTTTAACCCTAACCCAACCTTTAACCCTAACCCAACCTTTAACCCTAACCCAACCTTTAACCCTAACCTAACCTTTAACCCTAACCCAACCTTTAACCCTAACCTAACCTAACCTTTAACCCCAACCTTAACCCAACCTTTAACCCTAACCTAACCTAACCTTTAGTTTCTTTCCTAGGTTCATAATGCACTAGTGAGGAAACAATACTAGACATGCACTCTAACATGCACCACACGCACGCACACACCTACACACACCTACACACACACCTACACACACACACACCTACACACACACACACCTACACACCTACACACACACACACACACACACACACACCTACACACACATGGCGCTTTTCCATCAGCGGCCCGGTTCGGGTCGGCACGCTTCGGGTCGGGTCGCTTCGGCCCGCTTTTGAACAGTTCTGGTTTTCCACTATACACAACAGACCAGGAACTAGTAGGAGGAGTATGAGATAGTAGGCGGAGTTACGCGTCATAACAGCGCGCCATGGTGGTGACGTATATTTTCACGAGACACAACACAGCCACAACAACAGCGACATGGAGGAACTTGAAGCTATCGTATACTTTTTCCTCGGCATGTGGTATATTATTAACCGTGGTTTTTTTGGAGAGAAAGAGAAAGAGAGAGAGGAAGCTATGTACACATAATAAAGTCATGTTTTTTTAACCCTTAAAACCACTGCCTTCACTTGTCTGCTTTATGAACTGTAGTATCATTGTGTGCTGTGTTATTCACGGACAAACACGGTGCCCTTTGCGGGTTAATAACTTCGGTTTACCGTGGGTTAGGATAACAATTTAAACGTGTCCGGATAGGGGAGAGGACAGGGAATCTGAAACCATTTGAATGGTGTCGATACGACACTGTTATCACGGTTGACACCGATGGTGAAGTTAGCAAAGGAGTATTGTGTTTGTAACACCTCCGGTGTTATTCACGGGCAAAGACGGTAAACGGAGGCACCCTTTGCGGGTTAATAACTTCGGTTTACCGTGGGTTAGGATAACAATTCAAACCAGTGTCCGGATAGGAGAGAGGACAGGGAATCTGAAACCATTTGAATGGTGTCGATACGACACTGCTATCACGGTCTATGACACAGCGCGGAGCGAATTCCCTGGTAGAAATTGTCTCTCCACCTCCACAGCCGGTGTCATTCACGGGCAAAGACGGTGCATAATAGCGATTTTTGTGTTATGCTTGTTGTAAATAAAAGTTCTATGATGCATTGAAATGACATTAAACTAAGATAATACGATGGTCAGCATAATTTTTCGAATCTTTATTAATAAGCTATTACAGAAACTGTAGTGACATTTTCCAAGAGCGAATGTGGTATTTAAAGATGGCGGTTAGCGAAGAAATGTATGAACATGGGATGACGATTTCCATTGACCAATCAACGGTGTGCAGCGTCACACGTCACACGCAGCCTGGCAAAAAGGTTCCGGGTCTAAATTTAGACCCTGGTATCGAAGGGGAGCTAAAGAAGCGACCCGACCCGGGCCGACAAATGGAAAAGCGCCAAAGAAGCAGGCCAGCCCGGGCTGGCACGATAGTGGAAAAGGGGCTTTACACACACACCTACACACCCCTACACACACACACACACACACACACACCTACACACACACACACACCTACACACACCTACACACACACACCTACACACACCTACACACACACACACACACCTACACACACACACACACACACCTACACACACACACACACACACACACACACACACACACACACACACACACCTACCAGCTGTTTGAACTTGAACAGTCCGGGGGGTGCAGCGCTGCCCGGGTCTGCAGGAGGCTCGCGGGGCTTCCCGCTGCAGAGACCGCGCGCTGGAGACCACCGGACACCGAGGAGGGCTGGAGACCACCGGACACCGAGGAGGGCTGGAGACCACCGGACACCGAGGAGCCCCGCGAGGCTGCAGCTGACGGGCGGTGTGTCGCTGCTGGAGCCCCGGGCCACCGGAGGGCTGAGGAGGGTCAGTCTGGAGGCAGCATGACAACACTGCGGCCTCGCGCTGCCCCTGGCCGGTGGTCTGGTCCCGAGCCTCTCTGACCCCCTGGTGCTAACCCTAACCCCGCTGGCCGGTCTGGTCCCGAGCCTCTCTAACCCCCTGGTCCCCCCGCCGAGCCTCTCTAACCCCCTCTCTAACCCCCTGGTGCACACGCTCACACACCCCCTGTCTGACCCCCTGGTCCCCCCGCGGAGCAGCGCCGTCCTCTGACACACCAACAACATCGATGCAAACACAACCTACCGCCCAGCCTCATCCACCCGGGCTGCCGCAAACTATCTATTATATCATATATATATATGACATATATATCTACTTATCCACCCTAATCCCTCTACCCCCGGGCTGCCCGGGTCACGTCGCTCTGCTGTTAGGTTACACACACGGACTAAGGCTGGTGTTTAGGGTCCGTGGGCTCCATGCTGCCGTATTACGATGTCGACTGTTTTACGACTCTGTCGTGACGCCGTGGAGCTGTAACCGTCTGACCCTGACAGAGGATTAGACCAGAGTTTACAGTTTTAATAACACCGCTGATAGTTGGACAGGGTTACAGGACCAGGAAGTATTTCTCTGTACAGAGTTGACAATTATGTCACGCATGCGCCTGAAGGAAATGCTCCAACTGAAGAAGTCCCGATCTGGTGGTCATACTGCGTGCGGCCAGTAGAGGGCAGCACGACCACACACACACACACACACACACACACACACACACACACACACACACACACATTTCCATACACACACACCTTACACTTATGGCGCTTTTCCACTACAGGGCCAGCCCGGGTCAGCACGGCTCGCTTCGGCACGCTTTTGAACAGTTCTGGGTACGAGACGTTTTCCACGAGACAGGAACGACCCGGGACTGTAGGAGGAGTTACGTGTCATAAGATTCCCCCCGCTATACAGATCAGCGGGGGGAAATGCGATAAAAATTATGTCAAAATGCAGCACTATCGTGCACAGATCAGCCTTACAACATGGTACGTTAAGTGCCTGTTACTTGCCGCTTTCAGTTCTAGTAGACTAGTTTAGATCTCGCAACCAGGGGAATGCTGACATGTGTTAAAGCCCCGATTCTATTTGTATTTCTCCTGGCACGTTGAGCACTGTGCTTTTTTTGTTGGTGAACTACCGTAATAAGCCTAAAAAAGTTCAACTGTTCAAAAAGTGCAACTTCTCTGCTTTCAGAAACTGTTTGAATTTTTTAGATTGGGCATATAGTTCATGAATTACGGTAGTTTGAAGGTAAAATCCTTTCTTTCTCCGGTTTCAGAGCAAGACGCGAATCTATCGGCATTAGTCAAATACATGCTCACATCCAGTCATCCGCTCACTGCTCTCCATCAAAAAGGGCACATCCATCAATAATATTACATAATAACAACTGCTCTGATTAGATTGCTTAGATTGTTTAATACGTCAACGGGGGAAAAGCGAGATGAACTCGCGAGTATCATGCTTCCTCCATTGAACGGAAAGTCCTATCTATTCCATTCAAAGTGTTTTAGCCTCCCCCCTTTCCACTGGTAATAAGGAATTTGCAAGAATAGATCGATATAAATAGATCAACATAATGCAGCACTATCATGCACAGATCAGCCTTAAAACATGTAACGTTAGATATATAACGGAGCGACGTATTTCTACGGAAAGGCTGACTGACGCGGGGCTCATTCAATCTCCGCGATGGTTATAGATACGAGTGCTCCGGTGTCTTGCTGGTAGTCAAATATATTTATGTATATTTACAGCATATGGATGTTACGTGCCTGTTACCTGCCGCTTTCAGTTCTAGTAGTTTAGATCTCGCAACCAGGGAAACAACGCCGACATGTGTTCTAAAGGGGGTCATCCCTATGTTCCCCGGGTCCTATGTTCCCCGGGTCCTATGTTCCCCGATTTCTTAGCAAAAATAAATAAAAGGGTTCTATGTTCCCCGCTTCCGAAAAAGGGTTCTATGTTCCCCGCTTCCGTATGTTCCCCGCCTGCCGTTGTGTCAAGCGACCCCAGGTGTCGTTATGTAGTACTGCATGAGAGTTTTTTTTTTAAACAACATACACAAATACATAATCATATTTTTATTTTTTTATTTTTTTAAACAACATTGATTGAGATTGTTTATTAAGGTAAGCCCCTTGAGAAGAATCTTCTCATTTTCGAGGGGGTCCTCACATATAACAATACAAACATAATAGTAACGCATAACAAATAACAATACAAAGCACCTACACACACACTCACACACACAGCCCGTCATCACTCCACAACCCACCACTACAACCCAACCGCAATATATAGATGCAACAGTCAGATACATACATAATATAATTATCAGAAGACATCAGAAAGTAGACGAATTGAGCAACAACAGAGAGCACATTAAAGGAAAATACAAATACAAACAACCTGAAAACTAGCCGGTCCAAACCCCCCACATAATTAATAACATGAGCAGGGCTTTTTTAAATAGGAAAGTAAAGATGATTTAAAGGAGTGAAAGGATGTGATGGACCTTAAAGGGGAAGGGAGATTGTTCCAATCACTAGGGGCCTTGTAGGCAAATGATTTACGACCTAATTTTTTACGGTATCTGGGAACACAGAAAAAAAGGTTTTGATGTTGTCTGAGTGGATAGGGAGAACTACGGGGGACCAAGTAAACTTTTAAATACATGGGATACTTAAAGTAAATACATTTAAAAATAAATTGTAACCAATGAGATTGCCTTCTGTCTTCAAGTGAAAACCAGTTGAGTAAATCATACATTAGACAGTGGTGTGTAAAATAATGACATCTGAGAACAAAACGACAGAGGGAGTTGAACAAGACATTTAGGGGACGAAGACAGGTTTCAGAGGTACCCTGGTACACAATATCAGCATAATCAATAATTGGTCAAATAAGCTGAGAATCTAATCTTTTCCTGATTTCAAAAGTAAAGCAATCAATAGAACGATATAAAGAACCAATGCAACCATAGGCTTTTTTAACAAGATTATCAATATGTGGCTTGAAACAGAGTTCAGGGTCAACCCAGAGACCAAGATATTTAAATAATTTAGCATTTTCTAGGGGTGAACCATCATCATAAACAATATTTAAATCTAAGAGATGGGGACTCATAACCAATATTTAAATCTAAGAGATGCACCAAACACCATACAACAGGATTTGTTCATATTCAGAACAAGGTTATTATTAAAGAACCAGTTCTGAACAGATGCAAAATCTGATTGCAAGGAGCTTTGAATTTGTGTTAGATCTCTGTGAGAGGTATAGATAACCGTATCGTCTGCATAAAGATGAATAGCAGAGTTAGAACAAGACTTAGGGAGATCATTAATAAATATAGAAAAGAGGAGTGGTCCCAGAGTAGAACCCTGAGGAATACCCGTGTCTACAATTAAGTAATCGGACTGAGAACCCTGTAAAGAAACATATTGACGGCGATTATGCAAATATGCATTAAACCAAAAAAGAGCCTTCTGAGAAAAACCAATGGAGTACAACTTATCAAGAAGAAGATAATGATCAATCAAATCAAAAGCTTTAGATAGATCGATGAAGATGGCACCAGTCAGTTGGTCTTTGTCACAGAATGAGAAAACATCACTAGTAAACTTGAGGAGAGCAGAAGTAGTTGAGAAGTTGGGTCTAAACCCAGATTGAAATGGTGAAAGAATATCAAATAAATTAAGGTAGTGAGACAGTTGATTGTAAATCAGTTTCTCAAAAACTTTTGCAGTGAAACAAATAATGGAAATTGGGCGATAATTATTCATGTCAGTTACATTTCCATTCTTGAAAATAGGGGCAACACGGGCACATTTCCACATTGAGGGAATTGAGCAGGTAGAAATTGACAAATTAAATAAATCTGCAAGAGGATACATTAACACATGTGCTGCTAGTTTAACAAATGTATCTTCAATACCGTCTGGACCAGCACCACCACCTTTGAAATCAAAGATTGCATTATAAACATCCATAGGCATGATTTTATTAAAGGAGAAAGTAGTAGTAGGCCTATGTGTTGTGGGGTTTGAGGAATCTGCAAGATCCGAGTATTTAGTATTTATAACATCACCGATAGAAGTAAAATGTTGGTTAAAGGCCTGTGAAATATGTAGGGGGTCAGAAATTATATCATCGTTAATTTTTATTTGAGATATGAGGCCTTTGTTAGTTTTATTGAGAGCTCGGTTCAACTGTTTCCAAAATTGTCGAGGGTTATAAAAGTCTTGAGAAAGACTATCACGGAAGTAACTGGATTTTGCGTTAAGCGTTTTAGTTTTGCAAGAGTTCCTCAAACCTTAATACAGTATCCCAGTCAGCAGGATCATTTGACAAACGATGTTTGGCCCAGGCTTTATCTCTCTGTTTAAAAAGATTAAATAGTTCAGTACTGATCCAGGGTAGATGCCTGCCTTTAACCCTAAATGTCTTTAGAGGTGCATGTTTATCAATAACTATTTTAAATTCTAAACATAAGAAACTCCATGCATCCTCCGGAAAGGGTATCAATTGGAATCTATCCCAGTTAATTGCAGTTATATCGTTAATAAATGAATCAACATTCATTTTTTAATATTGCCTCAAATTAATATATTTAGGTGGGGAGGAAGGTATTCTAATTTTCCAAACACAAAATATAACACAATGATCACTAAAACAATCAGACAAAACACCAGATGCGGTTATTCTCTCAGGATTGGTGACCAGAATCCAATCTATTAAAGATGAGGATCCATGGTGATGGTGCACACCAGTTGGCTCACTGATCAACTGAGATAAATTAACACTAGAGAATAATGTTCTCTCATCAATAGAAGACTTATCAAGCCAATTTATATTAAAGTCGCCCAGAATGATCAGTTCATTATGCTTCTTTAAGGAGTTTATTGTAGATAGGATGCAGTTAGCTGAATCTGATAGAACTGGAGGTGGTCTATAAATGGTCCCAATTGTTAAATGTTTATTATCATGAAACATGATGTTGATGAAAAGGCTTTCAAAATGAATTGGGTCAACAGTAGGAGTGGTACACTCTGAGGTAAATTTATCAGAAACATAAGTTGCCACCCCACCTCCTCTCGAAGGTCTATCAGATCTGTAAATAATATAGTTATCATTAATTTCATCATTATTATGCATATTATATTATGATATCATTATTATATTAATATATAATCATAATATATATATTATATTATATATATATTTATATATATATTATATTATATATATATATATACATTTATAATATATAATAATTATATATATTATATATATATATTTATATATATTATATTATATATATACATTTATAATATATATAATATAATATATATATTATATTATATATATATACATTTATAATATAATAATTATATTATATATATATTATATATATTATATATAATATATAATTATTAATATAATATAATCATTAGTAATATTATTATGCAACCAGGTTTCAGATAAAGAAATAACATGGGGTTTATAAAGAGCCACCCATGCTCTAAGTAAATCAATTTTCGGAGCAAGACTCCTAATATTGATATGAACTATCTTTATTCCTTTTGCTGACTCAATAGTACAGAGAAAACAAATATATGTTGGTCATGAGACCAACCTGGGAAGTAGGCCTATAGGGCGTAGACGTTGGGAGGGAGAGAACGAGCTGCGGAGTGAGGGACTAACAGGGGCACACACACACACGCACACACACAGAAATAAAATAAATTGTAACATCATCATGTACACAAATACATAATCATACTGTGGATTACTAATTGATAAAGACATTTACTAATTGATAAAGACATTTACAGGAAATTGCAGGAACTATTATACGAACAAAATGATTATATGTACAAAACCACACGTTTAGCTGTGTTGCTCATTCCACAAATGCATGATCCTTACAAGTCATACCTCGTTGTAAAAGTGACTAATCAGGCTTTCTCCATGATCTCCATGATCACAATAGCACGCTGAACACTCTAAAAATTGAATGGAGTCTCAGTCATGTACCGTTAACGAGATAGAATACGAAAAGCATATTTATGGTACCTCGTAAAACGCTCATCAGGGGGGGGGGGGCGTCGCTTATGGACGAATATCTCAGCGTCACAATGGGTTATAATTCCAAACAAAATTTTCCCATGATCACAATAGCATGCTAAACAAACTGAACTTTGAATGGAGTCATAGTCATGTACCGTTAACGAGATATAATACGAAAAGCATATTTTCAATGTCGCTCAAAACCGCACAGCAGGGGGGGGGACCCGCCTTTCTTAAATCAATAACTATTTTTAACTTTGATTTCTATAATAATAGTCCACGAGTGAAGTGATTAAAATCACAAGGACAACATACTAATCTTTAAATGGAGTCTGTAGGTTATACCGTTACCGAGTTATGAATTAATAATGCTTATGAATATTATTTTGGGAAATCCTTAACAGTTTTCATTGATTTTTGAGATTTTTCGAGAAATCACTAACGGGGGGGGGGGGACCCGGGTTTTGATGTTTAATAACTTAACAGTAAAATAGTTAATTACACAATTAAAGAGAATCGCAGGGCCAACCTTTTGCCCTCATTTGTGAGTTTCTACGACATTCCGTTTTATTACAGTAATCCGTTAAAAGTGGGAAATGCTTAACCAAATCGCAAAAATTATGAATGGGACCACGAAATAATTTTCCTGGTTCTCCTCTCTCTACCCCGGTGAGCTATAATATGAATCCGATCATAGGTGTTGAATTTGATCGAGATTTCAGCAGTCTACTTTTTCCGGACTAAAGTCCATCGTGAACACCACGGTTCTTCTCTCTCTACCCCGGTCACGCTCTCTCATGACGGCCGCTTACAGAGCACCATCTACGGACTAAATACCATCGTGAACACCACGGTTCTTCTCCCTCTACCCCGGTGACGCAAGTTAGTTATTATTATTGGTATTGGCCTAATTTAATTATTATTGTTATTGTTATTATGTATGCACAAACATAGTTTAATTAGTTGGTTGCAATAAAAGCCTATATTTTGGATTGATATCTCTACTGTATTTATTTGATTTCGTTTGACAAAAATATAGAACAAATATTTAATAATGTGTATATATATATCACTGGTTCTTCTTCGGCGTATGGGTAGTTGTTTTTCCTCTCCACTCCACCAGGCTCGGGGCCGAGGGGCTACCCTTTTACCACCCCGAGACCTGGTTGAGGGGCTCACCCGGGCTATATTTCTGGACACCCCTCCAGAAGCCACGTCATCGTCTCGTCATCTAATACCGACAGACCATGCATCCCGTTGGGTGGGTGGTACACCGGGCAATCCAGGATAATATGGTCTGCGGTTTGGTCCTCTGCGCCACACTCGCACGACGCATTTGGGGCCAAGCCCCATCTGTGCATTGATGAGCGGAAACGCCCGACGCCGGTCCGGAGACGATTGAGCCTCACCCAGGATAGCCTTGGCAAGTCCATCCCGAGGGGCTCAGCGCCGGCGACTGGGATGTGGTCGCGGAGTTTGGAGGTGTTAGCCTCCCACTCCGCGCGCCACATATAATCCGCCCATCCTGCCGCACTGATGTTGAGATCTCTGCATTGCTGCCTAAGATCCTGTGCAGCAGGCACAAATGGGTGTCTCGACTTGAGACGCCGGGAGGGCTCCGCTGTTATAGTGAGCCTATCATGGAGCAGATGGTTATTAAGCTCCGCGGCCCGGCAGGCGAGACGTGCTGTGGCTCCCATGCGGCGGAGGCCTGCGGGCTGGATGCCTGCTAGGATGGGAAGGTTGTCCACGGGGGTAGGACGCAGGCATCCTGTCACAATGCGCAAGGCTTCGTTTATAGGCGAGTCGATGAGGCGGGTGTGGGCACTGCGACACCATACTGGGGCGCAGTATTCACTAGTTGAATAAACGAGGGCTAGGGCTGCCGTGCGCAAGGTCCTTGCGCCGGCGCCCCAGCCCGAGCCAACCAGTCGCCTCATCAACGCCACACGAGCTGTTAACTTCTTGCGCAGTGACTCGAGGTGTCGGCGAAACGTGAGCGTCCTGTCCAATGTCACGCCGAGATAGATTGGCTCAGCGGAACATGGCAGGGGAGTTCCATCTAGGTGTACTCTAAGCTCACGTTTAGCCTCCCTGTTGTTAAGGTGGAAGGCAGCCGACACCGTCTTTGCCTCGCTAAGCTTCAATCTCCATTTCCGGAAGTATGCCACTAGTGTCTGCATGTCCTGGCTCAGAATCCCCTCCACAGACTGCCAATTTCCAGCAGAGTACACCACTGCGAGGTCGTCTGCGTAGGCGTACTTCCGCGAGAGTGTGTTGGGCAGGTCATAGGTATAGATATTATAGAGGAGGGGGGCCAGGACCGATCCCTGAGGGACGCCGTTCTTAAGGCGTCGAAGCCTGCTTAGCTGTCCGCGACCGGTGGTGAGGGGGTCTCTAAAGCTAGACAAGCGAATAGAGAGCACTCAGCATCCGTGCATGTTGATGTGGCGTGGCAAACACCTTCTCGTGGTGCCCCCCGTAAGTAGCTAATGACTGCCAAAAGCAAGAAGCGAAACAGAGTTTGCCAACCAGGGCCCCTCACCCGGGCTGGTGTTCGGCAGCAGCCGGGGGAGAGGTCTGCTGACCTCGAACCCAGAATACTGCAGCTGAACACCGAAGGACTAACCCCCAGTAAGATATCACTGGTGTTCTTTTAGGAATATAAGATTTTCAATTCCATCTCGAAAATGATCTATCTAGGGAGTTATATAAAATGCTGAGACAATACTATGACATTCATTGGGTTCTTCATTATTTCCAAGTCATCTTAAGACCCCCCCCCCCCCAAAAAAAAAAAGAAAAAAAAAAAGAGCCAAACTCTCATGCAGTACCACATAACGACACATGGGGTCGCTTGACACAACGGCAGGCGGGGAACATAGGACCCTTTTTCGGAAGCGGGGAACATAGAACCCTTTTTCGGAAGCGGGGAACATAGAACCCTTTTTCGGAAGTGGGGAACCGGGGAACATAGAACCCGGGGAACATAGGCATGCTCCCTTTTAAAGAGAGCAAGACGCGAATCTACCGACTGCCGCTGGACTGAGGAACAGCATAGGCACAGGACATCGCCATAATAGCGATTTTTTTTTGTTATGCTTGTTGTAAATAAAAGTTCTATGATGCATTGAAAATGACAATAAACTAAGATAATACGATGGTTATCATATTTTTTCTAATCTTTATTAACAACAAGCCTTGTGCGTTCGCAAATACGTCCCCCCGCCAAACACGTCCCCCTTGCTCCAACACTGACTGCTATCATTCCGCCACCAAACCAAAAGTGTACTAACTTCACTGAGATATCTATCTAACTTCACTGAGATATCTATCTAACTTCACTGAGATATCCAGCCGGCTAGCTAGGAAACCAACTGTGTGGGATTTACAAATGATTTACATATTGAGGAGTGCGCGTCAACACTTTTCATTATTTTAATTCAGTCGAATATTGAAGAGAGGCCTGATATATGGCGTGATGATGGCGCCCTCACGTGGTTATAAATGAGTACTGCAGTGTATCAGATGAGTGCTACGCACTGGCGGACTCATGGCGGGGCAGGGGGGGCGACCGCCCCTCCTGGTGCCCCCACGGTTGAAAAACGTCTCTCTTAAGTGGGTACGTGTACAGTGAATTGAAGGCCAGGTATATGTAACAATCTAATTTATTATTATTATTATTATTATTATTGTTATTATTATTATTATTATTATTGTTATTATTATTATTATTATTATATATTCATATTAAAATACTCAGTAGTGTAACATTTGCCTACATAATGTCTTTCAAGCAGCAGTAGGCCTAGTTTAATTTATTACGGTCTATAGGCCCTCATAGACATAGGGCTGCTTCTTATTATGTCTAAGTACATGTTGCAAAGCACTTTGTTTTACTTCAGATAATGCAATGATGAATACTCAGCATGTGACACGTCTGGACCAATCATTGCGGGGTAAGATCAAGATTGTTCAGTGCGCTCACTCTTTTGCAGCTGCACATTAACATGTTATATAATCAATCAGCCCATCCTTAATGCATTAGTCTGCATGATCTACAATGATTTATTGAAGAAGACGATGATTATATAAGACTATGATTGTATCTGATTAGTCATTATTCTCTTCATGTGAATGTTTACAGCCCGGACGTGGTGGCGCTGGTGGTGCGGGAGGGCGGCCTGGCCGACCTGGGCCGCTACCAAGTGATTGATTGATTGATTGAAAACTTTATTAGAAGATTTGCAGAAGTAGGTACATGAAAGTACATATTACATACAAGGTCAACTAACAGGATAAAAACCCAAGAAAGCCACTGGCTTATTTCAATTGGGGTCCTTGATTCTCAATTCATCGTTACCAAGTCACCATCAAGAACCCCTTCGGGACGACCTCCGACTCCGCTTCTATACTGGTGGAGGGTGTGTTACTGCTGCTACACACACACACACACACACACACATACACACACACACACACATACATCTTATCACCTGCTCTTCAAACAGCCTGAGTCCGCCACTGGTGCTATGTAAACGCAGTCACAAAGGGTATTGTTCATACAATGTTGTTTTGATCTCAATCCTTTCAAGGACTTTTTAAATAAATAATGTTAACTCATTCATAAAGACAAGAAACAGGTACACTGATTTTCTTCATCGTTTAATTACAATAAAATTGTTAGACTAAGTGAGTGATGTAGTACGTAAACAGATCTATCTATCTATCTATCTGAATGAATGAATGAATGAATGAATGAATGAATGAATGAATGAATGGACTTTATTGTCATTGCTACAGTACAGGTACCAAACAACGACATTTAGGAGGGGTGGCTCCCCTGGTGTTAGGAAAGGGGAAAAAAAAGAAAAAAAAACTTTTAGAAAAAAAAATCACAAGAAGGGAAGGAGCTGGTTTACATAAATAAAGGCTATGTACACTATCCACTGTACTATACTGTACAGACAGATCTGTCTATCTATCTATCTGTCTATCTATCTATCAACTATCTATCTATCTATCTATCTGT
>NC_137679.1:46498252-46500752 GCF_963989245.1 Nansenia antarctica | reverse complement strand
TAACGTGTGTGTGTGTGTATATATGTGTGTGTGTGTGTGGGTGTATAACGTGCATGTGTGTGTATATAATGTGTGTGTGTGTGTGTGTGTATAACGTGCATGTGTGTATATATAATATGTGTGTGTGTGTATATAACGTGTGTGTGTGTGTGTATATAACGTGTGTGTGTATATAATGTGTGTGTGTGTGTGTGTGTGTGTATAACGTGTGTGTGCGTGTGTGTATATAACGTGCATGTGTGTGTATATAATGTGTGTGTGTGTGTGTGTGTACCTCTCCCGCTGCGTCTATGAACCTCAGGTCGTTGAAGCGCGCCCAGCCGCCCCGCATCACCGCCGACGCGTTACGCAGCTCTGCAGAGCACGTGTCATCGTTCCCCGACATCACCGTGACAACCACGCCGTCACTCACGTCGCCCAGGGCAACCACCTGTAGAGAGGGAGGGTGGGAGGGACAGGGTCTTGTTAGGGGGGTTGTTAGGGTGTTAGGTTGTTGTTAGGTGGTTGTTAGGGTGTTGTTAGGGTGTTGTTAGGGTGTTGTTAGGGTTGTTAGGGTGTTGTTAGGGTGTTGTTAGGGTGTTGTTAGGGTGTTGTTAGGGTGTTGTTAGGGGGTTGTTAGGGTGTTGTTAGGGTGTTGTTAGGGTGTTGTTAGGGTGTTGTTAGGGTGTTGTTAGGGTGTTGTTAGGGTGTTGTTAGGGGGTTGTTAGGGTGTTGTTAGGGTGTTAGGGGGTTGTTAGGGGGTTGTTAGGATGTTGTTAGGGTGTTGTTAGGGTGTTAGGGTGTTATTAGGGGTTGTTAGGGTGTTGTTAGGGTGTTGTTAGGGTGTTGTTAGGGGTTGTTAGGGGGTTAGGGGGTGTTAGGATGTTGTTAGGGTGTTGTTAGGGTGCTGTTAGGATGTTGGGAGGGTGTTAGGGGGTTGTTAGGGCGTTGTTAGGGCGGGGCCTACTGTGAAGGGGCGGGGCAGCGTCTTGTTGCAGCGCCAGTGAGGCGGGAGGCTGGAACACAGGAAGTCAGGACTGTCGGTGCGCACCAGCTCCCCCGGGGTCTCCATGGCAACGCGGGGGTCGTGGGGCCGGAGCCTTGATGCAGCAGGGGTCACAGCAGGGGTCACGGCAGGGGTCACGGGGGTCAAGGCCGGCAGGGGATCTGAGGGGAGGAAGGTTGACCTTTAACCTTTAACCTCAGAGAAGATTCTCTCATCTGGAGTCCTGGAGCCTCTTCACGGCCCCGCCTCCCCGCTGGTGGATTGAGCTTCCCCACGGCTGTCAGAACTGCAGAGTCACTACCCTTCTTCCCCTGGAGACTGAAGACCTCCATCTCTTCAGGTTACCCCTGTACTGTCCCTCCTGAGACATCTACTACCCCGCTGTACTGTCCCTCCTGAGACATCTACTACCCCCTGTACTGTCCTCCTGAGACATCGACTACCCCCTGTACTGTCCCTCCTGAGACATCTACTACCCCCCTGTACTGTCCCTCCTGAGACATCTTCTACCCCCTGTACTGTCCCTCCTGAGACATCTACTACCCCCTGTACTGTCCCTCCTGAGACATCTACTACCCCCTGTAGTGTCCCTCCTGAGACATCTACTGCCCCCTGTAGTGTCCCTCCTGAGACATCTACTACCCCCCTGTACTGTCCCTCCTGAGACATCTACTACCCCCTGTACTGTCCCTCCTGAGACATCTACTACCCCCTGTAGTGTCCCTCCTGAGACATCTACTACCCCCTGTACTGTCCTCCTGAGACATCTACTACCCCCCTGTACTGTCCCTCCTGAGACATCTACTACCCCCCTGTACTGTCCCTCCTGAGACATCTACTACCCCTGTACTGTCCCTCCTGACACATCTACTACCCCCCTGTACTGTCCCTCCTGAGACATCTACTACCCCCTGTACTGTCCCTCCTGAGACATCTACTACCCCCTGTACTGTCCCTCCTGAGACATCTACTACCCCCTGTACTGTCCCTCCTGAGACATCTACTACCCCTGTAGTGTCCCTCCTGAGACATCTACTGCCCCCTGTAGTGTCCCTCCTGAGACATCTACTACCCCCCTGTACTGTCCCTCCTGAGACATCTACTACCCCCTGTAGTGTCCCTCCTGAGACATCTACTACCCCCTGTACTGTCCCTCCTGAGACATCTACTACCCCCCTGTACTGTTCCTCCTGAGACATCTACTACCCCCCTGTACTGTCCCTCCTGAGACATCTACTACCCCCCTGTACTGTCCCTCCTGAGACATCTACTACCCCCCTGTACTGTCCCTCCTGAGACATCTACTACCCCCCTGTACTGTCCCTCCTGAGACATCTACTACCCCCCTGTACTGTCCCTCCTGAGACATCTACTACCCCCCTGTACTGTCCCTCCTGAGACATCTACTACCCCCTGTACTGTCCCTCCTGAGACATCTACTACCCCCCTGTACTGTCCCTCCTGAGACATCTACTACCCCCTGTACTGTCCCTCCTGAGACATCTACTACCCCCC
>NC_137679.1:46490752-46493252 GCF_963989245.1 Nansenia antarctica | reverse complement strand
GTCGGGGTTCGGCTTGTAGAACAACAGCTTCCATCTACACAAATTAGCCAGATCAAGTTCAGTGTGTTAGCTCCGCCTCCCAATAGTTTGTATCCAATCAAAAGACGTGCAGGTGCTGATCAGGTGCTCCGCCATCCAGAAGGCCCCTTCGTCGGATTTGCTTGGATTTGCTCGCCAACTCGAGATCTGACCACGGTACGCCACAGCTCTTTTCTCGCTCACTTTAAATTACAATCTGTACTCGCGCCACTGTTGAATCTGCAGGCGGGCAGATTTCTTGGTACCCTGGCAACACATTATGGCTGAATTTGATTGGATAAAAGCTAAAGGCCAGCCCTCCAAATGTCTGGAAGCAGCGCAACCAAGAGGAAAGCTATGAAATGAAGAGAATAGACTACAGGAATAATTTAATACATATTTGTAGAAAAAATATATAAAAATTAAATGTATATTCTGATGATGTTTAGGCCAGCAGAGAAGGCCTTGCTGGCCCTGACGGCACACCACTGCAATAATCAAGTCTACTCTAAACAAATGCATGGAGGACTTTTTTCAAGGTCTTGCTTGGTACGTGAAACCTCTCATTCTTGTTATGTTTTTCATGTGATAGTAGGCTGATTTAGTTATCGAGTTTATGTGGCTGTTGAAGTTTAGATCAGAGTCTTAGAATTACACCAAGATTTTCTGACCTGTTTTTTAGTTTGAAGAGAGAGAGAATCAAAGTTTTGCTTCGACTCTTAATCTTTAGTCAGGTATACCGAATACAATAATCTCTGTTTTGTCCTTGTTTAGTTGGAGGAAGTTTTGTGTCATCCAGGCGTTTATTTGCTCAATGCAATTACAGAGATTGGAGATGGGACTATAGTCGTTCGGTGAGAGGGCTATGTAGATTTGAGTGTTATCCGCATAGTTGTGGTAGGCAATTTTGTTCTTTTTTAAGATGTGTCCCAATGGAAGCATGCAGAGATTGAATAGGAGGGGACCAAGGATCGACCCTTGGGGAACCCCACATGTCATTTTAATTTGGACAAAGTTCCCAATGGATACAGTACATAGTAGCTTCTGTCCTGTAGGTAGGATCTAAACCAGTTTAGGACAGTGCCTGGAAGTCCTACCCAGGTTGTTAGTCTATCTGTTAGAATGTCTACTTGTGGTCTACAGTGTCAAAGGCAGCACTAAGATCTAGTAGTACCAAAACTGATATTTTTCCGTAATCGGTATTTACTTGAATGTCATTATTACATACAACAAACAAACACATTACATCATCATTACTACATACAAACATCCTATTCCACCTTGCACTCAGGTCAGACAAAGCCTTACATAAAATATATCTGTGTGTGTGTGTGTGTGTGTGTGTGTGAGAGAGAGAGAGAGAGAGGGAGGCAGAACTCACTGTGTGTGTGTTGGTCCTGGGTGGTCTGTGGTCCTGAGTGGTTGGACCGCTGTGGTCAGAGTGACTGAGTGAGACTCCCAACTGTCTACCATCTCTAACCACCTCTCACTCCCCCCCCATCTCTCTCCCTCCCTCCCTCCCCTCCCTCCTCTCTCTCCCTCCCTCCCTCCTCTCTCTCTCCCTCCCCCCTCCATCATCTCTCCCTCCCTCCCTCCCTCCCTCCTCTCTCTCTCCCTCCCTCCCTCCCTCCTCTCTCTCTCTCCCTCCCTCCTCTCTCTCTCTCTCCCTCCCTCCCTCTCTCCTCCATCTCTCTCTCTCTCCCCCCACCTCCCCCCTCTCTCCCTCCCTCCCTCCCTCCCCCCTTCTCTCCTTTCTCTCCCCCCCACCCCCCTCCTCTCTCTCTCTCCCTCCTCTCCCCCCCCCTCTCCTTCCCTCCTCTCTCCCCCCCTCTCTCCTCCCCTCCTCTCCCCCCCTCTCTCCTTCCCTCCTCTCCCCCCCCCCTCTCCTTCCCTCCTCTCCCCCCCTCTCTCCTTCCCCTCCTCTCCCCCCCCCCCCCTCTCTCCTTCCCTCTATCAACGACCTCAGGTGTGTGTCAGGATGTGATGTGGTCAGGAGGTGACTGTGGGAAGTGGTTTGTCCCTATGCAAAGGGAGGCTGAATTACCTGTGTGTGTGTGTGTGTGTGTGTGTGTGTGTGTGTGTGTGTGTGTGTGTGTGTGTGTGTGTGTGTGTGTTGCAGGTTTGCTCTGGGAGACCTCCCGTAGGCCGCTGCATGAGACGGCTGCTCTGGTGGAGGACATCGTACACACCCAGCTCATCACCATGGTAACACTCACACACACACACTCACACACACACAGAGGTACACACACACACACACACACACACTGGCAGGTGTGGTAGGTGGGTGAATGTGTTTCAGCGGTACAGGGCCACCAGGTCAACAACATCACAACACCTGAACAGTTTCTCCCCCAGAGCCATTGCAAACTGCGACACTTCAAATGAATGTGCAATAACACTATGTGCAATATGACAACCCTAGTCGTCTATCTGTACAGTATAGTATAGTGGATAGTGTACATAGCCTTTATTTATGTAA
>NC_137679.1:46479310-46483052 GCF_963989245.1 Nansenia antarctica | reverse complement strand
ACTGTGTGTGTGTTGGTCCTGGGTGGTCTGTGGTCCTGAGTGGTTGGACCGCTGTGGTCAGAGTGACTGAGTGAGACTCCCAACTGTCTACCATCTCTAACCACCTCTCACTCCCCCCCATCTCTCTCCCTCCCTCCCTCCCTCCCTCCCTCTCTCTCCCTCCCTCCCTCCTCTCTCTCTCCCTCCCCCCCTCCATCTCTCTCCCTCCCTCCCTCCCTCCCTCCTCTCTCTCCCTCCCTCCCTCCCTCCTCTCTCTCTCTCCCTCCCTCCTCTCTCTCTCTCTCCCTCCCTCCCTCTCTCCTCCATCTCTCTCTCTCTCCCCCCACCTCCCCCCTCTCTCCCTCCCTCCCTCCCTCCCCCCTTCTCTCCTTTCTCTCCCCCCCACCCCCCTCCTCCCTCCCTTCCTCTCTCCCTCCCTCTCCTCTTCTCTCCCTCCTCTCCCCCCCTCTCTCTCCCTCCCTCCCTCCCCTCCTCTCTCCCTCCTCTCCCCCCCCCTCTCTCCTTCCCTCCTCTCCCCCCCCCTCTCCTTCCCTCCTCTCCCTCCCTCCCTTCCCTCCTCTCCCCCCCCCTCTCTCCTTCCCTCTATCAACGACCTCAGGTGTGTGTGTCAGGATGTGATGTGGTCAGGAGGTGACTGTGGGAAGTGGTTTGTCCCTATGCAAAGGGAGGCTGAATTACCTGTGTGTGTGTGTGTGTGTGTGTGTGTGTGTGTGTGTGTGTGTGTGTGTGTGTGTGCGTGTGTGTTGCAGGTTTGCTCTGGGAGACTCCCGTAGGCCGCTGCATGAGACGGCTGCTCTGGTGGAGGACATCGTACACACCCAGCTCATCACCATGGTAACACTCACACACACACACTCACACACACACAGAGGTACACACACACACACACACACACTGGCAGGTGTGGTAGGTGGGTGTATGTGTTTCAGCGGTACAGGGCCACCAGGTCAACAACATCACAACACCTGAACAGTTTCTCCCCCAGAGCCATTGCAAACTGCGACACTTCAAATGAATGTGCAATAACACTATGTGCAATATGACAACCCTAGTCGTCTTATCTGGACAGTATAGTATAGTGGATAGTGTACATAGCCTTTATTTATGTAAACCAGCTCCTTCCCTTCTTGTCTTTTTTAGTTTTTTTTTTTTTCCTAACACCAGGGGAGCCCCCCCTCCCAAATGTCGTTGTTTGGTACCTGTACTATAGCAATGACAATAAAGACCATTCATTCATTCATTATGGCTATAATATAATAATATATATATATAATATAATATACTAGCAGCCCTCCTCAGTAACTCTGAAGCACTTTGACCTTTACATGTTCCTGCACGTTGTCCAGTATATTTATTCTCTCATATTGGTACTGTAGCGCTTTGAGTTTTATTTCATGTACGAAAGCTTTACTTACTTACTTACTTACTTTATATTTATTCACTCGTATTGGGGCTGTAGGGTTATAGTAGAAGGTTTATATCATATATGAAAAAATCAGGTGTAGTGCTGAGGCACAAACATGTACATTTCAAGCCTGCAAACTGCGACACTTTAAATAATGTGAAAAAATACTATTGTGCAATATGACAACCCTAGTTGACTATCTGTGCAGTATAGTACAGTGGATTGTGTACATAGCCTTTATTTATGTAAACCAGCTCCTTCCCTTCTTGTGATTTTATTCTTTTTCTAAAAGTTTTTTTTTCTTTTCCTAACACCAGGGGAGCCACCCCTCCTAAATTTCGTTGTTTGGTACCTGTACTGTAGCAATGACAATAAAGTCCATTCATTCATTCATTCATTCATTCATATACTGTGTGTCTCATTGGGGCTGTAGGGTTATAGTAGGTTTATATACTGTGTGTCTCATTGGGGCTGTAGGGTTACCATGGTAACAGTTATAGTAGGTTTATATACTGTGTGTCTGAGTATTGTTGTGGTCTTGTTGTTGTGCTGTAGCTTGTTCAGCATGGAGAATACCAAGTCATGTTCCTGGTGCACAGGAACAATAAAGTTGAATTGAATTGAATTTCTAACAAACAGTAATCATCCCTTTGTCACTGTGTGCGTGCGTGCGTGCGTGCGTGTGTGTGTAGCTCCAGCAGGCGTGTGAGGGGGCGGTCCAGCGGGGGTCCAGGGTGATCTCAGCGGAGGACATCCTGTTCCTGATGAGGAGGGACAAGGTGAGACACCTTCATCATCACCATCATCACCTTCATCATCCTCATGGTTGGAAAGCCTGATTAGTCACCTTTACAACAAGGTACAACTTGTAAGGATCATATATTCTTCTGTTGGTATTCACTAGGGGTGCAACGGTTCAGTTGGTCCACGGTTCGGTATGGACCTCGGTTTTTGGGTCACGGTTTCGATTCGGTTTCGGTACGTGTTTTTGTGCGTAAAGAGAAAATTGTACTATTTATTTACACACTGTTACTTTACTTTATTTTGCTTATACTTATGGAACTTTAACATTTAGACACATTCCAGAATATGACTGGTATAATGTATAATATAAACAAATATAAATATATATAAACAAAAAATAACAAAAACACTTTCAAATGTGACACCAGCCAGTGTTTTGATAAACCAGTAGGCTACATCACTTACTGAAACTACAGATTGTAAGCTTTCAATTTACTAAGTGTCATACATTGAAATCCGAAAAAAGATGACGAAGTTAGAGTCATTTGAATGTTGTTAGACCTCAGGCACATATAGGGTTAAACTCTCTGTCATGAAACCGGAAGCAAACGCGGCTAGCAAAGCACAGAGCTACGAACGTCTAAACTGTACGTATTTTAATAACATCACAACATGCTGATATTATTACGTCCGTAAAAAAACAAGAACCGTTGCACCCCTAGTATTCACACTCCAATACACCAAGCAACTCGAAACAAGTGTGAATACCAACAGAAGAATATTGCAATGGGGATTTTGGCAAATTTTTTGGGGGCCGCTACTCACATGTTTAGCTGTGTTGCTCATTCCACGAATGCATGATCCTTACAAGTTGTACCTCGTTGTAAAGGTGACTAATCAGGCTTTCCAATTATATAAAATACAATACCAATTGGTATTACTAAAGGGGAGGAATAATCGACCGAAATAAAGTTTCCAACGTTTTTTTGAGGAGTTTATATAAAATAAATGAAAGAGGCCCCAGCACACTCCCCTGAGGTACTCCACAATGGACCTGATAGACCCACAATGCACCTCCCTAGTCTGATAGACCCACAATGCACCTCCCTAGTGATAGACCCACAATGCACCTCCCTAGTCTGATAGACCCATTAACCCCCATTAACCTAAGCACGCATAAGATCGAAACTGGTCTATAGTTGCCATGATGATGATGATGAAGGTGATGATGATGTTACAAAAACAAGCAGAAGAGCTCATATAACTCCTATGTTAGAGACTCTACACTGGCTTCCTGTTCAGAATAGATTTCAAGATCCTTCTGCTTGTTTATAAAGTTCTCACTGGCACAGCACCAGAATATGTTCAGACCTTGCTAGCATATCAGCCCAATAGAGCTCTCAGGTCTTCTTAATTAATTAATTAATTTTGCCATTTAGCAGACGCTTTTATCCAAAGCGACTTACAATTACGAATTACAGGGACATTCCCCCTGGAGTAACTGAGGGCTAAGTGCCTTACCCAAGGGCACACTAGTGAGGGTGTGGCTTCAGGCGGGATTTGAACTCACAACCTTCTGATCCCAAGTCCAAC